>NW_027362891.1:3960000-4107500 GCF_046119375.1 Phyllobates terribilis
AGGGTGAGGGCTGGCTACGGGTCGCCCTGGAGGCACCTGTAGCCAGCTCTCATCCTCATTGAGCTGCTCCAAGGGTGAGGGCTGGCTAGGGGTCGCCCTGGAGGCACCTGTAGCCAGCTCTCATCCTCATTGAGCTGCTCCAAGGGTGAGGGCTGGCTAGGGGTCGCCCTGGAGGCACCTGTAGCCAGCTCTCATCCTCATTGAGCTGCTCCAAGGGTGAGGGCTGGCTAGGGGTCGCCCTGGAGGCACCTGTAGCCAGCTCTCATCCTCATTGAGCTGCTCCAAGGGTGAGGGCTGGCTAGGGGTCGCCCTGGAGGCACCTGTAGCCAGCTCTCATCCTCATTGAGCTGCTCCAAGGGTGAGGGCTGGCTAGGGGTCGCCCTGGAGGCACCTGTAGCCAGCTCTCATCCTCATTGAGCTATTCGAAGGGTGAGGGCTGGCTACGTGTCGCCCTGGAGGCACCTGTAGCCAACTCTCATCCTCATTGAGCGTGATAACGGACGCTGCGCTGAACGGCGAAGCGCATAGGAACGGGCGGTGAAATAAGCGCGCCAAAAAAACTATAAAGTTTACGTTTTTTTTCCGTAATTCATCAGATGAGGGTGATAACGGACGCTGTGCTGAACGGCGGCGCGTAGGAACGGGTGGTGAAATAAGCGCGCCAAAAAAACTATAAAATTTACGTTTTTTTTCCGTAATTCATCAGATGAGCGTGATAACGGAAGCTGCGCTGAACGGCGGCGCGTAGGAACGGGCGGTGAAATAAGCGCGCCAAAAAAGCTATAAAGTGTACGTTTTTTTTCCATAATTCATTAGATGAGCGTGATAACGGAAGCTGCGTTGAACGGCGGCGCGTAGGAACGGGCGGTGAAATAAGCGCGCCAAAAAAACTATAAAGTTTACGTTTTTTTTCCGTAATTCATCAGATGAGCGTGATAACGGACGCTGCGCTGAATGGCGGCGCGTAGGAACGGGCGGTGAAATAAGCGCGCCAAAAAAACTATAAAGTTTACGTTTTTTTCCGTAATTCATCAGATGAGCGTGATAACGGATGCTGTGCTGAACGGCGGCACGTAGGAACGGGCGGTGAAATAAGTGCGCCAAAAAAACGATAAAGTTTACGTTTTTTTTCTGTAATTTATCAGATGAGCGTGATAACGGACGCAGCCCTTAACGGCGGCGTCAGAGCGACTTTTTTTTGTTCCAGATTGAATTTTAAGTGCTTTTGGTATCATCAAACCTGTAGCCAGCTCTCATCCTCATTGAGCTATTCCAAGGGTGAGGGCTGGCTAGGGGTCGCCCTGGAGGCACCTGTAGCCAGCTCTCATCCTCATTGAGCTGCTCCAAGGGTGAGGGCTGGCTAGGGGTCGCCCTGGAGGCACCTGTAGCCAGCTCTCATCCTCATTGAGGTGCTCCAAGGGTGAGGGCTGGCTAGGGGTCGCCCTGGAGGCACCTGTAGCCAGCTCTCATCCTCATTGAGGTGCTCCAAGGGTGAGGGCTGGCTAGGGGTCGCCCTGGAGGCACCTGTAGCCAGCTCTCATCCTCATTGAGCTGCTCCAAGGGTGAGGGCTGGCTAGGGGTCGCCCTGGAGGCACCTGTAGCCAGCTCTCATCCTCATTGAGCTGCTCCAAGGGTGAGGGCTGGCTAGGGGTCGCCCTGGAGGCACCTGTAGCCAGCTCTCATCCTCATTGAGCTGCTCCAAGGGTGAGGGCTGGCTAGGGGTCGCCCTGGAGGCACCTGTAGCCAGCTCTCATCCTCATTGAGCTGCTCCAAGGGTGAGGGCTGGCTAGGGGTCGCCCTGGAGGCACCTGTAGCCAGCTCTCATCCTCATTGAGCTGCTCCAAGGGTGAGGGCTGGCTAGGGGTCGCCCTGGAGGCACCTGTAGCCAGCTCTCATCCTCATTGAGCTGCTCCAAGGGTGAGGGCTGGCTAGGGGTCGCCCTGGAGGCACCTGTAGCCAGCTCTCATCCTCATTGAGCTGCTCCAAGGGTGAGGGCTGGCTAGGGGTCGCCCTGGAGGCACCTGTAGCCAGCTCTCATCCTCATTGAGCTGCTCCAAGGGTGAGGGCTGGCTAGGGGTCGCCCTGGAGGCACCTGTAGCCAGCTCTCATCCTCATTGAGCTATTCCAAGGGTGAGGGCTGGCTACGTGTCGCCCTGGAGGCACTTGTAGCCAGCTCTCATCCTCATTGAGCGTGATAACGGACGCTGCGCTGAACGGCGGCGCATAGGAACGGGCGGTGAAATAAGCGCGCCAAAAAAACTATAAAGTTTACGTTTTTTTTCCGTAATTCATCAGATGAGCGTGATAACGGATGCTGTGCTGAACGGCGGCACGAAGGAACGGGCGATGAAATAAGTGCGCCAAAAAAACGATAAACTTTACGTTTTTTTTCTGTAATTTATCAGATCAGCGTGATAACGGACGCAGCCCTTAACGGCGGCGTCAGAGCGACTTTATTTTGTTGCAGATTGAATTTTAAGTGCTTTTGCTATCATCAAACCTGTAGCCAGCTCTCATCCTCATTGAGCTATTCCAAGGGTGAGGGCTGGCTAGGGGTCGACCTGGAGGCACCTGTAGCCAGCTCTCATCCTCATTGAGCTGCTCCAAGGGTGAGGGCTGGCTAGGGGTCGCCCTGGAGGCACCTGTAGCCAGCTCTCATCCTCATTGAGCTGCTCCAAGGGTGAGGGCTGGCTAGGGGTCGCCCTGGAGGCACCTGTAGCCAGCTCTCATCCTCATTGAGCTGCTCCAAGGGTGAGGGCTGGCTAGGGGTCGCCCTGGAGGCACCTGTAGCCAGCTCTCATCCTCATTGAGCTGCTCCAAGGGTGAGGGCTGGCTAGGGGTCGCCCTGGAGGCACCTGTAGCCAGCTCTCATCCTCATTGAGCTGCTCCAAGGGTGAGGGCTGGCTAGGGGTCGCCCTGGAGGCACCTGTAGCCAGCTCTCATCCTCATTGAGCTATTCCAAGGGTGAGGGCAGGCTACGTGTCGCCCTGGAGGCACTTGTAGCCAGCTCTCATCCTCATTGAGCGTGATAACGGACGCTGCGCTGAACGGCGGCGCATAGGAACGGGCGGTGAAATAAGCGCGCCAAAAAAACTATAAAGTTTACGTTTTTTTTCCGTAATTCATCAGATGAGGGTGATAACGGACGCTGCGCTGAACGGCGGCGCGTAGGAACGGGCGATGAAATAAGCGCGCCAAAAAAACTATAAAGTTTACGTTTTTTTTCCGTAATTCATCAGATGAGCGTGATAACGGACGCTGCGCTGAATGGCGGCGCGTAGGAACGGGCGGTGAAATAAGCGCGCCAAAAAAACTATAAAGTTTACGTTTTTTTTCCGTAATTCATCAGATGAGCGTGATAACGGATGCTGTGCTGAACGGCGGCACGTAGGAACGGGCGATGAAATAAGTGCGCCAAAAAAACTATAAAGTTTACGTTTTTTTTCCGTAATTCATCAGATGAGCGTGATAACGGATGCTGTGCTGAACGGCGGCACGTAGGAACGGGCGATGAAATAAGTGCGCCAAAAAAACAATAAAGTTTACGTTTTTTTTCTGTAATTTATCAGATCAGCGTGATAACGGACGCAGCCCTTAACGGCGGCGTCAGAGCGACTTTATTTTGTTGCATTTGAATTTTAAGTGCTTTTGCTATCATCAAACCTGTAGCCAGCTCTCATCCTCATTGAGCTATTCCAAGGGTGAGGGCTGGCTAAGGGTCGCCCTGGAGGCACCTGTAGCCAGCTCTCATCCTCATTGAGCTGCTCCAAGGGTGAGGGCTGGCTAGGGGTCGCCCTGGAGGCACCTGTAGCCAGCTCTCATCCTCATTGAGCTATTCGAAGGGTGAGGGCTGGCTACGTGTCGCCCTGGAGGCACCTGTAGCCAACTCTCATCCTCATTGAGCGTGATAACGGACGCTGCGCTGAACGGCGGCGCATAGGAACGGGCGGTGAAATAAGCGCGCCAAAAAAACTATGAAGTTTACGGTTTTTTTCCGTAATTCATCAGATGAGGGTGATAACGGACGCTGCGCTGAACGGCGGCGCGTAGGAACGGGCGGTGAAATAAGCGCGCCAAAAAAACTATAAAATTTACGTTTTTTTTCCGTAATTCATCAGATGAGCGTGATAACGGAAGCTGCGCTAAACGGCGGCGCGTAGGAACGGGCGGTGAAATAAGCGCGCCAAAAAAGCTATAAAGTGTACATTTTTTTTCCATAATTCATTAGATGAGCGTGATAACGGAAGCTGCGTTGAACGGCGGCGCGTAGGAACGGGCGGTGAAATAAGCGCGCCAAAAAAACTATAAAGTTTACGTTTTTTTTCCGTAATTCATCAGATGAGCGTGATAACGGATGCTGTGCTGAACGGCGGCACGTAGGAACGGGCGGTGAAATAAGTGCGCCAAAAAAAACGATAAAGTTTACGTTTTTTTTCTGTAATTTATCAGATGAGCGTGATAACGGACGCAGCCCTTAACGGCGGCGTCAGAGCGACTTTTTTTTGTTGCAGATTGAATTTTAAGTGCTTTTGGTATCATCAAACTTGTAGCCAGCTCTCATCCTCATTGAGCTATTCCAAGGGTGAGGGCTGGCTAGAGGTCGCCCTGGAGGCACCTGTAGCCAGCTCTCATCCTCATTGAGCTGCTCCAAGGGTGAGGGCTGGCTAGGGGTCGCCCTGGAGGCACCTGTAGCCATCTCTCATACTCATTGAGGTGCTCCAAGGGTGAGGGCTGGCTAGGGGTCGCCCTGGAGGCACCTGTAGCCAGCTCTCATCCTCATTGAGCTGCTCCAAGGGTGAGGGCTGGCTAGGGGTCGCCCTGGAGGCACCTGTAGCCAGCTCTCATCCTCATTGAGCTGCTCCAAGGGTGAGGGCTGGCTAGGGGTCGCCCTGGAGGCACCTGTAGCCAGCTCTCATCCTCATTGAGCTGCTCCAAGGGTGAGGGCTGGCTAGGGGTCGCCCTGGAGGCACCTGTAGCCAGCTCTCATCCTCATTGAGCTGCTCCAAGGGTGAGGGCTGGCTACGGGTCGCCGTGGAGGCACCTGTAGCCAGCTCTCATCCTCATTGAGCTGCTCCAAGGGTGAGGGCTGGCTAGGGGTCGCCCTGGAGGCACCTGTAGCCAGCTCTCATCCTCATTGAGCTGCTCCAAGGGTGAGGGCTGGCTAGCGGTCGCCCTGGAGGCACCTGTAGCCAGCTCTCATCCTCATTGAGCTGCTCCAAGGGTGAGGGCTGGCTAGGGGTCGCCCTGGAGGCACCTGTAGCCAGCTCTCATCCTCATTGAGCTGCTCCAAGGGTGAGGGCTGGCTAGGGGTCGCCCTGGAGGCACCTGTAGCCAGCTCTCATCCTCATTGAGCTATTCCATGGGTGAGGGCTGGCTACGTGTCGCCCTGGAGGCACTTGTAGCCAGCTCTCATCCTCATTGAGCGTGATAACGGACGCTGCGCTGAATGGCGGCGCATAGGAACGGGCGGTGAAATAAGCGCGCCAAAAAAACTATAAAGTTTACATTTTTTTTCCGTAATTCATCAGATGAGGGTGATAACGGACGCTGCGCTGAACGGCGGCGCGTAGGAACGGGCGGTGAAATAAGTGCGCCAAAAAAACTATAAAGTTTACGTTTGTTTTCCGTAATTCATCAGATGAGCGTGATAACGGACGCTGCGCTGAATGGCGGCGCGTAGGAACGGGCGGTGAAATAAGCGCGCCAAAAAATCTATAAAGTTTACGTTTTTTTTCCGTAATTCATCAGATGAGCGTGATAACGGATGCTGTGCTGAACGGCGGCACGTAGGAACGGGCGATGAAATAAGTGCGCCAAAAAAACTATAAAGTTTACGTTTTTTTTCTGTAATTCATCAGATGAGCGTGATAACGGATGCTGTGCTGAACGGCGGCACGTAGGAACGGGCGATGAAATAAGTGCGCCAAAAAAACGATAAAGTTTACGTTTTTTTTCTGTAATTTATCAGATCAGCGTGATAACGGACGCAGCCCTTAACGGCGGCGTCAGAGCGACTTTATTTTGTTGCAGATTGAATTTTAAGTGCTTTTGCTATCATCAAACCTGTAGCCAGCTCTCATCCTCATTGAGCTATTCCAAGGGTGAGGGCTGGCTAAGGGTCGCCCTGGAGGCACCTGTAGCCAGCTCTCATCCTCATTGAGCTGCTCCAAGGGTGAGGGCTGGCTAGGGGTCGCCCTGGAGGCACCTGTAGCCAGCTCTCATCCTCATTGAGCTGCTCCAAGGGTGAGGGCTGGCTAGGGGTCGCCCTGGAGGCACCTGTAGCCAGCTCTCATCCTCATTGAGCTGCTCCAAGGGTGAGGGCTGGCTACGGGTCGCCCTGGAGGCACCTGTAGCCAGCTCTCATCCTCATTGAGCTGCTCCAAGGGTGAGGACTGGCTAGGGGTCGCCCTGGAGGCACCTGTAGCCAGCTCTCATCCTCATTGAGCTGCTCCAAGGGTGAGGGCTGGCTAGGGGTCGCCCTGGAGGCACCTGTAGCCAGCTCTCATCCTCATTGAGCTGCTCCAAGGGTGAGGGCTGGCTAGGGGTCGCCCTGGAGGCACCTGTAGCCAGCTCTCATCCTCATTGAGCTGCTCCAAGGGTGAGGGCTGGCTAGGGGTCGCCCTGGAGGCACCTGTAGCCAGCTCTCATCCTCATTGAGCTGCTCCAAGGGTGAGGGCTGGCTACGGGTCGTCCTGGAGGCACCTGTAGCCAGCTCTCATCCTCATTGAGCTGCTCCAAGGGTGAGGGCTGGCTAGGGGTCGCCCTGGAGGCACCTGTAGCCAGCTCTCATCCTCATTGAGCTGCTCCAAGGGTGAGGGCTGGCTAGGGGTCGCCCTGGAGGCACCTGTAGCCAGCTCTCATCCTCATTGAGCTGCTCCAAGGGTGAGGGCTGGCTAGCGGTCGCCCTGGAGGCACCTGTAGCCAGCTCTCATCCTCATTGAGCTGCTCCAAGGGTGAGGGCTGGCTAGGGGTCGCCCTGGAGGCACCTGTAGCCAGCTCTCATCCTCATTGAGCTGCTCCAAGGGTGAGGGCTGGCTAGGGGTCGCCCTGGAGACACCTGTAGCCAGCTCTCATCCTCATTGAGCTATTCGAAGGGTGAGGGCTGGCTACGTGTCGCCCTGGAGGCACCTGTAGCCAACTCTCATCCTCATTGAGCGTGATAACGGACGCTGCGCTGAACGGCGGCGCATAGGAACGGGCGGTGAAATAAGCGCGCCAAAAAAACTATAAAGTTTACTTTTTTTTTCGTAATTCATCAGATGAGGGTGATAACGGACGCTGCGCTGAACGGCGGCGCGTAGGAACGGGCGGTGAAATAAGCGCGCCAAAATAACTATAAAATTTACGTTTTTTTTCCGTAATTCATCAGATGAGCGTGATAACGGACGCTGCGCTGAATGGCGGCGCGTAGGAACGGGCGGTGAAATAAGCGCGCCAAAAAAACTATAAAGTTTACGTTTTTTTTCCGTAAATCATCAGATGAGCGTGATAACGGATGCTGTGCTGAACGGCGGCACGTAGGAACGGGCGATGAAATAAGTGCGCCAAAAAAACTATAAAGTTTACGTTTTTTTTCTGTAATTTATCAGATCACCGTGAAAACGGACGCAGCCCTTAACGGCGGCGTCAGAGCGACTTTTTTTTGTTGCAGATTGAATTTTAAGTGCTTTTGGTATCATCAAACCTGTAGCCAGCTCTCATCCTCATTGAGCTATTCCAAGGGTGAGGGCTGGCTAGGGGTCGCCCGGGAGGCACCTGTAGCCAGCTCTCATCCTCATTGAGCTGCTCCAAGGGTGAGGGCTGGCTAGGGGTCGCCCTGGAGGCACCTGTAGCCAGCTCTCATCCTCATTGAGCTGCTCCAAGGGTGAGGGCTGGCTAGGGGTCGCCCTGGAGGCACCTGTAGCCAGCTCTCATCCTCATTGAGCTGCTCCAAGGGTGAGGGCTGGCTAGGGGTCGCCCTGGAGGCACCTGTAGCCAGCTCTCATCCTCATTGAGCTGCTCCAAGGGTGAGGGCTGGCTAGGGGTCGCCCTGGAGGCACCTGTAGCCAGCTCTCATCCTCATTGAGCTGCTCCAAGCGTGAGGGCTGGCTAGGGGTCGCCCTGGAGGCACCTGTAGCCAGCTCTCATCCTCATTGAGCTGCTCCAAGGGTGAGGGCTGGCTAGGGGTCGCCCTGGAGTCACCTGTAGCCAGCTCTCATCCTCATTGAGCTGCTCCAAGGGTGAGGGCTGGCTAGGGGTCGCCCTGGAGGCACCTGTAGCCAGCTCTCATCCTCATTGAGCTGCTCCAAGGGTGAGGGCTGGCTAGGGGTCGCCCTGGAGGCACCTGTAGCCAGCTCTCATCCTCATTGAGCTGCTCCAAGGGTGAGGGCTGGCTAGGGGTCGCCATGGAGGCACCTGTAGCCAGCTCTCATCCTCATTGAGCTGCTCCAAGGGTGAGGGCTGGCTAGGGGTCGCCCTGGAGGCACCTGTAGCCAGCTCTCATCCTCATTGAGCTGCTCCAAGGGTGAGGGCTGGCTAGGGGTCGTCCTGGAGGCACCTGTAGCCAGCTCTCATCCTCATTGAGCTGCTCCAAGGGTGAGGGCTGGCTAGGGGTCGCCCTGGAGGCACCTGTAGCCAGCTCTCATCCTCATTGAGCTGCTCCAAGGGTGAGGGCTGGCTAGGGGTCGCCCTGGAGGCACCTGTAGCCAGCTCTCATCCTCATTGAGCTGCTCCAAGGGTGAGGGCTGGCTAGGGTTCGCCCTGGAGGCACCTGTAGCCAGCTCTCATCCTCATTGAGCTGCTCCAAGGGTGAGGGCTGGCTAGGGGTCGCCCTGGAGGCACCTGTAGCCAGCTCTCATCCTCATTGAGCTGCTCCAAGGGTGAGGGCTGGCTAGGGGTCGCCCTGGAGGCACCTGTAGCCAGCTCTCATCCTCATTGAGCTATTCCAAGGGTGAGGGCTGGCTACGTGTCGCCCTGGAGGCACTTGTAGCCAGCTCTCATCCTCATTGAGCGTGATAACGGACGCTGCGCTGAACGGCGGCGCATAGGAACGGGCGGTGAAATAAGCGCGCCAAAAAAAAACTATAAAGTTTACGTTTTTTTTCCGTAATTCATCAGATGAGGGTGATAACGGACGCTGCGCTGAACGGCGGCGCGTAAGAACGGGCGGTGAAATAAGCGCGCCAAAAAAACTATAAAGTTTACGTTTTTTTTCCGTAATTCATCAGATGAGCATGATAACGGACGCTGCGCTGAATGGCGGCGCGTAGGAACGGGCGGTGAAATAAGCGCGCCAAAAAAACTATAAAGTTTACTTTTTTTTTCCGTAATTCATCAGATGAGCGTGATAACGGATGCTGTGCTGAACGGCGACACGTAGGAACGGGCGATGAAATAAGTGCGCCAAAAAAACGATAAAGTTTACGTTTTTTTTCTGTAATTTATCAGATCAGCGTGATAACGGACGCAGCCCTTAACGGCGGCGTCAGAGCGACTTTTTTTTGTTGTAGATTGAATTTTAAGTGCTTTTGCTATCATCAAACCTGTAGCCAGCTCTCATCCTCATTGAGCTATTCCAAGGGTGAGGGCTGGCTAAGGGTCGCCCTGGAGGCACCTGTAGCCAGCTCTCATCCTCATTGAGCTGCTCCAAGGGTGAGGGCTGGCTAGGGGTCGCCCTGGAGGCACCTGTAGCCAGCTCTCATCCTCATTGAGCTGCTCCAAGGGTGAGGGCTGGCTAGGGGTCGCCCTGGAGGCACCTGTAGCCAGCTCTCATCCTCATTGAGCTGCTCCAAGGGTGAGGGCTGGCTAGGGGTCGCCCTGGAGGCACCTGTAGCCAGCTCTCATCCTCATTGAGCTGCTCCAAGGGTGAGGGCTGGCTAGGGGTCGCCCTGGAGGCACCTGTAGCCAGCTCTCATCCTCATTGAGCTGCTCCAAGCGTGAGGGCTGGCTAGGGGTCGCCCTGGAGGCACCTGTAGCCAGCTCTCATCCTCATTGAGCTGCTCCAAGGGTGAGGGCTGGCTAGGGGTCGCCCTGGAGTCACCTGTAGCCAGCTCTCATCCTCATTGAGCTGCTCCAAGGGTGAGGGCTGGCTAGGGGTCGCCCTGGAGGCACCTGTAGCCAGCTCTCATCCTCATTGAGCTGCTCCAAGGGTGAGGGCTGGCTAGGGGTCGCCCTGGAGGCACCTGTAGCCAGCTCTCATCCTCATTGAGCTGCTCCAAGGGTGAGGGCTGGCTAGGGGTCGCCCTGGAGGCACCTGTAGCCAGCTCTCATCCTCATTGAGCTGCTCCAAGGGTGAGGGCTGGCTAGGGGTCGCCCTGGAGGCACCTGTAGCCAGCTATCATCCTCATTGAGCTGCTCCAAGGGTGAGGGCTGGCTAGGGGTCGTCCTGGAGGCACCTGTAGCCAGCTCTCATCCTCATTGAGCTGCTCCAAGGGTGAGGGCTGGCTAGGGGTCGCCCTGGAGGCACCTGTAGCCAGCTCTCATCCTCATTGAGCTGCTCCAAGGGTGAGGGCTGGCTAGGGGTCGCCCTGGAGGCACCTGTAGCCAGCTCTCATCCTCATTGAGCTGCTCCAAGGGTGAGGGCTGGCTAGGGTTCGCCCTGGAGGCACCTGTAGCCAGCTCTCATCCTCATTGAGCTGCTCCAAGGGTGAGGGCTGGCTAGGGGTCGCCCTGGAGGCACCTGTAGCCAGCTCTCATCCTCATTGAGCTGCTCCAAGGGTGAGGGCTGGCTAGGGGTCGCCCTGGAGGCACCTGTAGCCAGCTCTCATCCTCATTGAGCTATTCCAAGGGTGAGGGCTGGCTACGTGTCGCCCTGGAGGCACTTGTAGCCAGCTCTCATCCTCATTGAGCGTGATAACGGACGCTGCGCTGAACGGCGGCGCATAGGAACGGGCGGTGAAATAAGCGCGCCAAAAAAAACTATAAAGTTTACGTTTTTTTTCCGTAATTCATCAGATGAGGGTGATAACGGACGCTGCGCTGAACGGCGGCGCGTAGGAACGGGCGGTGAAATAAGCGCGCCAAAAAAACTATAAAGTTTACGTTTTTTTTCCGTAATTCATCAGATGTGCATGATAACGGACGCTGCGCTGAATGGCGGCGCGTAGGAACGGGCGGTGAAATAAGCGCGCCAAAAAAACTATAAAGTTTACTTTTTTTTTCCGTAATTCATCAGATGAGCGTGATAACGGATGCTGTGCTGAACGGCGACACGTAGGAACGGGCGATGAAATAAGTGCGCCAAAAAAACGATAAAGTATACGTTTTTTTTCTGTAATTTATCAGATCAGCGTGATAACGGACGCAGCCCTTAATGGCGGCGTCAGAGCGACTTTTTTTTGTTGTAGATTGAATTTTAAGTGCTTTTGCTATCATCAAACCTGTAGCCAGCTCTCATCCTCATTGAGCTATTCCAAGGGTGAGGGCTGGCTAAGGGTCGCCCTGGAGGCACCTGTAGCCAGCTCTCATCCTCATTGAGCTGCTCCAAGGGTGAGGGCTGGCTAGGGGTCGCCCTGGAGGCACCTGTAGCCAGCTCTCATCCTCATTGAGCTGCTCCAAGGGTGAGGGCTGGCTAGGGGTCGCCCTGGAGGCACCTGTAGCCAGCTCTCATCCTCATTGAGCTGCTCCAAGGGTGAGGGCTGGCTAGGGGTCGCCCTGGAGGCACCTGTAGCCAGCTCTCATCCTCATTGAGCTGCTCCAAGGGTGAGGGCTGGCTAGGGGTCGCCCTGGAGGCACCTGTAGCCAGCTCTCATCCTCATTGAGCTGCTCCAAGGGTGAGGGCTGGCTAGGGGTCGCCCTGGAGGCACCTGTAGCCAGCTCTCATCCTCATTGAGCTGCTCCAAGGGTGAGGGCTGGCTAGGGGTCGCCCTGGAGGCACCTGTAGCCAGCTCTCATCCTCATTGAGCTGCTCCAAGGGTGAGGGCTGGCTAGGGGTCGCCCTGGAGGCACCTGTAGCCAGCTCTCATCCTCATTGAGCTGCTCCAAGGGTGAGGGCTGGCTAGGGGTCGCCCTGGAGGCACCTGTAGCCAGCTCTCATCCTCATTGAGCTGCTCCAAGGGTGAGAGCTGGCTAGGGGTCGCCCTGGAGGCACCTGTAGCCAGCTCTCATCCTCATTGAGCTGCTCCAAGGGTGAGGGCTGGCTAGGGGTCGCCCTGGAGGCACCTGTAGCCAGCTCTCATCCTCATTGAGCTGCTCCAAGGGTGAGGGCTGGCTAGGGGTCGCCCTGGAGGCACCTGTAGCCAGCTCTCATCCTCATTGAGCTGCTCCAAGGGTGAGGGCTGGCTAGGGGTCGCCCTGGAGGCACCTGTAGCCAGCTCTCATCCTCATTGAGCTGCTCCAAGGGTGAGGGCTGGCTAGGGGTCGCCCTGGAGGCACCTGTAGCCAGCTCTCATCCTCATTGAGCTGCTCCAAGGGTGAGGGCTGGCTAGGGGTCGCCCTGGAGACACCTGTAGCCAGCTCTCATCCTCATTGAGCTATTCGAAGGGTGAGGGCTGGCTACGTGTCGCCCTGGAGGCACCTGTAGCCAGCTCTCATCCTCATTGAGCGTGATAACGGACGCTGCGCTGAACGGCGGCGCATAGGAACGGGCGGTGAAATAAGCGCGCCAAAAAAACTATAAAGTTTACGTTTTTTTTCGTAATTCATCAGATGAGGGTGATAACGGACGCTGCGCTGAACGGCGGCGCGTAGGAACGGGCGGTGAAATAAGCGCGCCAAAAAAACTATAAAATTTACGTTTTTTTTCCGTAATTCATCAGATGAGCGTGATAACGGAAGCTGCGCTGAACGGCGGCGCGTAGGAACGGGCGGTGAAATAAGCGCGCCAAAAAAGCTATAAAGTGTACGTTTTTTTTCCATAATTCATTAGATGAGCGTGATAACGGAAGCTGCGTTGAACGGCGGCGCGTAGGAACGGGCGGTGAAATAAGCGCGCCAAAAAAACTATAAAGTTTACGTTTTTTTTCCGTAATTCATCAGATGAGCGTGATAACGGACGCTGCGCTGAATGGCGGCGCGTAGGAACGGGCGGTGAAATAAGCGCGCCAAAAAAACTATAAAGTTTACGTTTTTTTTCCGTAATTCATCAGATGAGCGTGATAACGGATGCTGTGCTGAACGGCGGCACGTAGGAACGGGCGGTGAAATAAGTGCGCCAAAAAAACGATAAAGTTTACTTTTTTTTCTGTAATTTATCAGATGAGCGTGATAACGGACGCAGCCCTTAACGGCGGCGTCAGAGCGACTTTTTTTTGTTGCAGATTGAATTTTAAGTGCTTTTGGTATCATCAAACCTGTAGCCAGCTCTCATCCTCATTGAGCTATTCCAAGGGTGAGGGCTGGCTAGGGGTCGCCCTGGAGGCACCTGTAGCCAGCTCTCATCCTCATTGAGCTGCTCCAAGGGTGAGGGCTGGCTAGGGGTCGCCCTGGAGGCACCTGTAGCCAGCTCTCATCCTCATTGAGCTGCTCCAAGGGTGAGGGCTGGCTAGGGGTCGCCCTGGAGGCACCTGTAGCCAGCTCTCATCCTCATTGAGCTGCTCCAAGGGTGAGGGCTGGCTAGGGGTCGCCCTGGAGGCACCTGTAGCCAGCTCTCATCCTCATTGAGCTGCTCCAAGGGTGAGGGCTGGCTAGGGGTCGCCCTGGAGGCACCTGTAGCCAGCTCTCATCCTCATTGAGCTGCTCCAAGCGTGAGGGCTGGCTAGGGGTCGCCCTGGAGGCACCTGTAGCCAGCTCTCATCCTCATTGAGCTGCTCCAAGGGTGAGGGCTGGCTAGGGTTCGCCCTGGAGTCACCTGTAGCCAGCTCTCATCCTCATTGAGCTGCTCCAAGGGTGAGGGCTGGCTAGGGGTCGCCCTGGAGGCACCTGTAGCCAGCTCTCATCCTCATTGAGCTGCTCCAAGGGTGAGGGCTGGCTAGGGGTCGCCCTGGAGGCACCTGTAGCCAGCTCTCATCCTCATTGAGCTGCTCCAAGGGTGAGGGCTGGCTAGGGGTCGCCCTGGAGGCACCTGTAGCCAGCTCTCATCCTCATTGAGCTGCTCCAAGGGTGAGGGCTGGCTAGGGGTCGCCCTGGAGGCACCTGTAGCCAGCTCTCATCCTCATTGAGCTGCTCCAAGGGTGAGGGCTGGCTAGGGGTCGCCCTGGAGGCACCTGTAGCCAGCTCTCATCCTCATTGAGCTGCTCCAAGGGTGAGGGCTGGCTAGGGGTCGCCCTGGAGGCACCTGTAGCCAGCTCTCATCCTCATTGAGCTGCTCCAAGGGTGAGGGCTGGCTAGGGGTCGCCCTGGAGGCACCTGTAGCCAGCTCTCATCCTCATTGAGCTGCTCCAAGGGTGAGGGCTGGCTAGGGGTCGCCCTGGAGGCACCTGTAGCCAGCTCTCATCCTCATTGAGCTGCTCCAAGGGTGAGGGCTGGCTAGGGGTCGCCCTGGAGGCACCTGTAGCCAGCTCTCATCCTCATTGAGCTGCTCCAAGGGTGAGGGCTGGCTAGGGGTCGCCCTGGAGGCACCTGTAGCCAGCTCTCATCCTCATTGAGCTGCTCCAAGGGTGAGGGCTGGCTAGGGGTCGCCCTGGAGGCACCTGTAGCCAGCTCTCATCCTCATTGAGCTATTCGAAGGGTGAGGGCTGGCTACGTGTCGCCCTGGAGGCACCTGTAGCCAACTCTCATCCTCATTGAGCGTGATAACGGACGCTGCGCTGAACGGCGGCGCATAGGAACGGGCGGTGAAATAAGCGCGCCAAAAAAACTATAAAGTTTACGTTTTTTTTCCGTAATTCATCAGATGAGGGTGATAACGGACGCTGTGCTGAACGGCGGCGCGTAGGAACGGGCGGTGAAATAAGCGCGCCAAAAAAACTATAAAATTTACGTTTTTTTTCCGTAATTCATCAGATGAGCGTGATAACGGAAGCTGCGCTGAACGGCGGCGCGTAGGAACGGGCGGTGAAATAAGCGCGCCAAAAAAACTATAAAGTTTACGTTTTTTTTCCGTAATTCATCAGATGAGCGTGATAACGGAAGGTGCGCTGAACCGCGGCGCGTAGGAACGGGCGGTGAAATAAGCGCGCCAAAAAAACTATAAAGTTTACGTTTTTTTTCCGTAATTCATCAGATGAGGGTGATAACGGACGCTGTGCTGAACGGCGGCGCGTAGGAACGGGCGGTGAAATAAGCGCGCCAAAAAAACTATAAAATTTACGTTTTTTTTCCGTAATTCATCAGATGAGCGTGATAACGGAAGCTGCGCTGAACGGCGGCGCGTAGGAACGGGCGGTGAAATAAGCGCGCCAAAAAAACAATAAAGTTTACGTTTTTTTTCCGTAATTCATCAGATGAGCGTGATAACGGATGCTGTGCTGAACCGCGGCGCGTAGGAACGGGCGGTGAAATAAGCGCGCCAAAAAAACTATAAAGTTTACGTTTTTTTTCCGTAATTTATCAGATGAGCGTGATAACGAACGCAGCCCTTAACGGCGGCGTCAGAGCGACTTTTTTTTGTTGCAGATTGAATTTTAAGTGCTTTTGCTATCATCAAACCTGTAGCCAGCTCTAATCCTCATTGAGCTATTCCAAGGGTGAGGGCTGGCTAAGGGTCGCCCTGGAGGCACCTGTAGCCAGCTCTCATCCTCATTGAGCTGCTCCAAGGGTGAGGGCTGGCTAGGGGTCGCCCTGGAGGCACCTGTAGCCAGCTCTCATCCTCATTGAGCTGCTCCAAGGGTGAGGGCTGGCTAGGGGTCGCCCTGGAGGCACCTGTAGCCAGCTCTCATCCTCATTGAGCTGCTCCAAGGGTGAGGGCTGGCTACGGGTCGCCCTGGAGGCACCTGTAGCCAGCTCTCATCCTCATTGAGCTGCTCCAAGGGTGAGGGCTGGCTAGGGGTCGCCCTGGAGGCACCTGTAGCCAGCTCTCATCCTCATTGAGCTGCTCCAAGGGTGAGGGCTGGCTAGGGGTCGCCCTGGAGGCACCTGTAGCCAGCTCTCATCCTCATTGAGCTGCTCCAAGGGTGAGGGCTGGCTAGGGGTCGCCCTGGAGGCACCTGTAGCCAGCTCTCATCCTCATTGAGCTGCTCCAAGGGTGAGGGCTGGCTAGGGGTCGCCCTGGAGGCACCTGTAGCCAGCTCTCATCCTCATTGAGCTGCTCCAAGGGTGAGGGCTGGCTAGGGGTCGCCCTGGAGGCACCTGTAGCCAGCTCTCATGCTCATTGAGCTGCTCCAAGGGTGAGGGCTGGCTAGGGGTCGCCCTGGAGGCACCTGTAGCCAGCTCTCATCCTCATTGAGCTATTCGAAGGGTGAGGGCTGGCTACGTGTCGCCCTGGAGGCACCTGTAGCCAACTCTCATCCTCATTGAGCGTGATAACGGACGCTGCACTGAACGGCGGCGCATAGGAACGGGCGGTGAAATAAGCGCGCCAAAAAAACTATAAAGTTTACGTTTTTTTTCCGTAATTCATCAGATGAGGGTGATAACGGACGCTGTGCTGAACGGCGGCGCGTAGGAACGGGCGGTGAAATAAGCGCGCCAAAAAAGCTATAAAGTGTACGTTTTTTTTCCATAATTCATTAGATGAGCGTGATAACGGAAGCTGCGTTGAACGGCGGCGCGTAGGAACGGGCGGTGAAATAAGCGCGCCAAAAAAACTATAAAGTTTACGTTTTTTTTCCGTAATTCATCAGATGAGCGTGATAACGGACGCTGCGCTGAATGGCGGCGCGTTGGAACGGGCGGTGAAATAAGCGCGCCAAAAAAACTATAAAGTTTACGTTTTTTTCCCGTAATTCATCAGATGAGCGTGATAACGGATGCTGTGCTGAACAGCGGCACGTAGGAACGGGCGATGAAATAAGTGCGCCAAAAAAACGATAAAGTTTACGTTTTTTTTCTGTAATTTATCAGATCAGCGTGATAACGGACGCAGCCCTTAACGGCGGCGTCAGAGCGACTTTATTTTGTTGCAGATTGAATTTTAAGTGCTTTTGCTATCATCAAACCTGTAGCCAGCTCTCATCCTCATTGAGCTATTCCAAGGGTGAGGGCTGGCTAGGGGTCGCCCTGGAGGCACCTGTAGCCAGCTCTCATCCTCATTGAGCTGCTCCAAGGGTGAGGGCTGGCTAGGGGTCGCCCTGGAGGCACCTGTAGCCAGCTCTCATCCTCATTGAGCTGCTCCAAGGGTGAGGGCTGGCTAGGGGTCGCCCTGGAGGCACCTGTAGCCAGCTCTCATCCTCATTGAGCTGCTCCAAGGGTGAGGGCTGGCTAGGGGTCGCCCTGGAGGCACCTGTAGCCAGCTCTCATCCTCATTGAGCTGCTCCAAGGGTGAGGGCTGGCTAGGGGTCGCCCTGGAGGCACCTGTAGCCAGCTCTCATCCTCATTGAGCTGCTCCAAGGGTGAGGGCTGGCTAGGGGTCGCCCTGGAGGCACCTGTAGCCAGCTCTCATCCTCATTGAGCTATTCCAAGGGTGAGGGCTGGCTAGGGGTCGCCCTGGAGGCACCTGTAGCCAGCTCTCATCCTCATTGAGCTATTCGAAGGGTGAGGGCTGGCTACGTGTCGCCCTGGAGGCACCTGTAGCCAAGTCTCATCCTCATTGAGCGTGATAACGGACGCTGCGCTGAACGGCGGCGCATAGGAACGGGCGGTGAAATAAGAGCGCCAAAAAAACTATAAAGTTTACGTTTTTTTTCCGTAATTCATCAGATGAGGGTGATAACGGACGCTGCGCTGAACGGCGGCGCGTAGGAACGGGCGGTGAAATAAGCGCGCCAAAAAAACTATAAAATTTACATTTTTTTTCCGTAATTCATCAGATGAGCGTGATAACGGAAGCTGCGCTAAACGGCGGCGCGTAGGAACGGGCGGTGAAATAAGCGCGCCAAAAAAGCTATAAAGTGTACGTTTTTTTTCCATAATTCATTAGATGAGCGTGATAACGGAAGCTGCGTTGAACGGCGGCGCGTAGGAACGGGCGGTGAAATAAGCGCGCCAAAAAAACTATAAAGTTTACGTTTTTTTCCGTAATTCATCAGATGAGCGTGATAACGGATGCTGTGCTGAACGGCGGCACGTAGGAACGGGCGGTGAAATAAGTGCGCCAAAAAAACGATAAAGTTTACGTTTTTTTTCTGTAATTTATCAGATGAGCGTGATAACGGACGCAGCCCTTAACGGCGGCGTCAGAGCGACTTTTTTTTGTTGCAGATTGAATTTTAAGTGCTTTTGGTATCATCAAACCTGTAGCCAGCTCTCATCCTCATTGAGCTATTCCAAGGGTGAGGGCTGGCTAGGGGTCGCCCTGGAGGCACCTGTAGCCAGCTCTCATCCTCATTGAGCTGCTCCAAGGGTGAGGGCTGGCTAGGGGTCGCCCTGGAGGCACCTGTAGCCAGCTCTCATACTCATTGAGGTGCTCCAAGGGTGAGGGCTGGCTAGGGGTCGCCCTGGAGGCACCAGTAGCCAGCTCTCATCCTCATTGAGCTGCTCCAAGGGTGAGGGCTGGCTAGGGGTCGCCCTGGAGGCACCTGTAGCCAGCTCTCATCCTCATTGAGCTGCTCCAAGGGTGAGGGCTGGCTAGGGGTCGCCCTGGAGGCACCTGTAGCCAGCTCTCATCCTCATTGAGCTGCTCCAAGGGTGAGGGCTGGCTAGGGGTCGCCCTGGAGGCACCTGTAGCCAGCTCTCATCCTCATTGAGCTGCTCCAAGGGTGAGGGCTGGCTAGGGGTCGCCCTGGAGGCACCTGTAGCCAGCTCTCATCCTCATTGAGCTGCTCCAAGGGTGAGGGCTGGCTAGGGGTCGCCCTGGAGGCACCTGTAGCCAGCTCTCATCCTCATTGAGCTGCTCCAAGGGTGAGGGCTGGCTAGGGGTCGCCCTGGAGGCACCTGTAGCCAGCTCTCATCCTCATTGAGCTGCTCCAAGGGTGAGGGCTGGCTAGGGGTCGCCCTGGAGGCACCTGTAGCCAGCTCTCATCCTCATTGAGCTATTCCAAGGGTGAGGGCTGGCTACGTGTCGCCCTGGAGGCACTTGTAGCCAGCTCTCATCCTCATTGAGCGTGATAACGGACGCTGCGCTGAACGGCGGCGCATAGGAACGGGCGGTGAAATAAGCGCGCCAAAAAAACTATAAAGTTTACATTTTTTTTCCGTAATTCATCAGATGAGGGTGATAACGGACGCTGCGCTGAACGGCGGCGCGTAGGAACGGGCGGTGAAATAAGTGCGCCAAAAAAACTATAAAGTTTACGTTTTTTTTCCGTAATTCATCAGATGAGCGTGATAACGGACGCTGCGCTGAATGGCGGCGCGTAGGAACGGGCGGTGAAATAAGCGCGCCAAAAAATCTATAAAGTTTACGTTTTTTTTCCGTAATTCATCAGATGAGCGTGATAACGGATGCTGTGCTGAACGGCGGCACGTAGGAACGGGCGATGAAATAAGTGCGCCAAAAAAACTATAAAGTTTACGTTTTTTTTCCGTAATTCATCAGATGAGCGTGATAACGGATGCTGTGCTGAACGGCGGCACGTAGGAACGGGCGATGAAATAAGTGCGCCAAAAAAACGATAAAGTTTACGTTTTTTTTCTGTAATTTATCAGATCAGCGTGATAACGGACGCAGCCCTTAACGGCGGCGTCAGAGCGACTTTATTTTGTTGCAGATTGAATTTTAAGTGCTTTTGCTATCATCAAACCTGTAGCCAGCTCTCATCCTCATTGAGCTATTCCAAGGGTGAGGGCTGGCTAAGGGTCGCCCTGGAGGCACCTGTAGCCAGCTGTCATCCTCATTGAGCTGCTCCAAGGGTGAGGGCTGGCTAGGGGTCGCCCTGGAGGCACCTGTAGCCAGCTCTCATCCTCATTGAGCTGCTCCAAGGGTGAGGGCTGGCTAGGGGTCGCCCTGGAGGCACCTGTAGCCAGCTCTCATCCTCATTGAGCTGCTCCAAGGGTGAGGGCTGGCTACGGGTCGCCCTGGAGGCACCTGTAGCCAGCTCTCATCCTCATTGAGCTGCTCGAAGGGTGAGGGCTGGCTAGGGGTCGCCCTGGAGGCACCTGTAGCCAGCTCTCATCCTCATTGAGCTGCTCCAAGGGTGAGGGCTGGCTAGGGGTCGCCCTGGAGGCACCTGTAGCCAGCTCTCATCCTCATTGAGCTGCTCCAAGGGTGAGGGCTGGCTAGGGTTCGCCCTGGAAGCACCTGTAGCCAGCTCTCATCCTCATTGAGCTGCTCCAAGGGTGAGGGCTGGCTAGGGGTCGCCCTGGAGGCACCTGTAGCCAGCTCTCATCCTCATTGAGCTATTCCAAGGGTGAGGGCTGGCTATGTGTCGCCCTGTAGGCACTTGTAGCCAGCTCTCATCCTCATTGAGCGTGATAACGGACGCTGCGCTGAACGGCGGCGCATAGGAACGGGCGGTGAAATAAGCGCGCCAAAAAAAACTATAAAGTTTACGTTTTTTTTCCGTAATTCATCAGATGAGGGTGATAACGGACGCTGCGCTGAACGGCGGTGCGTAGGAACGGGCGGTGAAATAAGCGCGCCAAAAAAACTATAAAGTTTACGTTTTTTTTCCGTAATTCATCAGATGAGCGTGATAACGGACGCTGCGCTGAATGGCGGCGCGTAGGAACGGGCGGTGAAATAAGCGCGCCAAAAAAACTATAAAGTTTACTTTTTTTTCCGTAAATCATCAGATGAGCGTGATAACGGATGCTGTGCTGAACGGCGGCACGTAGGAACGGGCGATGAAATAAGTGCGCCAAAAAAACGATAAAGTTTACGTTTTTTTTCTGTAATTTATCAGATCACCGTGATAACGGACGCAACCCTTAACGGCGGCGTCAGAGCGACTTTTTTTGTTGCAGATTGAATTTTAAGTGCTTTTGCTATCATCAAACCTGTAGCCAGCTCTCATCCTCATTGAGCTATTCCAAGGGTGAGGGCTGGCTAAGGGTCGCCCTGGAGGCACCTGTAGCCAGCTCTCATCCTCATTGAGCTGCTCCAAGGGTGAGGGCTGGCTAGGGGTCGCCCTGGAGGCACCTGTAGCCAGCTCTCATCCTCATTGAGCTGCTCCAAGGGTGAGGGCTGGCTAGGGGTCGCCCTGGAGGCACCTCTAGCCAGCTCTCATCCTCATTGAGCTGCTCCAATGGTGAGGGCTGGCTACGGGTCGCCCTGGAGGCACCTGTAGCCAGCTCTCATCCTCATTGAGCTGCTCCAAGGGTGAGGGCTGGCTAGGGGTCGCCCTGGAGGCACCTGTAGCCAGCTCTCATCCTCATTGAGCTGCTCCAAGGGTGAGGGCTGGCTAGGGGTCGCCCTGGAGGCACCTGTAGCCAGCTCTCATCCTCATTGAGCTGCTCCAAGGGTGAGGGCTGGCTAGGGGTCGCCCTGGAGGCACCTGTAGCCAGCTCTCATCCTCATTGAGCTGCTCCAAGGGTGAGGGCTGGCTAGGGGTCGCCCTGGAGGCACCTGTAGCCAGCTCTCATCCTCATTGAGCTGCTCCAAGGGTGAGGGCTGGCTAGGGGTCGCCCTGGAGGCACCTGTAGCCAGCTCTCATCCTCATTGAGCTGCTCCAAGGGTGAGGGCTGGCTAGGGGTCGCCCTGGAGGCACCTGTAGCCAGCTCTCATCCTCATTGAGCTGCTCCAAGGGTGAGGGCTGGCTAGGGGTCGCCCTGGAGGCACCTGTAGCCAGCTCTCATCCTCATTGAGCTGCTCCAAGGGTGAGGGCTGGCTAGGGGTCGCCCTGGAGGCACCTGTAGCCAGCTCTCATCCTCATTGAGCTGCTCCAAGGGTGAGGGCTGGCTAGGGGTCGCCCTGGAGGCACCTGTAGCCAGCTCTCATCCTCATTGAGCTGCTCCAAGGGTGAGGGCTGGCTAGGGGTCGCCCTGGAGGCACCTGTAGCCAGCTCTCATCCTCATTGAGCTGCTCCAAGGGTGAGGGCTGTCTAGGGGTCGCCCTGGAGGCACCTGTAGCCAGCTCTCATCCTCATTGAGCTGCTCCAAGGGTGAGGGCTGGCTAGGGGTCGCCCTGGAGGCACCTGTAGCCAGCTCTCATCCTCATTGAGCTGCTCCAAGGGTGAGGGCTGGCTAGGGGTCGCCCTGGAGACACCTGTAGCCAGCTCTCATCCTCATTGAGCTATTCGAAGGGTGAGGGCTGGCTACGTGTCGCCCTGGATTCACCTGTAGCCAACTCTCATCCTCATTGAGCGTGATAACGGACGCTGCGCTGAACGGCGGCGCATAGGAACGGGCGGTGAAATAAGCGCGCCAAAAAAACTATAAAGTTTACGTTTTTTTTCGCAATTCATCAGATGAGGGTGATAACGGACGCTGCGCTGAACGGCGGCGCGTAGGAACGGGCGGTGAAATAAGCGCGCCAAAAAAACTAAAAAATTTACGTTTTTTTTCCGTAATTCATCAGATGAGCGTGATAACGGACGCTGCGCTGAATGGCGGCGCGTAGGAACGGGCGGTGAAATAAGCGCGCCAAAAAAACTATAAAGTTTACTTTTTTTTCCGTAAATCATCAGATGAGCGTGATAACGGATGCTGTGCTGAACGGCGGCACGTAGGAACGGGCGATGAAATAAGTGCGCCAAAAAAACGATAAAGTTTACGTTTTTTTTCTGTAATTTATCAGATCACCGTGATAACGGACGCAACCCTTAACGGCGGCGTCAGAGCGACTTTTTTTGTTGCAGATTGAATTTTAAGTGCTTTTGCTATCATCAAACCTGTAGCCAGCTCTCATCCTCATTGAGCTATTCCAAGGGTGAGGGCTGGCTAAGGGTCGCCCTGGAGGCACCTGTAGCCAGCTCTCATCCTCATTGAGCTGCTCCAAGGGTGAGGGCTGGCTAGGGGTCGCCCTGGAGGCACCTGTAGCCAGCTCTCATCCTCATTGAGCTGCTCCAAGGGTGAGGGCTGGCTAGGGGTCGCCCTGGAGGCACCTCTAGCCAGCTCTCATCCTCATTGAGCTGCTCCAATGGTGAGGGCTGGCTACGGGTCGCCCTGGAGGCACCTGTAGCCAGCTCTCATCCTCATTGAGCTGCTCCAAGGGTGAGGGCTGGCTAGGGGTCGCCCTGGAGGCACCTGTAGCCAGCTCTCATCCTCATTGAGCTGCTCCAAGGGTGAGGGCTGGCTAGGGGTCGCCCTGGAGGCACCTGTAGCCAGCTCTCATCCTCATTGAGCTGCTCCAAGGGTGAGGGCTGGCTAGGGGTCGCCCTGGAGGCACCTGTAGCCAGCTCTCATCCTCATTGAGCTGCTCCAAGGGTGAGGGCTGGCTAGGGGTCGCCCTGGAGGCACCTGTAGCCAGCTCTCATCCTCATTGAGCTGCTCCAAGGGTGAGGGCTGGCTAGGGGTCGCCCTGGAGGCACCTGTAGCCAGCTCTCATCCTCATTGAGCTGCTCCAAGGGTGAGGGCTGGCTAGGGGTCGCCCTGGAGGCACCTGTAGCCAGCTCTCATCCTCATTGAGCTGCTCCAAGGGTGAGGGCTGGCTAGGGGTCGCCCTGGAGGCACCTGTAGCCAGCTCTCATCCTCATTGAGCTGCTCCAAGGGTGAGGGCTGGCTAGGGGTCGCCCTGGAGGCACCTGTAGCCAGCTCTCATCCTCATTGAGCTGCTCCAAGGGTGAGGGCTGTCTAGGGGTCGCCCTGGAGGCACCTGTAGCCAGCTCTCATCCTCATTGAGCTGCTCCAAGGGTGAGGGCTGTCTAGGGGTCGCCCTGGAGGCACCTGTAGCCAGCTCTCATCCTCATTGAGCTGCTCCAAGGGTGAGGGCTGGCTAGGGGTCGCCCTGGAGGCACCTGTAGCCAGCTCTCATCCTCATTGAGCTGCTCCAAGGGTGAGGGCTGGCTAGGGGTCGCCCTGGAGACACCTGTAGCCAGCTCTCATCCTCATTGAGCTATTCGAAGGGTGAGGGCTGGCTACGTGTCGCCCTGGATTCACCTGTAGCCAACTCTCATCCTCATTGAGCGTGATAACGGACGCTGCGCTGAACGGCGGCGCATAGGAACGGGCGGTGAAATAAGCGCGCCAAAAAAACTATAAAGTTTACGTTTTTTTTCGCAATTCATCAGATGAGGGTGATAACGGACGCTGCGCTGAACGGCGGCGCGTAGGAACGGGCGGTGAAATAAGCGCGCCAAAAAAACTAAAAAATTTACGTTTTTTTTCCGTAATTCATCAGATGAGCGTGATAACGGACGCTGCGCTGAATGGCGGCGCGTAGGAACGGGCGGTGAAATAAGCGCGCCAAAAAAACTATAAAGTTTACGTTTTTTTTCCGTAAATCATCAGATGAGCGTGATAACGGATGCTGTGCTGAACGGCGGCACGTAGGAACGGGCGATGAAATAAGTGCGCCAAAAAAACGATAAAGTTTACGTTTTTTTTCTGTAATTTATCAGATCACCGTGATAACGGACGCAGCCCTTAACGGCGGCGTCAGAGCGACTTTTTTTTGTTGCAGATTGAATTTTAAGTGCTTTTGCTATCATCAAACCTGTAGCCAGCTCTCATCCTCATTGAGCTATTCCAAGGGTGAGGGCTGGCTAAGGGTCGCCCTGGAGGCACCTGTAGCCAGCTCTCATCCTCATTGAGCTGCTCCAAGGGTGAGGGCTGGCTAGGGGTCGCCCTGGAGGCACCTGTAGCCAGCTCTCATCCTCATTGAGCTGCTCCAAGGGTGAGGGCTGGCTAGGGGTCGCCCTGGAGGCACCTGTAGCCAGCTCTCGTCCTCATTGAGCTGCTCCAAGGGTGAGGGCTGGCTAGGGGTCGCCCTGGAGGCACCTGTAGCCAGCTCTCGTCCTCATTGAGCTGCTCCAAGGGTGAGGGCTGGCTAGGGGTCGCCCTGGAGGCACCTGTAGCCAGCTCTCGTCCTCATTGAGCTGCTCCAAGGGTGAGGGCTGGCTAGGGGTCGCCCTGGAGGCACCTGTAGCCAGCTCTCGTCCTCATTGAGCTGCTCCAAGGGTGAGGGCTGGCTAGGGGTCGCCCTGGAGGCACCTGTAGCCAGCTCTCGTCCTCATTGAGCTGCTCCAAGGGTGAGGGCTGGCTAGGGGTCGCCCTGGAGGCACCTGGAGCCAGCTCTCATCCTCATTGAGCTGCTCCAAGGGTGAGGGCTGGCTAGGGGTCGCCCTGGAGGCACCTGTAGCCAGCTCTCATCCTCATTGAGCTGCTCCAAGGGTGAGGGCTGGCTAGGGGTCGCCCTGGAGGCACCTGTAGCCAGCTCTCATCCTCATTGAGCTGCTCCAAGGGTGAGAGCTGGCTAGGGGTCGCCCTGGAGGCACCTGTAGCCAGCTCTCATCCTCATTGAGCTGCTCCCAGGGTGAGGGCTGGCTAGGGGTCGCCCTGGAGGCACCTGTAGCCAGCTCTCATCCTCATTGAGCTGCTCCAAGGGTGAGGGCTGGCTAGGGATCGCCCTGGAGGCACCTGTAGCCAGCTCTCATCCTCATTGAGCTGCTCCAAGGGTGAGGGCTGGCTAGGGGTCGCCCTGGAGGCACCTGTAGCCAGCTCTCATCCTCATTGAGCTGCTCCAAGGGTGAGGGCTGGCTAGGGTTCGCCCTGGAAGCACCTGTAGCCAGCTCTCATCCTCATTGAGCTGCTCCAAGGGTGAGGGCTGGCTAGGGGTCGCCCTGGAGGCACCTGTAGCCAGCTCTCATCCTCATTGAGCTATTCCAAGGGTGAGGGCTGGCTACGTGTCGCCCTGTAGGCACTTGTAGCCAGCTCTCATCCTCATTGAGCGTGATAACGGACGCTGCGCTGAACGGCGGCGCATAGGAACGGGCGGTGAAATAAGCGCGCCAAAAAAAACTATAAAGTTTACGTTTTTTTTCCGTAATTCATCAGATGAGGGTGATAACGGACGCTGCGCTGAACGGCGGTGCGTAGGAACGGGCGGTGAAATAAGCGCGCCAAAAAAACTATAAAGTTTACGTTTTTTTTCCGTAATTCATCAGATGAGCGTGATAACGGACGCTGCGCTGAATGGCGGCGCGTAGGAACGGGCGGTGAAATAAGCGCGCCAAAAAAACTATAAAGTTTACTTTTTTTTCCGTAAATCATCAGATGAGCGTGATAACGGATGCTGTGCTGAACGGCGGCACGTAGGAACGGGCGATGAAATAAGTGCGCCAAAAAAACGATAAAGTTTACGTTTTTTTTCTGTAATTTATCAGATCACCGTGATAACGGACGCAACCCTTAACGGCGGCGTCATAGCGACTTTTTTTTGTTGCAGATTGAATTTTAAGTGCTTTTGCTATCATCAAACCTGTAGCCAGCTCTCATCCTCATTGAGCTATTCCAAGGGTGAGGGCTGGCTAAGGGTCGCCCTGGAGGCACCTGTAGCCAGCTCTCATCCTCATTGAGCTGCTCCAAGGGTGAGGGCTGGCTAGGGGTCGCCCTGGAGGCACCTGTAGCCAGCTCTCATCCTCATTGAGCTGCTCCAAGGGTGAGGGCTGGCTAGGGGTCGCCCTGG
The DNA here is from genome assembly GCF_046119375.1 of Phyllobates terribilis. Classification (NCBI taxonomy): domain Eukaryota; kingdom Metazoa; phylum Chordata; class Amphibia; order Anura; family Dendrobatidae; genus Phyllobates; species Phyllobates terribilis. The sequence continues at coordinate 3,986,396 of NW_027362891.1, forward strand.
AGGCACCTGTAGCCAGCTCTCATCCTCATTGAGCTGCTCCAAGGGTGAGGGCTGGCTAGGGGTCGCCCTGGAGGCACCTCTAGCCAGCTCTCATCCTCATTGAGCTGCTCCAAGGGTGAGGGCTGGCTACGGGTCGCCCTGGAGGCACCTGTAGCCAGCTCTCATCCTCATTGAGCTGCTCCAAGGGTGAGGGCTGGCTAGGGGTCGCCCTGGAGGCACCTGTAGCCAGCTCTCATCCTCATTGAGCTGCTCCAAGGGTGAGGGCTGGCTAGGGGTCGCCCTGGAGGCACCTGTAGCCAGCTCTCATCCTCATTGAGCTGCTCCAAGGGTGAGGGCTGGCTAGGGGTCGCCCTGGAGGCACCTGTAGCCAGCTCTCATCCTCATTGAGCTGCTCCAAGGGTGAGGGCTGGCTAGGGGTCGCCCTGGAGGCACCTGTAGCCAGCTCTCATCCTCATTGAGCTGCTCCAAGGGTGAGGGCTGGCTAGGGGTCGCCCTGGAGGCACCTGTAGCCAGCTCTCATCCTCATTGAGCTGCTCCAAGGGTGAGGGCTGGCTAGGGGTCGCCCTGGAGGCACCTGTAGCCAGCTCTCATCCTCATTGAGCTGCTCCAAGGGTGAGGGCTGGCTAGGGGTCGCCCTGGAGGCACCTGTAGCCAGCTCTCATCCTCATTGAGCTGCTCCAAGGGTGAGGGCTGGCTAGGGGTCGCCCTGGAGGCACCTGTAGCCAGCTCTCATCCTCATTGAGCTGCTCCAAGGGTGAGGGCTGGCTAGGGGTCGCCCTGGAGGCACCTGTAGCCAGCTCTCATCCTCATTGAGCTGCTCCAAGGGTGAGGGCTGGCTAGGGGTCGCCCTGGAGGCACCTGTAGCCAGCTCTCATCCTCATTGAGCTGCTCCAAGGGTGAGGGCTGGCTAGGGGTCGCCCTGGAGACACCTGTAGCCAGCTCTCATCCTCATTGAGCTATTCGAAGGGTGAGGGCTGGCTACGTGTCGCCCTGGATTCACCTGTAGCCAACTCTCATCCTCATTGAGCGTGATAACGGACGCTGCGCTGAACGGCGGCGCATAGGAACGGGCGGTGAAATAAGCGCGCCAAAAAAACTATAAAGTTTACGTTTTTTTTCGCAATTCATCAGATGAGGGTGATAACGGACGCTGCGCTGAACGGCGGCGCGTAGGAACGGGCGGTGAAATAAGCGCGCCAAAAAAACTAAAAAATTTACGTTTTTTTTCCGTAATTCATCAGATGAGCGTGATAACGGACGCTGCGCTGAATGGCGGCGCGTAGGAACGGGCGGTGAAATAAGCGCGCCAAAAAAACGATAAAGTTTACGTTTTTTTTCCGTAAATCATCAGATGAGCGTGATAACGGATGCTGTGCTGAACGGCGGCACGTAGGAACGGGCGATGAAATAAGTGCGCCAAAAAAACGATAAAGTTTACGTTTTTTTTCTGTAATTTATCAGATCACCGTGATAACGGACGCAGCCCTTAACGGCGGCGTCAGAGCGACTTTTTTTTGTTACAGATTGAATTTTAAGTGCTTTTGCTATCATCAAACCTGTAGCCAGCTCTCATCCTCATTGAGCTATTCCAAGGGTGAGGGCTGGCTAAGGGTCGCCCTGGAGGCACCTGTAGCCAGCTCTCATCCTCATTGAGCTGCTCCAAGGGTGAGGGCTGGCTAGGGGCCGCCCTGGAGGCACCTGTAGCCAGCTCTCATCCTCATTGAGCTGCTCCAAGGGTGAGGGCTGGCTAGGGGTCGCCCTGGAGGCACCTGTAGCCAGCTCTCATCCTCATTGAGCTGCTCCAAGGGTGAGGGCTGGCTAGGGGTCGCCCTGGAGGCACCTGTAGCCAGCTCTCATCCTCATTGAGCTGCTCCAAGGGTGAGGGCTGGCTAGGGGTCGCCCTGGAGGCACCTGTAGCCAGCTCTCATCCTCATTGAGCTGCTCCAAGGGTGAGGGCTGGCTAGGGGTCGCCCTGGAGGCACCTGTAGCCAGCTCTCATCCTCATTGAGCTGCTCCAAGGGTGAGGGCTGGCTAGGGGTCGCCCTGGAGGCACCTGTAGCCAGCTCTCATCCTCATTGAGCTGCTCCAAGGGTGAGGGCTGGCTAGGGGTCGCCCTGGAGGCACCTGTAGCCAGCTCTCATCCTCATTGAGCTGCTCCAAGGGTGAGGGCTGGCTAGGGGTCGCCCTGGAGGCACCTGTAGCCAGCTCTCATCCTCATTGAGCTGCTCCAAGGGTGAGGGCTGGCTAGGGGTCGCCCTGGAGGCACCTGTAGCCAGCTCTCATCCTCATTGAGCTGCTCCAAGGGTGAGAGCTGGCTAGGGGTCGCCCTGGAGGCACCTGTAGCCAGCTCTCATCCTCATTGAGCTGCTCCAAGGGTGAGGGCTGGCTAGGGGTCGCCCTGGAGGCACCTGTAGCCAGCTCTCATCCTCATTGAGCTGCTCCAAGGGTGAGGGCTGGCTAGGGATCGCCCTGGAGGCACCTGTAGCCAGCTCTCATCCTCATTGAGCTGCTCCAAGGGTGAGGGCTGGCTAGGGGTCGCCCTGGAGGCACCTGTAGCCAGCTCTCATCCTCATTGAGCTGCTCCAAGGGTGAGGGCTGGCTAGGGGTCGCCCTGGAGGCACCTGTAGCCAGCTCTCATCCTCATTGAGCTGCTCCAAGGGTGAGGGCTGACTAGGGGTCGCCCTGGAGACACCTGTAGCCAGCTCTCATCCTCATTGAGCTATTCGAAGGGTGAGGGCTGGCTACGTGTCGCCCTGGAGGCACCTGTAGCCAACTCTCATCCTCATTGAGCGTGATAACGGACGCTGCGCTGAACGGCGGCTCATAGGAACGGGCGGTGAAATAAGCGCGCCAAAAAAACTATAAAGTTTACGTTTTTTTTCGTAATTCATCAGATGAGGGTGATAACGGACGCTGCGCTGAATGGCGGCGCGTAGGAACGGGCGGTGAAATAAGCGCGCCAATAAAACTATAAAATTTACGTTTTTTTTCCGTAATTCATCAGATGAGCGTGATAACGGAAGCTGCGCTGAACGGCGGCGCGTAGGAACGGGCGGTGAAATAAGCGCGCCAAAAAAGCTATAAAGTGTACGTTTTTTTTCCATAATTCATTAGATGAGCGTGATAACGGAAGCTGCGTTGAACGGCGGCGCATAGGAACGGGCGGTGAAATAAGCGCGCCAAAAAAACTATAAAGTTTACGTTTTTCTTCCGTAATTCATCAGATGAGCGTGATAACGGACGCTGCGCTGAATGGCGGCGCGTAGGAACGGGCGGTGAAATAAGCGCGCCAAAAAAACTATAAAGTTTACGCTTTTTTTCCGTAATTCATCAGATGAGCGTGATAACGGATGCTGTGCTGAACGGCGGCACGTAGGAACGGGCGGTGAAATAAGTGCGCCAAAAAAACGATAAAGTTTACGTTTTTTTTCTGTAATTTATCAGATGAGCGTGATAACGGACGCAGCCCTTAACGGCGGCGTCAGAGCGACTTTTTTTTGTTGCAGATTGAATTTTAAGTGCTTTTGGTATCATCAAACCTGTAGCCAGCTCTCATCCTCATTGAGCTATTCCAAGGGTGAGGGCTGGCTAGGGGTCGCCCTGGAGGCACCTGTAGCCAGCTCTCATCCTCATTGAGCTGCTCCAAGGGTGAGGGCTGGCTAGGGGTCGCCCTGGAGGCACCTGTAGCCAGCTCTCATCCTCATTGAGCTGCTCCAAGGGTGAGGGCTGGCTAGGGGTCGCCCTGGAGGCACCTGTAGCCAGCTCTCATCCTCATTGAGCTGCTCCAAGGGTGAGGGCTGGCTACGGGTCGCCCTGGAGGCACCTGTAGCCAGCTCTCATCATCATTGAGCTGCTCCAAGGGTGAGGGCTGGCTAGGGGTCGCCCTGGAGGCACCTGTAGCCAGCTCTCATCCTCATTGAGCTGCTCCAAGCGTGAGGGCTGGCTAGGAGTCGCCCTGGAGGCACCTGTAGCCAGCTCTCATCCTCATTGAGCTGCTCCAAGGGTGAGGGCTGGCTAGGGGTCGCCCTGGAGTCACCTGTAGCCAGCTCTCATCCTCATTGAGCTGCTCCAAGGGTGAGGGCTGGCTAGGGGTCGCCCTGGAGGCACATGTAGCCAGCTCTCATCCTCATTGAGCTGCTCCAAGGGTGAGGGCTGGCTAGGGGTCGCCCTGGAGGCACCTGTAGCCAGCTCTCATCCTCATTGAGCTGCTCCAAGGGTGAGGGCTGGCTAGGGGTCGCCATGGAGGCACCTGTAGCCAGCTCTCATCCTCATTGAGCTGCTCCAAGGGTGAGGGCTGGCTAGGGGTCGCCCTGGAGGCACCTGTAGCCAGCTCTCATCCTCATTGAGCTGCTCCAAGGGTGAGGGCTGGCTAGGGGTCGTCCTGGAGGCACCTGTAGCCAGCTCTCATCCTCATTGAGCTGCTCCAAGGGTGAGGGCTGGCTAGGGGTCGCCCTGGAGGCACCTGTAGCCAGCTCTCATCCTCATTGAGCTGCTCCAAGGGTGAGGGCTGGCTAGGGGTCGCCCTGGAGGCACCTGTAGCCAGCTCTCATCCTCATTGAGCTGCTCCAAGGGTGAGGGCTGGCTAGGGGTCGCCCTGGAGGCACCTGTAGCCAGCTCTCATCCTCATTGAGCTGCTCCAAGGGTGAGGGCTGGCTAGGGGTCGCCCTGGAGGCACCTGTAGCCAGCTCTCATCCTCATTGAGCTGCTCCAAGGGTGAGGGCTGGCTAGGGGTCGCCCTGGAGGCACCTGTAGCCAGCTCTCATCCTCATTGAGCTATTCCAAGGGTGAGGGCTGGCTACGTGTCGCCCTGTAGGCACTTGTAGCCAGCTCTCATCCTCATTGAGCGTGATAACGGACGCTGCGCTGAACGGCGGCGCATAGGAACGGGCGGTGAAATAAGCGCGCCAAAAAAAACTATAAAGTTTACGTTTTTTTTCCGTAATTCATCAGATGAGGGTGATAACGGACGCTGCGCTGAACGGCGGTGCGTAGGAACGGGCGGTGAAATAAGCGCGCCAAAAAAACTATAAAGTTTACTTTTTTTTCCGTAAATCATCAGATGAGCGTGATAACGGATGCTGTGCTGAACGGCGGCACGTAGGAACGGGCGATGAAATAAGTGCGCCAAAAAAACGATAAAGTTTACGTTTTTTTTCTGTAATTTATCAGATCACCGTGATAACGGACGCAACCCTTAACGGCGGCGTCAGAGCGACTTTTTTTTGTTGCAGATTGAATTTTAAGTGCTTTTGCTATCATCAAACCTGTAGCCAGCTCTCATCCTCATTGAGCTATTCCAAGGGTGAGGGCTGGCTAAGGGTCGCCCTGGAGGCACCTGTAGCCAGCTCTCATCCTCATTGAGCTGCTCCAAGGGTGAGGGCTGGCTAGGGGTCGCCCTGGAGGCACCTGTAGCCAGCTCTCATCCTCATTGAGCTGCTCCAAGGGTGAGGGCTGGCTAGGGGTCGCCCTGGAGGCACCTCTAGCCAGCTCTCATCCTCATTGAGCTGCTCCATGGGTGAGGGCTGGCTACGGGTCACTCTGGAGGCACCTGTAGCCAGCTCTCATCCTCATTGAGCTGCTCCAAGGGTGAGGGCTGGCTAGGGGTCGCCCTGGAGGCACCTGTAGCCAGCTCTCATCCTCATTGAGCTGCTCCAAGGGTGAGGGCTGGCTAGGGGTCGCCCTGGAGGCACCTGTAGCCAGCTCTCATCCTCATTGAGCTGCTCCAAGGGTGAGGGCTGGCTAGGGGTCGCCCTGGAGGCACCTGTAGCCAGCTCTCATCCTCATTGAGCTGCTCCAAGGGTGAGGGCTGGCTAGGGGTCGCCCTGGAGGCACCTGTAGCCAGCTCTCATCCTCATTGAGCTGCTCCAAGGGTGAGGGCTGGCTAGGGGTCGCCCTGGAGGCACCTGTAGCCAGCTCTCATCCTCATTGAGCTGCTCCAAGGGTGAGGGCTGGCTAGGGGTCGCCCTGGAGGCACCTGTAGCCAGCTCTCATCCTCATTGAGCTGCTCCAAGGGTGAGGGCTGGCTAGGGGTCGCCCTGGAGGCACCTGTAGCCAGCTCTCATCCTCATTGAGCTGCTCCAAGGGTGAGGGCTGACTAGGGGTCGCCCTGGAGACACCTGTAGCCAGCTCTCATCCTCATTGAGCTATTCGAAGGGTGAGGGCTGGCTACGTGTCGCCCTGGATTCACCTGTAGCCAACTCTCATCCTCATTGAGCGTGATAACGGACGCTGCGCTGAACGGCGGCGCATAGGAACGGGCGGTGAAATAAGCGCGCCAAAAAAACTATAAAGTTTACGTTTTTTTTCGCAATTCATCAGATGAGGGTGATAACGGACGCTGCGCTGAACGGCGGCGCGTAGGAACGGGCGGTGAAATAAGCGCGCCAAAAAAACTAAAAAATTTACGTTTTTTTTCCGTAATTCATCAGATGAGCGTGATAACGGACGCTGCGCTGAATGGCGGCGCGTAGGAACGGGCGGTGAAATAAGCGCGCCAAAAAAACTATAAAGTTTACGTTTTTTTTCCGTAAATCATCAGATGAGCGTGATAACGGATGCTGTGCTGAACGGCGGCACGTAGGAACGGGCGATGAAATAAGTGCGCCAAAAAAACGATAAAGTTTACGTTTTTTTTCTGTAATTTATCAGATCACCGTGATAACGGACGCAGCCCTTAACGGCGGCGTCAGAGCGACTTTTTTTTGTTGCAGATTGAATTTTAAGTGCTTTTGCTATCATCAAACCTGTAGCCAGCTCTCATCCTCATTGAGCTATTCCAAGGGTGAGGGCTGGCTAAGGGTCGCCCTGGAGGCACCTGTAGCCAGCTCTCATCCTCATTGAGCTGCTCCAAGGGTGAGGGCTGGCTAGGGGCCGCCCTGGAGGCACCTGTAGCCAGCTCTCATCCTCATTGAGCTGCTCCAAGGGTGAGGGCTGGCTAGGGGCCGCCCTGGAGGCACCTGTAGCCAGCTCTCATCCTCATTGAGCTGCTCCAAGGGTGAGGGCTGGCTAGGGGTCGCCCTGGAGGCACCTGTAGCCAGCTCTCATCCTCATTGAGCTGCTCCAAGGGTGAGGGCTGGCTAGGGGTCGCCCTGGAGGCACCTGTAGCCAGCTCTCATCCTCATTGAGCTGCTCCAAGGGTGAGGGCTGGCTAGGGGTCGCCCTGGAGGCACCTGTAGCCAGCTCTCATCCTCATTGAGCTGCTCCAAGGGTGAGGGCTGGCTAGGGGTCGCCCTGGAGGCACCTGTAGCCAGCTCTCATCCTCATTGAGCTGCTCCAAGGGTGAGGGCTGGCTAGGGGTCGCCCTGGAGGCACCTGTAGCCAGCTCTCATCCTCATTGAGCTGCTCCAAGGGTGAGGGCTGGCTAGGGGTCGCCCTGGAGGCACCTGTAGCCAGCTCTCATCCTCATTGAGCTGCTCCAAGGGTGAGGGCTGGCTAGGGGTCGCCCTGGAGGCACCTGTAGCCAGCTCTCATCCTCATTGAGCTGCTCCAAGGGTGAGAGCTGGCTAGGGGTCGCCCTGGAGGCACCTGTAGCCAGCTCTCATCCTCATTGAGCTGCTCCAAGGGTGAGGGCTGGCTAGGGGTCGCCCTGGAGGCACCTGTAGCCAGCTCTCATCCTCATTGAGCTGCTCCAAGGGTGAGGGCTGGCTAGGGGTCGCCCTGGAGGCACCTGTAGCCAGCTCTCATCCTCATTGAGCTGCTCCAAGGGTGAGGGCTGGCTAGGGGTCGCCCTGGAGGCACCTGTAGCCAGCTCTCATCCTCATTGAGCTGCTCCAAGGGTGAGGGCTGGCTAGGGGTCGCCCTGGAGGCACCTGTAGCCAGCTCTCATCCTCATTGAGCTGCTCCAAGGGTGAGGGCTGACTAGGGGTCGCCCTGGAGACACCTGTAGCCAGCTCTCATCCTCATTGAGCTATTCGAAGGGTGAGGGCTGGCTACGTGTCGCCCTGGAGGCACCTGTAGCCAACTCTCATCCTCATTGAGCGTGATAACGGACGCTGCGCTGAACGGCGGCTCATAGGAACGGGCGGTGAAATAAGCGCGCCAAAAAAACTATAAAGTTTACGTTTTTTTTCGTAATTCATCAGATGAGGGTGATAACGGACGCTGCGCTGAATGGCGGCGCGTAGGAACGGGCGGTGAAATAAGCGCGCCAAAAAAACTATAAAATTTACGTTTTTTTTCCGTAATTCATCAGATGAGCGTGATAACGGAAGCTGCGCTGAACGGCGGCGCGTAGGAACGGGCGGTGAAATAAGCGCGCCAAAAAAGCTATAAAGTGTACGTTTTTTTTCCATAATTCATTAGATGAGCGTGATAACGGAAGCTGCGTTGAACGGCGGCGCATAGGAACGGGCGGTGAAATAAGCGCGCCAAAAAAACTATAAAGTTTACGTTTTTCTTCCGTAATTCATCAGATGAGCGTGATAACGGACGCTGCGCTGAATGGCGGCGCGTAGGAACGGGCGGTGAAATAAGCGCGCCAAAAAAACTATAAAGTTTACGTTTTTTTTCCGTAATTCATCAGATGAGCGTGATAACGGATGCTGTGCTGAACGGCGGCACGTAGGAACGGGCGGTGAAATAAGTGCGCCAAAAAAACGATAAAGTTTACGTTTTTTTTCTGTAATTTATCAGATGAGCGTGATAACGGACGCAGCCCTTAACGGCGGCGTCAGAGCGACTTTTTTTTGTTGCAGATTGAATTTTAAGTGCTTTTGGTATCATCAAACCTGTAGCCAGCTCTCATCCTCATTGAGCTATTCCAAGGGTGAGGGCTGGCTAGGGGTCGCCCTGGAGGCACCTGTAGCCAGCTCTCATCCTCATTGAGCTGCTCCAAGGGTGAGGGCTGGCTAGGGGTCGCCCTGGAGGCACCTGTAGCCAGCTCTCATCCTCATTGAGCTGCTCCAAGGGTGAGGGCTGGCTAGGGGTCGCCCTGGAGGCACCTGTAGCCAGCTCTCATCCTCATTGAGCTGCTCCAAGGGTGAGGGCTGGCTACGGGTCGCCCTGGAGGCACCTGTAGCCAGCTCTCATCATCATTGAGCTGCTCCAAGGGTGAGGGCTGGCTAGGGGTCGCCCTGGAGGCACCTGTAGCCAGCTCTCATCCTCATTGAGCTGCTCCAAGCGTGAGGGCTGGCTAGGGGTCGCCCTGGAGGCACCTGTAGCCAGCTCTCATCCTCATTGAGCTGCTCCAAGGGTGAGGGCTGGCTAGGGGTCGCCCTGGAGTCACCTGTAGCCAGCTCTCATCCTCATTGAGCTGCTCCAAGGGTGAGGGCTGGCTAGGGGTCGCCCTGGAGGCACATGTAGCCAGCTCTCATCCTCATTGAGCTGCTCCAAGGGTGAGGGCTGGCTAGGGGTCGCCCTGGAGGCACCTGTAGCCAGCTCTCGTCCTCATTGAGCTGCTCCAAGGGTGAGGGCTGGCTAGGGGTCGCCATGGAGGCACCTGTAGCCAGCTCTCATCCTCATTGAGCTGCTCCAAGGGTGAGGGCTGGCTAGGGGTCGCCCTGGAGGCACCTGTAGCCAGCTCTCATCCTCATTGAGCTGCTCCAAGGGTGAGGGCTGGCTAGGGGTCGTCCTGGAGGCACCTGTAGCCAGCTCTCATCCTCATTGAGCTGCTCCAAGGGTGAGGGCTGGCTAGGGGTCGCCCTGGAGGCACCTGTAGCCAGCTCTCATCCTCATTGAGCTGCTCCAAGGGTGAGGGCTGGCTAGGGGTCGCCCTGGAGGCACCTGTAGCCAGCTCTCATCCTCATTGAGCTGCTCCAAGGGTGAGGGCTGGCTAGGGGTCGCCCTGGAGGCACCTGTAGCCAGCTCTCATCCTCATTGAGCTGCTCCAAGGGTGAGGGCTGGCTAGGGGTCGCCCTGGAGGCACCTGTAGCCAGCTCTCATCCTCATTGAGCTGCTCCAAGGGTGAGGGCTGGCTAGGGGTCGCCCTGGAGGCACCTGTAGCCAGCTCTCATCCTCATTGAGCTATTCCAAGGGTGAGGGCTGGCTACGTGTCGCCCTGGAGGCACTTGTAGCCAGCTCTCATCCTCATTGAGCGTGATAACGGACGCTGCGCTGAACGGCGGCGCATAGGAACGGGCGGTGAAATAAGCGCGCCAAAAAAAACTATAAAGTTTACGTTTTTTTTCCGTAATTCATCAGATGAGGGTGATAACGGACGCTGCGCTGAACGGCGGCGCGTAGGAACGGGCGGTGAAATAAGCGCGCCAAAAAAACTATACAGTTTACGTTTTTTTTCCGTAATTCATCAGATGAGCATGATAACGGACGCTGCGCTGAATGGCGGCGCGTAGGAACGGGCGGTGAAATAAGCGCGCCAAAAAAACTATAAAGTTTACTTTTTTTTTCCGTAATTCATCAGATGAGCGTGATAACGGATGCTGTGCTGAACGGCGACACGTAGGAACGGGCGATGAAATAAGTGCGCCAAAAAAACGATAAAGTTTACGTTTTTTTTCTGTAATTTATCAGATCAGCGTGATAACGGACGCAGCTCTTAACGGCGGCGTCAGAGCGACTTTTTTTTGTTGTAGATTGAATTTTAAGTGCTTTTGCTATCATCAAACCTGTAGCCAGCTCTCATCCTCATTGAGCTATTCCAAGGGTGAGGGCTGGCTAGGGGTCGCCCTGGAGGCACCTGTAGCCAGCTCTCATCCTCATTGAGCTGCTCCAAGGGTGAGGGCTGGCTAGGGGTCGCCCTGGAGGCACCTGTAGCCAGCTCTCATCCTCATTGAGCTGCTCCAAGGGTGAGGGCTGGCTAGGGGTCGCCCTGGAGGCACCTGTAGCCAGCTCTCATCCTCATTGAGCTGCTCCAAGGGTGAGGGCTGGCTACGGGTCGCCCTGGAGGCACCTGTAGCCAGCTCTCATCCTCATTGAGCTGCTCCAAGGGTGAGGGCTGGCTAGGGGTCGCCCTGTAGGCACCTGTAGCCAGCTCTCATCCTCATTGAGCTGCTCCAAGGGTGAGGGCTGGCTAGGGGTCGCCCTGGAGGCACCTGTAGCCAGCTCTCATCCTCATTGAGCTGCTCCAAGGGTTAGAGCTGGCTAGGGGTCGCCCTGGAGGCACCTGTAGCCAGCTCTCATCCTCATTGAGCTGCTCCAAGGGTGAGGGCTGGCTAGGGGTCGCCCTGGAGGCACCTGTAGCCAGCTCTCATCCTCATTGAGCTGCTCCAAGGGTGAGGGCTGGCTAGGGGTCGCCCTGGAGGCACCTGTAGCCAGCTCTCATCCTCATTGAGCTGCTCCAAGGGTGAGGGCTGGCTAGGGGTCGCCCTGGAGGCACCTGTAGCCAGCTCTCATCCTCATTGAGCTGCTCCAAGGGTGAGGGCTGGCTAGGGGTCGCCCTGGAGACACCTGTAGCCAGCTCTCATCCTCATTGAGCTATTCGAAGGGTGAGGGCTGGCTACGTGTCGCCCTGGAGGCACCTGTAGCCAACTCTCATCCTCATTGAGCGTGATAACGGACGCTGCGCTGAACGGCGGCGCATAGGAACGGGCGGTGAAATAAGCGCGCCAAAAAAACTATAAAGTTTACGTTTTTTTTTCCGTAATTCATCAGATGAGGGTGATAACGGACGCTGCGCTGAACGGCGGCGCGTAGGAACGGGCGGTGAAATAAGCGCGCCAAAAAAACTATAAAATTTACGTTTTTTTTCCGTAATTCATCAGATGAGCGTGATAACGGAAGCTGAGCTGAACGGCGGCGCGTAGGAACGGGCGGTGAAATAAGCGCGCCAAAAAAGCTATAAAGTGTACGTTTTTTTTCCATAATTCATTAGATGAGCGTGATAACGGAAGCTGCGTTGAACGGCGGCGCGTAGGAACGGGCGGTGAAATAAGCGCGCCAAAAAAACTATAAAGTTTACGTTTTTTTTCCGTAATTCATCAGATGAGCGTGATAACGGATGCTGCACTGAATGGCGGCGCGTAGGAACGGGCGGTGAAATAAGCGCGCCAAAAAAACTATAAAGTTTACGTTTTTTTTCCGTAATTCATCAGATGAGCGTGATAACGGAAGGTGCGCTGAACCGTGGCGCGTAGGAACGGGCGGTGAAATAAGCGCGCCAAAAAAACTATAAAGTTTACGTTTTTTTCCATAATTCATTAGATGAGCGTGATAACGGAAGCTGCGCTGAACGGCGGCGCGTAGGAAAAGGCAGTGAAATAAGCGCGCCAAAAAAGCTATAAAGTTTCCTTTTTTTTTCCGTAATTTATCAGATGAGCGTGATAACGGACGCAGCCCTTAACGGCGGCGTCAGAGCGACTTTTTTTTGTTGCAGATTGAATTTTAAGTGCTTTTGGTATCATCAAATCTGTAGCCAGCTCTCATCCTCATTGAGCTATTCCAAGGGTGAGGGCTGGCTAGGGGTCGCCCTGGAGGCACCTGTAGCCAGCTCTCATCCTCATTGAGCTATTCCAAGGGTGAGGGCTGGCTACGGGTCGGGTCGCCCTGGAGGCACCTGTAGCCAGCTCTCATCCTCATTGAGCTGCTCCAAGGGTGAGGGCTGGCTAGGGGTCGCCCTGGAGGCACCTGTAGCCAGCTCTCATCCTCATTGAGCTATTCCAAGGGTGAGGGCTGGCTACGGGTCGTCCTGGAAGTACCTGTAGCCAGCTCTCATCAAGAAAAAGCTACGCCTACTAAGTTGCATTAACCAATCGGAGCAGATTCATGATTTACATTCAAATAAACCATCATTTTAGGAAAAGGAAAAGGAGTTTTGGAGGGAAGTTTAATTTGATCCAGTGCTCAGGAGCAACAAGGGTGATTAGTGCACAAGAGAAGCTGTGACCTTAGCCAATTACAACCATGCCGCCCAAAAGAAGGTAAGTACACCTGGTGGGATAGTGAGTGGGAGGGAAATATGAATCTGCAGAGGTATGTGTTGCTTCTAGAAATACTCTTTCTGGACACCATTGCAGCATGCATTCTGGGGTACACTGAGACCATGGGAGTATTTGCAGAAGAGGTTAACATACAGCATGTATTGGGATCAGGTGCCTAACTATACTGCAGCATCATCTGAGCTTGTACTGGAATCAGGTGTATAAGTATACTTGTACTCATATAGCTTGTACTGGAATCAGGTGTATAAGTATACTTGTACTCATATAGCTTGTACTGGAATCAGGTGTATAAGTATACTTGTACTCATATAGCTTGTACTGGAATCAGGTGTATAAGTATGCTTGTACTCATATAGTTTGTACTGGAATCAGGTGCCTAATCTGATGTCCTCTCTGTGACCTCTGCAAACTTTTTAGCTTGGTTGTATTACTGTGGTGGGGGGAGGGGGAAGGATTGCGGTGTGAAAGTGTATTATAACATCATGTTAAGGCTTGCAATTGTTCAGGCTCAGTCACAGAAAGGGTTTATGTTTTTGGCGCGGTCTTTCTGTATCTTTCAAAGTTTGCAGTGTGAAAAGGCTTTAAACTGTATATGTACTTGCTCACTCACTCGTTTTTTCTCCTTTTTGACTGATAAATGAGTGCCGGTCATGTGCAAAACTGTATAAGCATTTGCATAGTCAATACCACATTAATTTTTTGCACGGTATCTTTGTCAATCTAAATAATTCTTGCAAAACCTCAGATTTGCGCAAGATCTAGGAACATGCATATGATAAAAAACCGCATGTGTTATGTGCACAATATTGCCACAATTTGTGTAGTATGCTATAAAAGTGCATTAACTTGTGCTAAACAATTGCTCCTTAAAAAATTGTGTACGTTTGTCCGTTTTTGTGACCAAAAATGAGGGCTGGCTATTGGTGGTCAAAATACACTCTAGAGCCAGCCCTCATCTTTTTAAAAAAATCTATGGCAATGATGAGACGTGCCTTTTCTCATGAGCTGTGTATTTGTTGTAAAAAAAAATCAGATTTTTGAAATCCAGTTATCCTGCTGAAACATAAAAAATGCTGGTTGATATTAGTGGGTGGAAAAGCTAGATTCTCACTGATATTGTTCCTGATCTTCCATTTTTCTTTTTTACAGCGGCTTCAGGATGCTGAAGACATGTCCACTATGTTACAAAGCATTTACTCAACTGCCACAGCACCTTACACGACAATGCCTTAGATGCTGTACACAAGAGGAGAAGGATGCGCTAGTGAAAGAATCTAGAAACTCACTGATAGCAATTGCAACAAAAGGAACATATATCCCTTATGACAAGATTCCAGAGATCACTACAAAGGACGATCTTATCTCCTTCCTGGAGGACAGAGGGTTTATAGTACCCGAGAAACCAACTATGGCCAGGTATGCCCCACTAGCATCTTATTCTTTGAATACTGATGTTCATACTTGTGTAAGCTTTATAGATTTGCATATATGTTCTGAACTATGCCAAATAATCACGTGTATTTTATATTTACAGGATTGTTGAAGATGAGGGGGCATCACCTGTGCAGGAGGAGCTGACAGCCAGTGAGCAAGAGCTGCCTAATGAGGAGGAAGTGCTGCCTGTTGAGGAGGAAATGTCTACAGTCATCGAGGAGGAGTCGCCCGTCCCAGAGGAAGAGCCGCCCGTCCCAGAGGAAGAGCCGCCCATCCCAGAGGAAGAGCTGTCCGTCACAGAGGAAGAGCCGTCCGTCACAGAGGAAGAGCCGCCCGTCACAGTGGAAGAGCCGCCCGTCCCAGAGGAAGAGCCGCCCGTCCCAGAGGAAGAGCCGTCCGTCACAGAGGAAGAGCCGTCCGTCACAGTGGAAGAGCCGTCCGTCCCAGAGGAAGAGCCGCCCGTCACAGTGGAAGAGCCGCCCGTCCCAGAGGAAGAGCTGCCCGTCCCAGAGGAAGAGCCGCCCGTCCCAGAGGAAGAGCCGCCCGTCCCAGAGGAAGAGCCGCCCGTCCCAGAGGAAGAGCCGCCCGTCCCAGAGGAAGAGCCATCCGTCACAGAGGAAGAGCCGTCCGTCACAGAGGAAGAGCCGCCCGTCACAGTGGAAGAGCCGTCCGTCACAGAGGAAGAGCCGCCCGTCCCAGAGGATTATGATGTCTACAGGTCAGTGTAAATTTATACAAGGAATTTACTTTAATCCCTTGCTCAAACATTGCCTTGGCCTCAGCACATCCTGGCTTTTAGGCCACTTTAAAAAATTGTCAACACTGCTGGCCTACTCAAGATTGTACTTCATGTTATTACTAAGGATTTTTATAATTTACAGGACTGTTGAAGATGAGAAGCCATCTACATCAACTGGCACATCGGCACGCCGAGCCATATCAAATCCTGAATTGGTGCATCTTTCAGCTGCAGAAGACTATACATCCTCTGAAACATCCGACAGTGAAGCCGATCAACAACCAGAGACCAGAGAAAGAGAGGAAAATACCAGCCAAACAGATGAAGACAGGCCGAGGTCAGTTAGTGTGTGTAACATTCTCACTCATCATGCTTTTATATATATATACATATCTATATATATCTATATATATATATCTATATATATATATATATATATATATATATATATTTATATATATATATATTGAGCAAAAAAACAATACAAATAATGTTTAACTGGGACAATTAATAGCATATCCCACAACTTTACAGCCCTTACAAAGTAATTTTTTCTCCTATTTTAGGCAATAGATTTCCCTTCCATTGCAGCCATAAAACAGGATGCCAAAAAAGTGCCCTACACACAGACAGCTCTGTGGGGCACACAGCTTTGGCGGGGCATACTAAAATGCACTGCCATTACGATTTTCATCTGTGGGCCAGTAGAGGATGATGTACTAGCTTTACCCACAGATGAACTTCAGAACACGCAGTGTTCAGCAGTGGATGCTGCGTATAAAGGGCAGGCAGCCAGCAAAGTGCTGCTGCCAGTCAGAGCACTGGGGTCCACAGAAATCGGGCCTGGGGACACAGAAATGTTTACCACCCCTGACAACGGTGAGTGGAACCCCCAGCTGTCAAGGTCCCCGACATTTCCCCAGATTCTTCCACTGGGTGAGGGCCCCATGAATGCGTCGTTACAGGGAACCCTGGACTCACAGGCCCCATAGCGGCTGCATAGTCTACTGCCATTGGCAGGACGTCACTATATATATGCTGTATATGCTTACACAGTATTTTTCTCAAAGTTCTAATTTGTTTCTACTCTGACCTGTTGTTCTTTCTTCCAAATTTGTAGGATGACAAGCCAGAAATGGACTGTTGACAAGAGGATCAAAATGAAAGATGCAGGTTATTATGATCACCATTCTCTGTCTCATCCAATATTAAAAGGTTTTTCCTCTTATTTGCAGAACCATTGCAAGCTGGAAAGATACAAACAAATTGTTGAAAATGTGTCAAGGTTTTTATACTTTATGAACAAACGCCGTGTGAGCCTCAACTTTGCGACAAAGATTGAAAACGCCCATTTATTTTTCAAAAACCTTCAAGATCTCGGTCTGTGCAACCAAACTGTCACCAAATACATTAAGAATGTCCGGAAATTTGTACATTATCAACTATTTGCAACCAATTTACGCGATAAAAATGAAAAACTCTTCAAGGCAATGAAGTATTTCCAGTATGTGACTGCGGATATTCAGAAGAAATTTTCCAAGGGAGTTGCAAAAGAAGTTGTCAGCAAAAGGTATGTCAGCTAATTTTTATCCTTTCAGATGTATGCACAATTATTATTTTTTCTCTTTTCTCTCTCCCGCCAGGATTTTTCATACATGACTTAAAAATAGGCCTCACCTATCAGTCACATTTATTAATCTTTCTCTTAGGTACCTGGAGTTGCATAAATTGGACAAAACACCTCAGCAATGCCAGGAGATCCTGACCGTTGCAAAGCCAGCTTTCCTGCAAGCCATCGAGGATGTCCAAGGAGGATCCCGAAATGAAGTGCATCAGTTGGAGATTCTCTATTACCTTGAGGCCTTAATCATACTAAAACACTTACAAAGACCAGGAGTTGTCAGAAACATGACGGTAAGTAACAACCTACTCATTATCCTGATTTAAAGCCACATGTCTATCTAACTTTCCCATGTCTTGACTCACAGGTTTCTGAGTGGACAGAGAGGATGCGTCACATCTATCAAAATGAACAGCTAATAATTGTCGGAGTTAAATCCCATAAGACTGCTGCCCACCAAGTAGCCTGTTTTGTGCTTACTGAAGAAGAAGAAAAGGTAAGATGTTCCTGTCACTACGATGGCACCCACATTAGAGAGGGATCTGTTAGTTGTCATGACTTCAACCCGTAGGATTAGTGGCATTCTGTCCCTTTTAGTAGATCCTCCCTTTAACCAGATTTTACAGGACAACTTGGTGCTACATCCTCATGCAGGTGTGTTGGGAGTCTTTCCCTTATTTCCCTGCAGTATCCAGGATGCTAAACCATAGTATCGGTGTCCAGAATAGTGCATTTTCTTAACAATAATGCTTGTTGCAGCAGCATCCAGAATGCATTATCAGTAGGAACAGATATGCTCTCCCTTATCACAGATGTTCTGCACTTTAAATGAATGGTGGGCAGTTTATAGTCTGACATATGTTTGGTGTGAGGTGACTTTTCTATATATTTAGATTGTGTGGTTCCTATCATGCTCTGAAATCCAACTGAGGCGGAGGAGAGATACTGCCCTTTTAGTCTGTAGGTTTCGCTCTCCTGGTTAGGCACATCCCTCCCTCACGTTGGTGCGGTCATTGACTCCAGTAATTAATTTAGTCTATTTCAAATTTTCTTATCTTAATATTGAAGGGCCCAACTCAATTTTTATTAAGTGGTTTACTGTTTTTTGTTTTGTTTATTTACAGTGGTTTAACATCTACTTTAAAAAAGTGAGACGGGTGCTGGCCAAAAAAGACAGTCCAGATAAATTCTTCTTATCGACTACAGGAAGACAGATATATAATGTATCCACCGACCTTCATCGCTACCAGAAGAAGTAAGTCTTAAAAGTTAAAAATCCTACATATTAGATGTTGTGCCATGTATTTATGATCTACTCTATTGCTATCTAGGTACAAACTTAAATCCATCTCTAGTCAGGTGGCAAGAAAAACTTGTGAAACATGGACCGTGTCACATTTAACAGAGACACAGAGGTATCTTTTCTCCAAATATCTCAGTCATTCCAACATGACAGCAGAGAGGAATTACAGAGAAAAAACGTTAGGAGACCTCTGCCAAGCATACACACTGGTCTTGGCAGCAGGGAAATCATCGGAAAATCAACCTCAACCCAGCAGCTCAAGGTAATTTATTGCAAAGCAGTTATGATCTATTTCACCAAATTGTTGATAAAATGTAATATTCTGTTTTCTATCTCCCCTAAAGAGAAGCAGAAGAGAGCAATGGAGAAGAGGAGCAAATGGTCCAGCAAGCTGAAGACTACAGTGCCCAGGGTGAAACAGAGGACCTCGGTGTGTCAAATTTAAATACTAAGACTCAAAGGTGGGTATATTATTAAATCAAGCAAGCTAGTAGGAGTTGGCAAACTGTACATAGCTTGTGATGTTATGGACAATGACTTGTTCTTCTGAGCATCCTCAGCACCTATACCCAGGCAAAGTGCTCTCAGTAGCGGCCACTTGTAGACAGTATGCGGAAGGGTATATTACAGGCGTTTATTGATGATATCTCCATCGCAGAACAAACCTCGATGCCTAAACTTTTAGGATTGATAGAAGATATCCTTATACCACTCTAAGTGCCCAGAAAATGTAATGTTATTATTTATATCAGGCGGAGAGCACCAATCGAACCTAGGGTCACAACAAGGTCCATGAAGACAGGGATGCAGTTGAGGAAAAGGAAACACCCAGGGTAATTGGTCAATATACTCATTCACATTGTCCTTGAACAATAAACATTTCGGTTTTAACATATGTATTCCCCTTCTTTCCTTTAAAGAGATTAAGAAGACGGCAGTGATCAGCTCCCAAGAAAGAATGAGGCGTTTCGGAGACTAAAGTTCCGGTCTTGTTAAAGTTTCTGAATTCATGTTTTATTTGTTTCTTTTCTATTCTAGGTTGTTCTACAATTCCAGGTGAACGGGGCCCTCGAAGCAATGGGAGAAGATTTTCTTTATTATAAACATTTGTACTGTTTGTATTAGTGTTAAAGGGATTCTGTCACCAGGTTTTAGCCATCTCATCTGAGCGCACCATAATGTGGACACAGACATCTTTATTCCAGTGATATATCACTTACTAGGCTGCTCAGTGTAGTTTGCATTAAAACACTGTTAAATCATCTGGAGATTATCATTAGAGCACTACTCCAGTAGTCCAGTCATACTTGGGAGCTGCCAAATCTGCAACAGAGAAAACAGTAATTTTATCAAAATGACAGCAAGGAGCTCAGTAAGTGAAACATTGCTGGATCAGGATTTCTATCTCTACATTATGCTGCTGTCCGATGGGATGTCAAAAACCTGGTGACAGAGTCCTTTTAATAACTATTTTAAAGATAAATATAAAGTGGAAGTCCTATGGCTATGATGAAACAATTCTGACAACTGTTCAAATGGCACAATCATTTACTACCGTCAGGTTTCTGAGCCGTTTAGTCTAATGCTTTGTCAGTATTACTAGAATCCATAATAATTTAAAGGTCAGGTAGCCATAAAAGTGCTCCTGCCAGTCAGAGCAGTGCAGTCCCTGGAAATCAGGCCTAGGGAAGCAGAATATATTACCATCCCTAACAACGGTAAGCATGACCCCCAGCTGTCCAGCAACCCGACATGTAGAACTGCCTATAAAAATGACCATTTGTCCAGTCAGTGCATCACTCTCTGGTGCCCTTTTACACTGGCACACTGCTTTCTGTCTCTCTCTCTTTCTCTCTCTCCAGTGCAATGCTCTCTGGTGCTCTTTCACTCTCTTTCCAGTGCACCACTCTCTGATGTGTTCTCTTTCTCCCTACTGCACCGCTCTCTGGCACTCCTCTGTCTTTATAGTGCAGTGCTCTCTTTTGTGCTCTCTCAGTCTCCAGTGCATCACTGGCGCTCACTTTTGATCTCTCCCCATTGCACCACTCTCTCGCATGCTCTCTCTCTGGTGCTTTCTTTCCATCCAAAGTGCCTTTTTTTGTCTCTGTGCCTTCACGAGCCTCTCAATCTCTGTCTTTGCCCATCTGTGGCTCTCTATCGGTCTCTGTGCCTCTCTGTCCCTCCCTGTGCTTCTATTTACCTTTTGCATCCCTCTATGTGCCTACCTTTGCCCCTTTGCTCCCCTCTTTGCCTCTATGTGCCTCTCAATGACTCTCTCTCATGCACACCTCTTCCTGTAGGTCAAAGGTAAGAAGCACTACTCAAGTTGCAGCAGAGAAGATTAATTGGTAAGTAACCACAAAGCTACACAGTGTTTAACACTTGTGTATTTTTTAAGAATCTTGTTCCTGTAGGATGCTTCCTGAACATTAAAGTGAATTGTCAGGAAACATCTTTAAGCTACAGGATCCTTGAAAAATATGCAAGTTTTTATTGGATGATTTGTCAGGCTATCAACAATCACACAGGGCCACAGGCCCGTCAACAGGGCAATAGCCCACTCCACAAGGCCAATGACCCTTTGCAAAGGGCCAGAGATCCCTTTCCGCAGTGCCATAGGCATTTCCACAGGGCCATAACCCACTCCAGCTCTCTCCACAGGGCAACAGGCCCATTTGAAGGGCCACAGATCCCTCTTCAGGGTCACAGGCCTTTCCACAGGGCCGCACCCACCTTCAGCTCTCTCCACAGGGCCATAGGCCCTTTCCTCAGGGCCACAAGCCCCTCCAGCTCTCTCCACAGGGCAACAGACCACTATACAGGGTCACAGGCCTTTCCACAGGGTCACAAGCCCCTTCAGCTCTCTCCACAGGACCACAGGCTCCTACCGGGCCACAGGCCTT
This sequence comes from Phyllobates terribilis, assembly GCF_046119375.1. Taxonomy (NCBI): domain Eukaryota; kingdom Metazoa; phylum Chordata; class Amphibia; order Anura; family Dendrobatidae; genus Phyllobates; species Phyllobates terribilis. The sequence continues at coordinate 4,007,229 of NW_027362891.1, forward strand.
TACACAGTGCCACAAGCCCCTCCAGCTCTTTCCACAGGCAATCATGTTGCATGTTGTTTACTGCAAAAGACTTCATAGGCCCCAATCTTACTCCAGAGCCTTCCACAGGCCCCTCCAGCCCACTCCACATGGCCTTTTTTAGCAGAGCAAAACTCCCTCCAGCTCTCTTTACATCACTACATGCCCCTCTGCGGGCAAACAACCCCTTCAACTCTCTCCACAGTACCATAGGCTCCTTCTGCCGGGCCACAAGCATTTCCACAGGGCCACAATCCCCTCCAACTCTTCTCCACAGGACAACAAGCTCTCATTACAGGGCCATAGCTCCCCTCCACAGGGCCAAATGCACTTTCTGCATGGACACAGCCCCATTTAGCTCTCTCCACAGAGACACAAGGCCCGTCTGCAGAGCACAAGCCCCCTCTTCAAGGCCAAAAGGCCTTTCTACATGGCCATAGTCATTTCCATAGGGCACGAGCCCCTCCAGCTCTCTCCACAGGGCAACGGACCCCTATACAGGGTCACAGGCCTTTCCACAGGGCCACAACACCTTCAGCTCTCTCCACATGACCACAGGCTCCTACTGGGCCACAGGCCTTTCCACAGGGCCACAAGCCCCTTCAGCTCTCTCCACAGGACCACAGGCTCCTACCGGGCCACAGGCCTTTACACAGTGCCACAAGCCCCTCCAGCTCTTTCCACAGGCAATCATGTTGCATGTTGTTTACTGCAAAAGACTTCATAGGCCCCAATCTTACTCCAGAGCCTTCCACAGGCCCCTCCAGCCCACTCCACATGGCCTTTTTTAGCAGAGCAAAACTCCCTCCAGCTCTCTTTACATCACTACATGCCCCTCTGCGGGCAAACAACCCCTTCAACTCTCTCCACAGTACCATAGGCTCCTTCTGCCGGGCCACAAGCATTTCCACAGGGCCACAATCCCCTCCAACTCTTCTCCACAGGACAACAAGCTCTCATTACAGGGCCATAGCTCCCCTCCACAGGGCCAAATGCACTTTCTGCATGGACACAGCCCCATTTAGCTCTCTCCACAGAGACACAAGGCCCGTCTGCAGAGCACAAGCCCCCTCTTCAAGGCCAAAAGGCCTTTCTACATGGCCATAGTCATTTCCATAGGGCACGAGCCCCTCCAGCTCTCTCCACAGGGCAACGGACCCCTATACAGGGTCACAGGCCTTTCCACAGGGCCACAACACCTTCAGCTCTCTCCACATGACCACAGGCTCCTACTGGGCCACAGGCCTTTCCACAGGGCCACAACACCTTCAGCTCTCTCCACAGGACCACAGGCTACTACCGGGCCACAGGTCTTTCCACAGTGCCACAAGCACCATCCAGCTCTCTCCACAGGCAATCATGTTGCACTTTTGCAACAAGAGTCAATTTTTGTTGCAGTTCGGCAACATTGGAGTCAACCCTGTTGCAAATCGGACACGAAGCTTGAAAATTTAGATGTTTACTGCAAAGGACTTCATAGGCCTTCATCTTACTCCAGAGCCTTCCACAGGCCCCTCCAGCACGCTCCACATGGCCTTTTCCACAGGCCACAACTCCATCCAGCTCTCTTTACATCGCCACATGCCCCTCTGCGGGGCAACAGACCCCTATACAGGGTCACAGGCCTCTCCACAGGGCCTCAACCCCTTCAGCTCTCTCCACAGGACCACTGGCTCCTTCTGCCGGGCCACAAGCCTTTCCACAGGGCCACAATCCCCTCCAATTCCACAGGACAACAGGCTCTCTTTACAGGGCCATAGCTCCCCTCCACAGGGCCAAATGCACTTTCCACATGGCCACAACCCCCTCCAGCTCTCTACACAGAGTCATGGGGCCCGTCTGCAGGGCACAAGCCCCTTCATCAAGGCCAAGGGGCCTTTCTACAGGGCCACTGGCCTTTAAATAGTGCCACAACCTCCTCTGGCTCTCTCAAGAGGGCCACAGGCTCCTTCTACAGGGCAAGGGCCCCCTCCACAAGGCCAAAGGCCCTTTGCAAAGGGCCATAGGTCCATTCCACAGGGCCATAGTCATTTCCATAGGGCCATAACCCCCCTCAAGCTCTCTCCACAGAACCGCAGGCTCCTTCAACAGGTTTACAGGCATATACACAGGGCCACATCCGCCTTCACCTCTCTCCACAAGGCGACAGGGCCCTTTCACTGTGTCATAGGCCTTTCCATAAGGCCACAACCCCCTCTGTCTCTCTCAAAAAGGACAGAGGCTCCCTTTACAAGGCAACAGCCCCCTCCACAAGGCCAAAGGCCTTTTTCAAAGGGCCACAGGTCCCTTTCGCAGGGCCATAGGCATTTCCCCAAGGCAATAACCCCCTCCAGCTCTCTCCACAGGACCACAGGCTCCTTCTACAAGACTACAACCCCTTTGAGCTCTTTCATCAGGGCCACAGCCTCCTCCGCCCCCCTTTAATCAGTTAAAAGGGCTCAATTGAGTGACCACAACACCTTCAGCTCTCTCCACAGGACCACAGGCTCCTACTGAGCCACAGGACTTTCCACAGTGCCACAAGCCCCTCTAGCTCTCTCCACAGGCAATCATGTTGCATGTTTTTTACTGCAAAGGACTTCATAGGCCAAAATCTTACTCCAGAGCCTTCCACAGGCCCCTCCAGCCGGCTCCACATGGCCTTTTCCTCAGGCCACAACTCCCTCCAGCTCTCTTTACATCGCCACATGCCCCTCTGCGGGGCCACAGACCCCTATACAGGGTCACTGGCCTTTCCACAGGGCCTCAACCCCTTCAGCTGTCTCCACAGGACCACAGGCTTTTCCACAGCCCACAACTCCTTCCAGCTCTCACCACAGGGCCACAGCCCTTTCCACAAGGCTAAAGGGCCTATCCATAGAGCCACATACCTTTCCACAGGGCCACAACACCCTCCAGCTCTCTCCACAGGACAAGAAGCTCTCTTTACAGGGCCATAGCTCACGTCCACAGGGCCAAATGCACTTTCCACACGGCCACAACTCCCAACAGCTCTCTCCACAGAGTCACAGGGCCCGTCTGCAGGGCACAAGCCCCCTCTTCAAGGCCAAAAGGCCTTTCTACATGGCCATAGTCATTTCCATAGGGCACGAGCCCCTCCAGCTCTCTCCACAGGGCAACAGACCCCTATACAGGATCACAGGCCTTTCCACAGGGCCACAACACCTTCAGCTCTCTCCACAGGACCACAGGCTCCTACTGGGCCACAGGCCTTTCCACAGTGCCACAAGCCCCTCCAGCTCTCTCCACAGGCAATCATGTTGCATGTTGTTTACTGCAAAGGACTTCATAGGCTCAAATCTTACTCCAGAGCCTTCCACAGGCCTCTCCAGCCCGCTCCACATGGCCTTTTCCTCAGGCCACAACTCCCTCCAGCTCTCTTTACATCGCCACATGCCCCTCTGCGGGGCCACAGACCCCTATACAGGGTCACAGGCCTTTCCACAGGGCCTCAACCCCTTCAGCTGTCTCCACAGGACCACAGGCTTTTCCACAGCCCACAACTCCTTCCAGCTCTCACCACAGGGCCACAGCCCTTTCCACAAGGCTAAAGGGCCTATCCATAGGGCCACAGACCTTTCCACAGGGCCAAAACACCCTCCAGCTCTCTCCACAGGACAAGAAGCTCTCTTTACAGGGCCATAGCTCACCTCCACAGGGCCAAATGCACTTTCCACACGGCCACAACTCCCAACAGCTCTCTCCACAGAGTCACAGGGCCCGTCTGCAGGGCACAAGCCCCCTCTTCAAGGCCAAAAGGCCTTTCTACATGGCCATAGTCATTTCCATAGGGCACGAGCCCCTCCAGCTCTCTCCACAGAGCAACGGACCCCTATACAGGATCACAGGCCTTTCCACAGGGCCACAACACCTTCAGCTCTCTCCACAGGACCACAGGCTCCTACTGGGCCACAGGCCTTTCCACAGTGCCACAAGCCCCTCCAGCTCTCTCCACAGGCAATCATGTTGCATGTTGTTTACTGCAAAGGACTTCATAGGCTCAAATCTTACTCCAGAGCCTTCCACAGGCCTCTCCAGCCCGCTCCACATGGCCTTTTCCTCAGGCCACAACTCCCTCCAGCTCTCTTTACATCGCCACATGCCCCTCTGCGGGGCCACAGACCCCTATACAGGGTCACAGGCCTTTCCACAGGGCCTCAACCCCTTCAGCTGTCTCCACAGGACCACAGGCTTTTCCACAGCCCACAACTCCTTCCAGCTCTCACCACAGGGCCACAGCCCTTTCCACAAGGCTAAAGGGCCTATCCATAGGGCCACATACCTTTCCACAGGGCCACAACACCCTCCAGCTCTCTCCACAGGACAAGAAGCTCTCTTTACAGGGCCATAGCTCACCTCCACAGGGCCAAATGCACTTTCCACACGGCCACAACTCCCAACAGCTCTCTCCACAGAGTCACAGGGCCCGTCTGCAGGGCACAAGCCCCCTCTTCAAGGCCAAAAGGCCTTTCTACATGGCCATAGTCATTTCCATAGGGCACGAGCCCCTCCAGCTCTCTCCACAGGGCAACAGACCCCTATACAGGATCACAGGCCTTTCCACAGGGCCACAACACCTTCAGCTCTCTCCACAGGACCACAGGCTCCTACTGGGCCACAGGCCTTTCTACAGTGCCACAAGCCCCTCCAGCTCTCTCCACAGGCAATCATGTTGCATGTTGTTTACTGCAAAGGACTTCATAGGCTCAAATCTTACTCCAGAGCCTTCCACAGGCCTCTCCAGCCCGCTCCACATGGCCTTTTCCTCAGGCCACAACTCCCTCCAGCTCTCTTTACATCGCCACATGCCCCTCTGCGGGGCCACAGACCCCTATACAGGGTCACAGGCCTTTCCACAGGGCCTCAACCCCTTCAGCTGTCTCCACAGGACCACAGGCTTTTCCACAGCCCACAACTCCTTCCAGCTCTCACCACAGGGCCACAGCCCTTTCCACAAGGCTAAAGGGCCTATCCATAGGGCCACAGACCTTTCCACAGGGCCACAACACCCTCCAGCTCTCTCCACAGGACAAGAAGCTCTCTTTACAGGGCCATAGCTCACCTCCACAGGGCCAAATGCACTTTCCACACGGCTACAACTCCCAACAGCTCTCTCCACAGAGTCACAGGGCCCGTCTGCAGGGCACAAGCCCCCTCTTCAAGGCCAAAAGGCCTTTCTACATGGCCATAGTCATTTCAATACGGCACGAGCCCCTCCAGCTCTCTCCACAGGGCAACAGACCCCTATACAGGATCACAGGCCTTTCCACAGGGCCACAACACCTTCAGCTCTCTCCACAGGACCACAGGCTCCTACTGGGCCACAGGCCTTTCCACAGTGCCACAAGCCCCTCCAGCTCTCTCCACAGGCAATCATGTTGCATGTTGTTTACTGCAAAGGACTTCATAGGCTCAAATCTTACTCCAGAGCCTTCCACAGGCCTCTCCAGCCCGCTCCACATGGCCTTTTCCTCAGGCCACAACTCCCTCCAGCTCTCTTTACATCGCCACATGCCCCTCTGCGGGGCCACAGACCCCTATACAGGGTCACAGGCCTTTCCACAGGGCCTCAACCCCTTCAGCTGTCTCCACAGGACCACAGGCTTTTCCACAGCCCACAACTCCTTCCAGCTCTCACCACAGGGCCACAGCCCTTTCCACAAGGCTAAAGGGCCTATCCATAGGGCCACATACCTTTCCACAGGGCCACAACACCCTCCAGCTCTCTCCACAGGACAAGAAGCTCTCTTTACAGGGCCATACCTCACCTCCACAGGGCCAAATGCACTTTCCACACGGCCACAACTCCCAACAGCTCTCTCCACAGAGTCACAGGGCCCGTCTGCAGGGCACAAGCCCCCTCTTCAAGGCCAAAAGGCCTTTCTACATGGCCATAGTCATTTCCATAGGGCACGAGCCCCTCCAGCTCTCTCCACAGGGCAACAGACCCCTATACAGGATCACAGGCCTTTCCACAGGGCCACAACACCTTCAGCTCTCTCCACAGGGCCACAGGCTCCTACTGGGCCACAGGCCTTTCTACAGTGCCACAAGCCCCTCCAGCTCTCTCCACAGGCAATCATGTTGCATGTTGTTTACTGCAAAGGACTTCATAGGCTCAAATCTTACTCCAGAGCCTTCCACAGGCCTCTCCAGCCCGCTCCACATGGCCTTTTCCTCAGGCCACAACTCCCTCCAGCTCTCTTTACATCGCCACATGCCCCTCTGCGGGGCCACAGACCCCTATACAGGGTCACAGGCCTTTCCACAGGGCCTCAACCCCTTCAGCTGTCTCCACAGGACCACAGGCTTTTCCACAGCCCACAACTCCTTCCAGCTCTCACCACAGGGCCACAGCCCTTTCCACAAGGCTAAAGGGCCTATCCATAGGGCCACAGACCTTTCCACAGGGCCACAACACCCTCCAGCTCTTTCCACAGGACAAGAAGCTCTCTTTACAGGGCCATAGCTCACCTCCACAGGGCCAAATGCATTTTCCACACGGCTACAACTCCCAACAGCTCTCTCCACAGAGTCACAGGGCCCGTCTGCAGGGCACAAGCGCCCTCTTCAAGGCCAAAAGGCCTTTCTACATGGCTATAGTCATTTCCATACGGCACGAGCCCCTCCAGCTCTCTCCACAGGGCAACGGACCCCTCTACAGGGTCACAGGCCTTTCCACAGGGCCACAACACCTTCAGCTCTCTCCACAGGACCACAGGCTCCTACTGGGCCACAGGCCTTTCCACAGTGCCACAAGCCCCTCCAGCTCTCTCCACAGGCAATCATGTTGCATGTTGTTTACTGCAAAGGACTTCATAGGCTCAAATCTTACTCCAGAGCCTTCCACAGGCCTCTCCAGCCCGCTCCACATGGCCTTTTCCTCAGGCCACAACTCCCTCCAGCTCTCTTTACATCGCCACATGCCCCTCTGCGGGGCCACAGACCCCTATACAGGGTCACAGGCCTTTCCACAGGGCCTCAACCCCTTCAGCTCTCTCCACAGGACCACTGGCTCCTTCTGCCGGGCCACAAGCATTTCCACAGGGCCACAATCCCCTCCAACTCTCTACACAGGACAACTAGCTCTCTTTACAGGGCTATAGCTCCCCTCCACAGGGCCAAATGCACTTTCCACACGGCCAAAATCCCCTCCAGCTCTCTCCACAGAGTCACGGGGCTCGTCTGCAGGGCACAAGCCCCTTCATCAAGGCCAAGGGGCCTTTCTACAGGGCTACTGGCCTTTAAATAGGGCCACAACCCCCTATGGTACTCTCAACAGGGCCACAGGCTCCTTCTACAGGTGTACAGGCATTTACACAGGGCCACAACCACCTTTACCTCTCTCCACAGGGCAACAGGGCCCTTTCACTATGCAATAAGCCTTTCCATAAGGCCACAACCCCCTCTCTCTCTCTCAAAAAGGACAGAGGCTCCCTTTACAAGGAAACAGCCCCCTCCACAAGGCCAAAGTCCTTTTTCAAAGGGCCACAGGTCCCTTCCACAGGGCCATAGGCATTTCCCCAAGGCAATAGCCCCCTCCAGCTCTCTCCACAGGACCACAGGCTCCTTCTACAAGGCTACAACCCATTTCAGCTCTTTCATCAGGGCCACAGCCCCCTCCACCCCTCTTTAATCAGTTAAAAGGACTCATTTGAGTGACCTATTGACCATTGGTCAGCTCGAGTAAAGGAACCTGATATAGTATACTGCACTGTTTAATATTCTTTTTTTCTTTACACAGGTTGAATGCTGGCAAAGAAATGTCACCTATGCCATGCTCCTTTATACCAGTTTTCTTGATTGACATGTTATTTTTGGAGCCAAATGAGAAAATTGGGAAATAGAAAGCTCCCCCCTCCTTCCAATCAGTGGATCCGGTCAGGTGCTCAGTGGCGGTAGGCCACCGCCTGGAAGCCAAACATGAAAAAAGGAATGCTGGCACCGGTTTCCATATGATGAATTTTACTTTATTCCATGAAGATCAATACATTAAAAAGAAGGCATCTTTACAGGCAATCCGCCATCATGTCATTTTTGGTTTAAGCCTAATTTCTTTCAATAAATAAAATGGAATAAATGTGTCACTTTTTTGCCTATACTAGTAGTTGTGGGGTATTATGACATCACAATAGAATTAATACTTACCCTTTCCGATGCCTTTTAGGGCTATCCGGTGCAGAACCAAGGCCAAATACCAACCGACAGGACCTTCATGTGACATCATGGAAGGTCCTGTCGCTCAGGACGTGGCTTTGGCTCTGCACCGGATAGACCGAAAAGGCGTCTGAAAGGGTAAGTATTAATTCTTTATTATTTTTAATACATCTGTATTTATTTAATTTTGATTTCGTACTGTATAGTAATACATTACAAAATGAAATGGGGGCTGGCAGACATGTCACAAAGGGGAGGAGGAACAGGATTCTTCTTCCACCTCTGTGACATCACTTCTCCTCCGGACCGGGTGGTGTGTGAACACAGCCTCAGGCTGCGTGCCCACATAGCGATTTACAAGCGTATATGTTGCGTAATTTACGCAGCGGAAACGCTTGTGAAACACTTGATAATCTGCACCCCATGGTACTCAGTGGCATTCCGCAATGTTAATGCCCATGCTGTAGATTTTTACGCAGCGTTTCTGCTGCGCTTAAAAATCCTTTCCACAGGGCCACAACACATTCAGCTCTCTCCACAGGACCACAGGCTCCTACCCGGCCACAGGCCTTTCCACAGTGCTACGAGTCCCTCCAGCTCTCTCCACAGGCAATCATGTTGCATGTTGTTTACCGCAAAAGGACTTCATAGGCCCAAATCTTACTTTAGACCCTTCCACAGGCCCCTCCAGCCCGCTCCACATGGCCTTTTCCTCAGGCCACAACTCCCTCCAGCTCTCTTTACATCGCCACATGCCCCTCTGCGGGGCCACGGACCCCTATACAGGGTCACAGGCCATTCCACAGGGCCACAATCCCCTCCAACTCTTCTCCACAGGACAACAAGCTCTCTTTACCGGGCCATAGCTCCCCTCCACAGGGCCAAATGCACTTTCTGCACGGCCACAGCCCCCTTTAGCTCTCTCCACAGAGACACAAGGCCCGTCTGCAGGGCACAAGCCCCCTCTTCAAGGCCAAAAGGCCTTTCTACATGGCCATAGTCATTTCCATAGGGCACGAGCCCCTCCAGCTCTCTCCACAGGGCAACGGACCGCTATACAGGGTCACAGGCCTTTCCACAGGGCCACAACACCTTCAGCTCTTCCACAGGACCACAGGCTCCAGCCCGGCCACAGGCCTTTCCACAGTGCTACAAGTCCCTCCAGCTCTCTCCACAGGCAATCATGTTTCATGTTGTTTACCGCAAAAGGACTTCATAGGCCCAAATCTTACTTCAGACCCTTCCACAGGCCCCTCCAGCCCGCTCCACATGGCCTTTTCCTCAGGCCACAACTCCCTCCAGCTCTCTTTACATCGCCACATGCCCCTCTGCGGGGCCACAGACCCCTATACAGGGTCACAGGCCTTTCCACAGGGCCTCAACCCCTTCAGCTCTCTCCACAGGACCACAGGCTTTTCCACAGCCCACAACTCCTTCCAGCTCTCACCACAGGGCCACAGCCCCTTCCACAAGGCTAAAGGGCCTATCCATAGGGCCACAGACCTTTCCACAGGGCCACAACACGCTCCAGCTCTCTCCACAGGACAAGAAGCTCTCTTTACAGGGCCATAGCTCACCTCCACAGGGCCAAATGCACTTTCCACACGGCCACAACTCCCAACAGCCCTCTCCACAGAGTCACAGGGCCCGTCTGCAGGGCACAAGCCCCTCTTCAAGGCCAAAAGGCCTTTCTACATGGCCATAGTCATTCCCATAGGGCACGAGCACCTCCAGCTCTCTCCACAGGGCAACGGACCCCTGTACAGGGTCACAGTCCTTTCCACAGGGCCACAACAGCTTCAGCTCTCTCCACAGGCAATCATGTTGCATGTTGTTTACTGCAGAGGACTTCATAGGCCCAAACCTTACTCCAGAGCCTTCCACAGGCCCCTCCAGCCCGCTCCACATGGCCTTTTCCTCAGGCCACAACTCCCTCCAGCTCTCTTTACATCGCCACATGCCCCTCTGCGGGGCCACAGACCCCTATACAGGGTCACATGCCTTTCCACAGGGCCTCAACCCCTTCAGCTCTCTCCACAGGACCACTGCCTCCTTCTGCCGGGCTACAAGCCTTTCCACAGGGCCACAATCCCCTCCAACTCTTCTCCACAGGACAACAAGCTCTCTTTACAGGGCCATAGCTCCCCTCCACAGGGCCAAATGCACTTTCTGCACGGCCACAGCCCCCTTTAGCTCTCTCCACAGAGACACAAGGCCCGTCTGCAGGGCACAAGCCCCCTCTTCAAGGCCAAAAGGCCTTTCTACATGGCCATAGTCATTTCCATAGGGCACGAGCCCCTCCAGCTCTCTCCACAGGGCAACGGACCGCTATACAGGGTCACAGGCCTTTCCACAGGGCCACAACACCTTCAGCTCTTCCACATGACCACAGGCTCCAGCCCGGACACAGGCCTTTCCACAGTGCTACAAGTCCCTCCAGCTCTCTCCACAGGCAATCATGTTTCATGTTGTTTACCGCAAAAGGACTTCATAGGCCCAAATCTTACTTCAGACCCTTCCACAGGCCCCTCCAGCCCGCACCACATGGCCTTTTCCGCAGGCCACAACTCCCTCCAGCTCTCTTTACATCGCCACATGCCCCTCTGCGGGGCCACAGACCCCTATACAGGGTCACAGGCCTTTCCACAGGACCTCAACCCCTTCAGCTCTCTCCACAGGTCCACAGACTTTTCCACAGCCCACAACTCCTTCCAGCTCTCACCAGAGGGCCACAGCCCCTTCCACAAGGCTAAAGGGCCTATCCATAGGGCCACAACACCCTCCAGCTCTCTCCACAGGACAAGAAGCTCTCTTTACAGGGCCATAGCTCACCTCCACAGGGCCAAATGCACTTTCCACACGGCCACAACTCCCAACAGCTCTCTCCACAGAGTCACAAGGCCCGTCTGCAGGGCACAAGCCCCCTCTTCAAGGCCAAAAGGCCTTTCTACATGGCCATAGTCATTTCCATAGGGCACGAGCCCCTCCAGCTCTCTCCACAGGGCAACGGACCCCTATACAGGGTCACAGGCCTTTCCACAGGGCCACAACACTTTCAGCTCTCTCCACAGGACCACAGGCTCCTACTGGGCCACAGGCCTTTCCACAGTGCCACAAGCCCCTCCAGCTCTCTCCACAGGCAATCATGTTGCATGTTGTTTACTGCAAAGGACTTCATAGGCCCAAATCTTACTCCAGAGCCTTCCACAGGCCTTTCCAGCCCACTCCACATGGCCTTTTCCTCAGGCCACAACTCCCTCCCGCTCTCTTTACATCGCCACAAGCACCCTCTGCGGGGCCACAGACCCCTATACAGGGTCACAGGCGTTTCCACAGGGCCTCAACCCCTTCAGCTCTCTCCACAGGACCACTGGCTCCTTCTGCCAGGCCACAAGCATTTCCACAGGGCCACAATCCCCTCCAACTCTCTACACAGGACAACTAGCTCTCTTTACAGGGCTATAGCTCCCCTCCACAGGGCCAAATGCACTTTCCACACGGCCAAAATCCCCTCCAGCTCTCTCCACAGAGTCACGGGGCTCGTCTGCAGGGCACAAGCGCCTTCATCAAGGCCAAGGGGCCTTTCTACAGGGCTACTGGCCTTTAAATAGGGCCACAACCCCCTCTGGTACTCTCAACAGGGCCACAGGCTCCTTCTACAGGTGTACAGGCATTTACACAGGGCCACAACCACCTTTACCTCTCTCCACAGGGCAACAGGGCCCTTTCACTATGCAATAAGCCTTTCCATAAGGCCACAACCCCCTCTCTCTCTCTCAAAAAGGACAGAGGCTCCCTTTACAAGGAAACAGCCCCCTCCACAAGGCCAAAGTCCTTTTTCAAAGGGCCACAGGTCCCTTCCACAGGGCCATAGGCATTTCCCCAAGGCAATAGCCCCCTCCAGCTCTCTCCACAGGACCACAGGCTCCTTCTACAAGGCTACAACCCATTTCAGCTCTTTCATCAGGGCCACAGCCCCCTCCACCCCTCTTTAATCAGTTAAAAGGACTCATTTGAGTGACCTATTGACCATTGGTCAGCTCGAGTAAAGGAACCTGATATAGTATACTGCACTGTTTAATATTCTTTTTTTTCTTTACACAGGTTGAATGCTGGCAAAGAAATGTCACCTATGCCATGCTCCTTTATACCAGTTTTCTTGATTGACATGTTATTTTTGGAGCCAAATGAGAAAATTGGGAAATAGAAAGCTCCCCCCTCCTTCCAATCAGTGGATCCGGTCAGGTGCTCAGTGGCGGTAGGCCACCGCCTGGAAGCCAAACATGAAAAAAGGAATGCTGGCACCGGTTTCCATATGATGAATTTTACTTTATTCCATGAAGATCAATACATTAAAAAGAAGGCATCTTTACAGGCAATCCGCCATCATGTCATTTTTGGTTTAAGCCTAATTTCTTTCAATAAATAAAATGGAATAAATGTGTCACTTTTTTGCCTATACTAGTAGTTGTGGGGTATTATGACATCACAATAGAATTAATACTTACCCTTTCCGATGCCTTTTAGGGCTATCCGGTGCAGAACCAAGGCCAAATACCAACCGACAGGACCTTCATGTGACATCATGGAAGGTCCTGTCGCTCAGGACGTGGCTTTGGCTCTGCACCGGATAGACCGAAAAGGCGTCTGAAAGGGTAAGTATTAATTCTTTATTATTTTTAATACATCTGTATTTATTTAATTTTGATTTCGTACTGTATAGTAATACATTACAAAATGAAATGGGGGCTGGCAGACATGTCACAAAGGGGAGGAGGAACAGGATTCTTCTTCCACCTCTGTGACATCACTTCTCCTCCGGACCGGGTGGTGTGTGAACACAGCCTCAGGCTGCGTGCCCACGTAGCGATTTACAAGCGTATATGTTGCGTAATTTACGCAGCGGAAACGCTTGTGAAACACTTGATAATCTGCACCCCATGGTACTCAGTGGCATTCCGCAATGTTAATGCCCATGCTGTAGATTTTTACGCAGCGTTTCTGCTGCGCTTAAAAATCCTTTCCACAGGGCCACAACACATTCAGCTCTCTCCACAGGACCACAGGCTACTACCAGGCCACAGGCCTTTCCACAGTGCTACGAGTCCCTCCAGCTCTCTCCACAGGCAATCATGTTGCATGTTGTTTACCGCAAAAGGACTTCATAGGCCCAAATCTTACTTTAGACCCTTCCACAGGCCCCTCCAGCCCGCTACACATGGCCTTTTCCGCAGGCCACAACTCCCTCCAGCTCTCTTTACATCACCACATGCCCCTCTGCGGGGCCACAGACCCCTATACAGGGTCACAGGCCATTCCACAGGGCCACAATCCCCTCCAACTCTTCTCCACAGGACAACAAGCTCTCTTTACCGGGCCATAGCTCCCCTCCACAGGGCCAAATGCACTTTCTGCACGGCCACAGCCCCCTTTAGCTCTCTCCACAGAGACACAAGGCCCGTCTGCAGGGCACAAGCCCCCTCTTCAAGGCCAAAAGGCCTTTCTACATGGCCATAGTCATTTCCATAGGGCACGAGCCCCTCCAGCTCTCTCCACAGGGCAACGGACCGCTATACAGGGTCACAGGCCTTTCCACAGGGCCACAACACCTTCAGCTCTTCCACAGGACCACAGGCTCCAGCCCGGCCACAGGCCTTTCCACAGTGCTACAAGTCCCTCCAGCTCTCTCCACAGGCAATCATGTTTCATGTTGTTTACCGCAAAAGGACTTCATAGGCCCAAATCTTACTTCAGACCCTTCCACAGGCCCCTCCAGCCCGCTCCACATGGCCTTTTCCGCAGGCCACAACTCCCTCCAGCTCTCTTTACATCGCCACATGCCCCTCTGCGGGGCCACAGACCCCTATACAGGGTCACAGGCCTTTCCACAGGAACTCAACCCCTTCAGCTCTCTCCACAGGACCACAGACTTTTCCACAGCCCACAACTCCTTCCAGCTCTCACCAGAGGGCCACAGCCCCTTCCACAAGGCTAAAGGGCCTATCCATAGGGCCACAGACATTTCCACAGGGCCACAACACCCTCCAGCTCTCTCCACAGGACAAGAAGCTCTCTTTACAGGGCCATAGCTCACCTCCACAGGGCCAAATGCACTTTCCACACGGCCACAACTCCCAACAGCTCTCTCCACAGAGTCACAAGGCCCGTCTGCAGGGCACAAGCCCCCTCTTCAAGGCCAAAAGGCCTTTCTACATGGCCATAGTCATTTCCATAGGGCACAAGCCCCTCCAGCTCTCTCCACAGGGCAACGGACCCCTATACAGGGTCACAGGCCTTTCCCCAGGGCCACAATCCCCTCCAACTCTTCTCCACACGACAACAAGCTCTCTTTACCGGGCCATAGCTCCCCTCCACAGGGCCAAATGCACTTTCTGCATGGCCACAGCCCCCTTTAGCTCTCTCCACAGAGACACAAGGCCCGTCTGCAGGGCACAAGCCCCCTCTTCAAGGCCAAAAGGCCTTTCTACATGGCCATAGTCATTTCCATAGGGCACAAGCCCCTCCAGCTCTCTCCACAGGGCAACGGACCCCTATACAGGGTCACAGGCCTTTCCACAGGGCCACAACACTTTCAGCTCTCTCCACAGGACCACAGGCTCCTACTGGGCCACAGGCCTTTCCACGGTGCCACAAGCCCCTCCAGCTCTCTCCACAGGCAATCATGTTGCATGTTGTTTACTGCAAAGGACTTCATAGGCTCAAATCTTACTCCAGAGCCTTCCACAGGCCTCTCCAGCCCGCTCCACATGGCCTTTTCCTCAGGCCACAACTCCCTCCAGCTCTCTTTACATCGCCACATGCCCCTCTGCGGGGCCACGGACCCCTATACAGGGTCACAGGCCATTCCACAGGGCCACAATCCCCTCCAACTCTTCTCCACAGGACAACAAGCTCTCATTACAGGGCCATAGCTCCCCTCCACAGGGCCAAATGCACTTTCTGCATGGACACAGCCACATTTAGCTCTCTCCACAGAGACACAAGGCCCGTCTGCAGAGCACAAGCCCCCTCTTCAAGGCCAAAAGGCCTTTCTACATGGCCATAGTCATTTCCATAGGGCACGAGCCCCTCCAGCTCTCTCCACAGGGCAACGGACCCCTATACAGGGTCACAGGCCTTTCCACAGGGCCACAACACCTTCAGCTCTCTCCACATGACCACAGGCTCCTACTGGGCCACAGGCCTTTCCACAGTGCCACAAGCCCCTCCAGCTCTCTCCACAGGCAATCATGTTGCATGTTGTTTACTGCAAAGGACTTCATAGGCCCAAATCTTACTCCAGAGCCTTCGAAAGGCCCCTCCAGCCCGCTCCACATGGCCTTTTCGTCAGGACACAACTCCCTCCAGCTCTCTTTACATCGCCACATGCTCCTCAGCGGGGCCACAGACACCTATACAGGGTCACAGGCCTTTCCACAGGGCCTCAACCCCTTCAGCTGTCTCCACAGGACCACAGGCTTTTCCACAGCCCACAACTCCTTCCAGCTCTCACCACAGGGCCACAGCCCCTTCCACAGGGCTAAAGGGCGTATCCATAGGGCCACAGACCTTTCCACAGGGCCACAACACCCTCCAGCTCTCTCCACAGGACAAGAAGCTCTCTTTACAGGGCCATAGCTCACCTCCACAGGGCCAAAAGCACTTTCCACACGGCCACAACTCCCAACAGCTCTCTCCACAGAGTCACAGGGCCCGTCTGCAGGGCACAAGCCCCCTCTTCAAGGCCAAAAGGCCTTTCTACATGGCCATAGTCATTTCCATAGGGCACGAGCCCCTCCAGCTCTCTCCACAGGGCAACGGACCCCTATACAGGGTCACAGGTCTTTCCACAGGGCCACAATCCCCTCCAACTCTTCTCCACAGGACAACAAGCTCTCTTTACCGGGCCATAGCTCCCCTCCACAGGGCCAAATGCACTTTCTGCATGGCCACAGCCCCCTTTAGCTCTCTCCACAGAGACACAAGGCCCGTCTGCAGGGCACAAGCCCCCTCTTCAAGGCCAAAAGGCCTTTCTACAGGGCCATAGTCATTTCCATAGGGCACAAGCCCCTCCAGCTCTCTCCACAGGGCAACGGACCTCTATACAGGGTCACAGGCCTTTCCACAGGGCCACAACACCTTCAGCTCTCTCCACAGGACCACAGGCTCCTACTGGGCCACAGGCCTTTCCACAGTGCCACAAGCCCCTCCAGTTCTCTCCACAGGCAATCATGTTGCATGTTGTTTACTGCAAAGGACTTCATAGGCCCAAATCTTACTCCAGAGCCTTCCACAGGCCTCTCCAGCCCGCTCCACATGGCCTTTTCCTCAGGCCACAACTCCCTCCAGCTCTCTTTACATCGCCACATGCCCCTCTGCGGGGCCACAGACCCCTATACAGGGTCACAGGCCTTTCCACAGGGCCTCAACCCCTTCAGCTGTCTCCACAGGACCACAGGCTTTTCCACAGCCCACAACTCCTTCCACCTCTCACCACAGGGCCACAGCCCCTTCCACAAGGCTAAACGGCCTATTCATAGGGCCACAGACCTTTCCACAGGGCCACAACACCCTCCAGCTCTCTCCACAGGACAAGAAGCTCTCTTTACAGGGCCATAGCTCACCTCCACAGGGCCAAATGCACTTTCCACACGGCCACAACTCCCAACAGCCCTCTCCACAGTGTCACAGGGCCCGTCTGCAGGGCACAAGCCCCCTCTTCAAAGCCAAAAGGCCTTTCTACATGGCCATAGTCATTCCCATAGGGCACAAGCACCTCCAGCTCTCTCCACAGGGCAACGGACCCCTGTACAGGGTCACAGGCCTTTCCACAGGGCCACAAAACCTTCAGCTCTCTCCACAGGCAATCATGTTGCATGTTGTTTACTGCAGAGGACTTCATAGGCCCAAATCTTACTCCAGAGCCTTCCACAGGCCCCTCCAGCCCACTCCACATGGCCTTTTCCTCAGGCCACAACTCCCTCCAGCTCTCTTTACATCGCCACATGCCCCTCTGCGGGGCCACAGACCCCTATACAGCGTCACATGCCTTTCCACAGGGCCTCAACCCCTTCAGCTCTCTCCACAGGACCGCTGCCTCCTTCTGCCGGGCTACAAGCCTTTCCACAGGGCCACAATCCCCTCCAACTCTTCTCCGCAGGACAACAAGCTCTCTTTACCGGGCCATAGCTCCCCTCCACATGCACTTTCTGCATGGACACAGCCCCCTTTAGCTCTCTCCACAGAGACACAAGGCCCGTCTGCAGGGCACAAGCCCCCTCTTCAAGGCCAAAAGGCCTTTCTACATGGCCATAGTCATTTCCATAGGGCACGAGCCCCTCCAGCTCTCTCCACAGGGCAACGGACCCCTATACAGGGTCACAGGCCTTTCCACAGGGCCACAACACCTTCAGCTCTCTCCACAGGACCACAGGCTCCTACTGGGCCACAGGCCTTTCTACAGTGCCACAAGCCCCTCCAGCTCTCTCCACAGGCAATCATGTTGCATATTGTTTACTGCAAAGGACTTCATAGGCCCAAATCTTACTCCAGAGCCTTCCACAGGCCTTTCCAGCCCGCTCCACATGGCCTTTTCCTCAGGCCACATCTCCCTCCAGCTCTCTTTACATCGCTACATGCCCCTCTGCGGGGCCACAGACCCCTATACAGGGTCACAGGCCTTTCCACAGGGCCTCAACCCCTTCAGCTGTCTCCACAGGACCACAGGCTTTTCCACAGCCCACAACTCCTTCCACCTCTCACCACAGGGCCACAGCCCCTTCCACAAGGCCAAAGGGCCTATCCATAGGGCCACAGACCTTTCCACATGGCCACAACACCCTCCAGCTCTCTCCACAGGACAAGAAGCTCTCTTTACAGGGCCATAGCTCACCTCCACAGGGCCAAATGCACTTTCCACACGGCCACAACTCCCAACAGCCCTCTCCACAGAGTCACAGGGCCCGTCTGCAGGGCACAAGCCCCCTCTTCAAAGCCAAAAGGCCTTTCTGCATGGCCATAGTCATTTCCATAGGGCACGAGCCCCTCCAGCTCTCTCCACAGGGCAACGGACCGCTATACAGGGTCACAGGCCTTTCCACAGGGCCACAACACCTTCAGCTCTCTCCACAGGACCACAGGCTCCTACCCGGCCACAGGCTTTTACACAGTGCTACAAGTCCCTCTAGCTCTCTCCACAGGCAATCATGTTGCATGTTGTTTACCGAAAAAAGGACTTCATAGGCCCAAATCTTACTTCAGACCCTTCCACAGGCCCCTCCAGCCCGCTCCACATGGCCTTTTCCGCAGGCCACAACTCCCTCCAGCTCTCTTTACATCGCCACATGCCCCTCTGCGGGGCCACAGACCCCTATACAGGGTCACAGGCCTTTCCACAGGGCCTCAACCCCTTCAGCTCTCTCCACAGGACCACTGGCTCCTTCTGCCGGGCCACAAGCATTTCCACAGGGCCACAATCCCCTCGAACTCTTCTCCACAGGACAACAAGCTCTCTTTACAGGGCCATAGCTCCCCTCCACAGGGCCAAATGCACTTTCTGCACGGCCACAGCCCCCTTTAGCTCTCTCTACAGAGACACAGGGCCCATCTGCAGGACACAAGCCCCCTCTTCAAGGCCAAAGGGCCTTTCTACATGGCCATAGTCATTTCCATAGGGCACAAGCCCCTCCAGCTCTCTCCACAGGGCAACGGACCCCTATACAGGGTCACAGGCCTTTCCACAGGGCCACAACACCTTCAGCTCTCTCCACAGGACCACAGGCTACTACCGGGCCACAGGTCTTTCCACAGTGCCACAAGCACCATCCAGCTCTCTCCACAGGCAATCATGTTGCACTTTTGCAACAAGAGTCAATTTTTGTTGCAGTTCGGCAACATTGGAGTCAACCCTGTTGCAAATCGGACACGAAGCTTGAAAATTTAGATGTTTACTGCAAAGGACTTCATAGGCCTTCATCTTACTCCAGAGCCTTCCACAGGCCCCTCCAGCACGCTCCACATGGCCTTTTCCGCAGGCCACAACTCCCTCCAGCTCTCTTTACATCGCCACATGCCCCTCTGCGGGGCCACAGACCCCTATACAGGGTCACAGGCCTTTCCACAGGAACTCAATCCCTTCAGCTCTCTCCACAGGACCACAGACTTTTCCACAGCCCACAACTCCTTCCAGCTCTCACCAGAGGGCCACAGCCCCTTCCACAAGGCTAAAGGGCCTATCCATAGGGCCACAGACATTTCCACAGGGCCACAACACCCTCCAGCTCTCTCCACAGGAAAAGAAGCTCTCTTTACAGGGCCATAGCTCACCTCCACAGGGCCAAATGCACTTTCCACACGGCCACAACTCCCAACAGCTCTCTCCACAGAGTCACAAGGCCCGTCTGCAGGGCACAAGCCCCCTCTTCAAGGCCAAAAGGCCTTTCTACATGGCCATAGTCATTTCCATAGGGCACGAGCCCCTCCAGCTCTCTCCACAGGGCAACGGACCCCTATACAGGGTCACAGGCCTTTCCCCAGGGCCACAATCCCCTCCAACTCTTCTCCACACGACAACAAGCTCTCTTTACCGGGCCATAGCTCCCCTCCACAGGGCCAAATGCACTTTCTGCATGGCCACAGCCCCCTTTAGCTCTCTCCACAGAGACACAAGGCCCGTCTGCAGGGCACAAGCCCCCTCTTCAAGGCCAAAAGGCCTTTCTACATGGCCATAGTCATTTCCATAGGGCACAAGCCCCTCCAGCTCTCTCCACAGGGCAACGGACCCCTATACAGGGTCACAGGCCTTTCCACAGGGCCACAACACTTTCAGCTCTCTCCACAGGACCACAGGCTCCTACTGGGCCACAGGCCTTTCCACGGTGCCACAAGCCCCTCCAGCT
The DNA here is from genome assembly GCF_046119375.1 of Phyllobates terribilis. Taxonomy (NCBI): domain Eukaryota; kingdom Metazoa; phylum Chordata; class Amphibia; order Anura; family Dendrobatidae; genus Phyllobates; species Phyllobates terribilis. The sequence goes on from NW_027362891.1 coordinate 4,027,301, forward strand.
CTCTCCACAGGCAATCATGTTGCATGTTGTTTACTGCAAAGGACTTCATAGGCCCAAATCTTACTCCAGAGCCTTCCACAGGCCTTTCCAGCCCACTCCACATGGCCTTTTCCTCAGGCCACAACTCCCTCCAGCTCTCTTTACATCGCCACATGCACCCTCTGCGGGGCCACAGACCCCTATACAGGGTCACAGGCCTTTCCACAGGGCCTCAACCCCTTCAGCTCTCTCCACAGGACCACTGGCTCCTTCTGCCGGGCCACAAGCATTTCCACAGGGCCACAATCCCCTCCAACTCTTCTCCACAGGACAACAAGCTCTCTTTACAGAGCCATAACTCCCCTCCACAGGGCCAAATGCACTTTCTGCACGGCCACAGCCCCCTTTAGCTCTCTCCACAGAGACACAGGGCCCGTCTGCAGGACACAAGCCCCCTCTTCAAGGCCAAAGGGCCTTTCTACATGGCCATAGTCATTTCCATAGGGCACAAGCCCCTCCAGCTCTCTCCACAGGGCAACGGACCCCTATACAGGGTCACAGGCCTTTCCACAGGGCCACAACACCTTCAGCTCTCTCCACAGGACCACAGGCTACTACCGGGCCACAGGTCTTTCCACAGTGCCACAAGCACCATCCAGCTCTCTCCACAGGCAATCATGTTGCACTTTTGCAACAAGAGTCAATTTTTGTTGCAGTTCGGCAACATTGGAGTCAACCCTGTTGCAAATCGGACACGAAGCTTGAAAATTTAGATGTTTACTGCAAAGGACTTCATAGGCCTTCATCTTACTCCAGAGCCTTCCACAGGCCCCTCCAGCACGCTCTACATGGCCTTTTCCACAGGCCACAACTCCATCCAGCTCTCTTTACATCGCCACATGCCCCTCTGCGGGGCAACAGACCCCTATACAGGGTCACAGGCCTCTCCACAGGGCCTCAACCCCTTCAGCTCTCTCCACAGGACCACTGGCTCCTTCTGCCGGGCCACAAGCCTTTCCACAGGGCCACAATCCCCTCCAATTCCACAGGACAACAGGCTCTCTTTACAGGGCCATAGCTCCCCTCCACAGGGCCAAATGCACTTTCCACATGGCCACAACCCCCTCCAGCTCTCTACACAGAGTCATGGGGCCCGTCTGCAGGGCACAAGACCCTTCATCAAGGCCAAGGGGCCTTTCTACAGGGCCACTGGCCTTTAAATAGTGCCACAACCTCCTCTGGCTCTCTCAAGAGGGCCACAGGCTCCTTCTACAGGGCAAGGGCCCCCTCCACAAGGCCAAAGGCCCTTTGCAAAGGGCCATAGGTCCATTCCACAGGGCCATAGTCATTTCCATAGGGCCATAACCCCCTCAAGCTCTCTCCACAGAACCGCAGGCTCCTTCTACAGGTTTACAGGCATATACACAGGGCCACATCCGCCTTCACCTCTCTCCACAAGGCGACAGGGCCCTTTCACTGTGTCATAGGCCTTTCCATAAGGCCACAACCCCCTCTGTCTCTCTCAAAAAGGACAGAGGCTCCCTTTACAAGGCAACAGCCCCCTCCACAAGGCCAAAGGCCTTTTTCAAAGGGCCACAGGTCCCTTTCGCAGGGCCATAGGCATTTCCCCAAGGCAATAACCCCCTCCAGCTCTCTCCACAGGACCACAGGCTCCTTCTACAAGACTACAACCCCTTTGAGCTCTTTCATCAGGGCCACAGCCTCCTCCGCCCCCCTTTAATCAGTTAAAAGGGCTCAATTGAGTGACCACAACACCTTCAGCTCTCTCCACAGGACCACAGGCTCCTACTGAGCCACAGGACTTTCCACAGTGCCACAAGCCCCTCTAGCTCTCTCCACAGGCAATCATGTTGCATGTTTTTTACTGCAAAGGACTTCATAGGCCAAAATCTTACTCCAGAGCCTTCCACAGGCCCCTCCAGCCGGCTCCACATGGCCTTTTCCTCAGGCCACAACTCCCTCCAGCTCTCTTTACATCGCCACATGCCCCTCTGCGGGGCCACAGACCCCTATACAGGGTCACTGGCCTTTCCACAGGGCCTCAACCCCTTCAGCTCTCTCCACAGGACCACAGGCTTTTCCACAGCCCACAACTCCTTCCAGCTCTCACCACAGGGCCACAGCCCCTTCCACAAGGCTAAAGGGCCTATCCATAGGGCCACAGACCTTTCCACAGGGCCACAACACGCTCCAGCTCTCTCCACAGGACAAGAAGCTCTCTTTACAGGGCCATAGCTCACCTCCACAGGGCCAAATGCACTTTCCACACGGCCACAACTCCCAACAGCCCTCTCCACAGAGTCACAGGGCCCGTCTGCAGGGCACAAGCCCCTCTTCAAGGCCAAAAGGCCTTTCTACATGGCCATAGTCATTCCCATAGGGCACGAGCACCTCCAGCTCTCTCCACAGGGCAACGGACCCCTGTACAGGGTCACAGTCCTTTCCACAGGGCCACAACAGCTTCAGCTCTCTCCACAGGCAATCATGTTGTTTACTGCAGAGGACTTCATAGGCCCAAACCTTACTCCAGAGCCTTCCACAGGCCCCTCCAGCCCGCTCCACATGGCCTTTTCCTCAGGCCACAACTCCCTCCAGCTCTCTTTACATCGCCACATGCCCCTCTGCGGGGCCACAGACCCCTATACAGGGTCACATGCCTTTCCACAGGGCCTCAACCCCTTCAGCTCTCTCCACAGGACCACTGCCTCCTTCTGCCGGGCTACAAGCCTTTCCACAGGGCCACAATCCCCTCCAACTCTTCTCCACAGGACAACAAGCTCTCTTTACAGGGCCATAGCTCCCCTCCACAGGGCCAAATGCACTTTCTGCACGGCCACAGCCCCCTTTAGCTCTCTCCACAGAGACACAAGGCCCGTCTGCAGGGCACAAGCCCCCTCTTCAAGGCCAAAAGGCCTTTCTACATGGCCATAGTCATTTCCATAGGGCACGAGCCCCTCCAGCTCTCTCCACAGGGCAACGGACCGCTATACAGGGTCACAGGCCTTTCCACAGGGCCACAACACCTTCAGCTCTTCCACATGACCACAGGCTCCAGCCCGGCCACAGGCCTTTCCACAGTGCTACAAGTCCCTCCAGCTCTCTCCACAGGCAATCATGTTTCATGTTGTTTACCGCAAAAGGACTTCATAGGCCCAAATCTTACTTCAGACCCTTCCACAGGCCCCTCCAGCCCGCTCCACATGGCCTTTTCCGCAGGCCACAACTCCCTCCAGCTCTCTTTACATCGCCACATGCCCCTCTGCGGGGCCACAGACCCCTATACAGGGTCACAGGCCTTTCCACAGGACCTCAACCCCTTCAGCTCTCTCCACAGGACCACAGACTTTTCCACAGCCCACAACTCCTTCCAGCTCTCACCAGAGGGCCACAGCCCCTTCCACAAGGCTAAAGGGCCTATCCATAGGGCCACAACACCCTCCAGCTCTCTCCACAGGACAAGAAGCTCTCTTTACAGGGCCATAGCTCACCTCCACAGGGCCAAATGCACTTTCCACACGGCCACAACTCCCAACAGCTCTCTCCACAGAGTCACAAGGCCCGTCTGCAGGGCACAAGCCCCCTCTTCAAGGCCAAAAGGCCTTTCTACATGGCCATAGTCATTTCCATAGGGCACAAGCCCCTCCAGCTCTCTCCACAGGGCAACGGACCCCTATACAGGGTCACAGGCCTTTCCCCAGGGCCACAATCCCCTCCAACTCTTCTCCACACGACAACAAGCTCTCTTTACCGGGCCATAGCTCCCCTCCACAGGGCCAAATGCACTTTCTGCATGGCCACAGCCCCCTTTAGCTCTCTCCACAGAGACACAAGGCCCGTCTGCAGGGCACAAGCCCCCTCTTCAAGGCCAAAAGGCCTTTCTACATGGCCATAGTCATTTCCATAGGGCACAAGCCCCTCCAGCTCTCTCCACAGGGCAACGGACCCCTATACAGGGTCACAGGCCTTTCCACAGTGCCACAAGCCCCTCCAGCTCTCTCCACAGGCAATCATGTTGCATGTTGTTTACTGCAAAGGACTTCATAGGCCCAAATCTTACTCCAGAGCCTTCCACAGGCCTTTCCAGCCCACTCCACATGGCCTTTTCCTCAGGCCACAACTCCCTCCCGCTCTCTTTACATCGCCACATGCACCCTCTGCGGGGCCACAGACCCCTATACAGGGTCACAGGCCTTTCCACAGGGCCTCAACCCCTTCAGCTCTCTCCACAGGACCACTGGCTCCTTCTGCCGGGCCACAAGCATTTCCACAGGGCCACAATCCCCTCCAACTCTCTACACAGGACAACTAGCTCTCTTTACAGGGCTATAGCTCCCCTCCACAGGGCCAAATGCACTTTCCACACGGCCAAAATCCCCTCCAGCTCTCTCCACAGAGTCACGGGGCTCGTCTGCAGGGCACAAGCCCCTTCATCAAGGCCAAGGGGCCTTTCTACAGGGCTACTGGCCTTTAAATAGGGCCACAACCCCCTCTGGTACTCTCAACAGGGCCACAGGCTCCTTCTACAGGTGTACAGGCATTTACACAGGGCCACAACCACCTTTACCTCTCTCCACAGGGCAACAGGGCCCTTTCACTATGCAATAAGCCTTTCCATAAGGCCACAACCCCCTCTCTCTCTCTCAAAAAGGACAGAGGCTCCCTTTACAAGGAAACAGCCCCCTCCACAAGGCCAAAGTCCTTTTTCAAAGGGCCACAGGTCCCTTCCACAGGGCCATAGGCATTTCCCCAAGGCAATAGCCCCCTCCAGCTCTCTCCACAGGACCACAGGCTCCTTCTACGAGGCTACAACCCATTTCAGCTCTTTCATCAGGGCCACAGCCCCCTCCACCCCTCTTTAATCAGTTAAAAGGACTCATTTGAGTGACCTATTGACCATTGGTCAGCTCGAGTAAAGGAACCTGATATAGTATACTGCACTGTTTAATATTCTTTTTTTTCTTTACACAGGTTGAATGCTGGCAAAGAAATGTCACCTATGCCATGCTCCTTTATACCAGTTTTCTTGATTGACATGTTATTTTTGGAGCCAAATGAGAAAATTGGGAAATAGAAAGCTCCCCCCTCCTTCCAATCAGTGGATCCGGTCAGGTGCTCAGTGGCGGTAGGCCACCGCCTGGAAGCCAAACATGAAAAAAGGAATGCTGGCACCGGTTTCCATATGATGAATTTTACTTTATTCCATGAAGATCAATACATTAAAAAGAAGGCATCTTTACAGGCAATCCGCCATCATGTCATTTTTGGTTTAAGCCTAATTTCTTTCAATAAATAAAATGGAATAAATGTGTCACTTTTTTGCCTATATTAGTAGTTGTGGGGTATTATGACATCACAATAGAATTAATACTTACCCTTTCCGATGCCTTTTAGGGCTATCCGGTGCAGAACCAAGGCCAAATACCAACCGACAGGACCTTCATGTGACATCATGGAAGGTCCTGTCGCTCAGGACGTGGCTTTGGCTCTGCACCGGATAGACCGAAAAGGCGTCTGAAAGGGTAAGTATTAATTCTTTATTATTTTTAATACATCTGTATTTATTTAATTTTGATTTCGTACTGTATAGTAATACATTACAAAATGAAATGGGGGCTGGCAGACATGTCACAAAGGGGAGGAGGAACAGGATTCTTCTTCCACCTCTGTGACATCACTTCTCCTCCGGACCGGGTGGTGTGTGAACACAGCCTCAGGCTGCGTGCCCACGTAGCGATTTACAAGCGTATATGTTGCGTAATTTACGCAGCGGAAACGCTTGTGAAACACTTGATAATCTGCACCCCATGGTACTCAGTGGCATTCCGCAATGTTAATGCCCATGCTGTAGATTTTTACGCAGCGTTTCTGCTGCGCTTAAAAATCCGTTCCACAGGGCCACAACACATTCAGCTCTCTCCACAGGACCACAGGCTCCTACCCGGCCACAGGCCTTTCCACAGTGCTACGAGTCCCTCCAGCTCTCTCCACAGGCAATCATGTTGCATGTTGTTTACCGCAAAAGGACTTCATAGGCCCAAATCTTACTTTAGACCCTTCCACAGGCCCCTCCAGCCCGCTCCACATGGCCTTTTCCGCAGGCCACAACTCCCTCCAGCTCTCTTTACATCGCCACATGCCCCTCTGCGGGGCCACAGACCCCTATACAGGGTCACAGGCCATTCCACAGGGCCACAATCCCCTCCAACTCTTCTCCACAGGACAACAAGCTCTCTTTACCGGGCCATAGCTCCCCTCCACAGGGCCAAATGCACTTTCTGCACGGCCACAGCCCCCTTTAGCTCTCTCCACAGAGACACAAGGCCCGTCTGCAGGGCACAAGCCCCCTCTTCAAGGCCAAAAGGCCTTTCTACATGGCCATAGTCATTTCCATAGGGCACGAGCCCCTCCACCTCTCTCCACAGGGCAACGGACCGCTATACAGGGTCACAGGCCTTTCCACAGGGCCACAACACCTTCAGCTCTTCCACAGGACCACAGGCTCCAGCCCGGCCACAGGCCTTTCCACAGTGCTACAAGTCCCTCCAGCTCTCTCCACAGGCAATCATGTTTCATGTTGTTTACCGCAAAAGGACTTCATAGGCCCAAATCTTACTTCAGACCCTTCCACAGGCCCCTCCAGCCCACTCCACATGGCCTTTTCAGCAGGCCACAACTCCCTCCAGCTCTCTTTACATCGCCACATGCCCCTCTGCGGGGCCACAGACCCCTATACAGGGTCACAGGCCTTTCCACAGGAACTCAACCCCTTCAGCTCTCTCCACAGGACCACAGACTTTTCCACAGCCCACAACTCCTTCCAGCTCTCACCAGAGGGCCACAGCCCCTTCCACAAGGCTAAAGGGCCTATCCATAGGGCCACAGACATTTCCACAGGGCCACAACACCCTCCAGCTCTCTCCACAGGACAAGAAGCTCTCTTTACAGGGCCATTGCTCACCTCCACAGGGCCAAATGCACTTTCCACACGGCCACAACTCCCAACAGCTCTCTCCACAGAGTCACAAGGCCCGTCTGCAGGGCACAAGCCCCCTCTTCAAGGCCAAAAGGCCTTTCTACATGGCCATAGTCATTTCCATAGGGCACGAGCCCCTCCAGCTCTCTCCACAGGGCAACGGACCCCTATACAGGGTCACAGGCCTTTCCCCAGGGCCACAATCCCCTCCAACTCTTCTCCACACGACAACAAGCTCTCTTTACCGGGCCATAGCTCCCCTCCACAGGGCCAAATGCACTTTCTGCATGGCCACAGCCCCCTTTAGCTCTCTCCACAGAGACACAAGGCCCGTCTGCAGGGCACAAGCCCCCTCTTCAAGGCCAAAAGGCCTTTCTACATGGCCATAGTCATTTCCATAGGGCACAAGCCCCTCCAGCTCTCTCCACAGGGCAACGGACCCCTATACAGGGTCACAGGCCTTTCCACAGGGCCACAACACTTTCAGCTCTCTCCACAGGACCACAGGCTCCTACTGGGCCACAGGCCTTTCCACGGTGCCACAAGCCCCTCCAGCTCTCTCCACAGGCAATCATGTTGCATGTTGTTTACTGCAAAGGACTTCATAGGCCCAAATCTTACTCCAGAGCCTTCCACACGCCTTTCCAGCCCACTCCACATGGCATTTTCCTCAGGCCACAACTCCCTCCAGCTCTCTTTACATCGCCACATGCACCCTCTGCGGGACCACAGACCCCTATACAGGGTCACAGGCCTTTCCACAGGGCCTCAACCCCTTCAGCTCTCTCCACAGGACCACTGGCTCCTTCTGCCGGGCCACAAGCATTTCCACAGGGCCACAATCCCCTCCAACTCTTCTCCACAGGACAACAAGCTCTCTTTACAGAGCCATAACTCCCCTCCACAGGGCCAAATGCACTTTCTGCACGGCCACAGCCCCCTTTAGCTCTCTCCACAGAGACACAGGGCCCGTCTGCAGGACACAAGCCCCCTCTTCAAGGCCAAAGGGCCTTTCTACATGGCCATAGTCATTTCCATAGGGCACAAGCCCCTCCAGCTCTCTCCACAGGGCAACGGACCCCTATACAGGGTCACAGGCCTTTCCACAGGGCCACAACACCTTCAGCTCTCTCCACAGGACCACAGGCTACTACCGGGCCACAGGTCTTTCCACAGTGCCACAAGCACCATCCAGCTCTCTCCACAGGCAATCATGTTGCACTTTTGCAACAAGAGTCAATTTTTGTTGCAGTTCGGCAACATTGGAGTCAACCCTGTTGCAAATCGGACACGAAGCTTGAAAATTTAGATGTTAACTGCAAAGGACTTCATAGGCCTTCATCTTACTCCAGAGCCTTCCACAGGCCCCTCCAGCACGCTCCACATGGCCTTTTCCACAGGCCACAACTCCATCCAGCTCTCTTTACATCGCCACATGCCCCTCTGCGGGGCAACAGACCCCTATACAGGGTCACAGGCCTCTCCACAGGGCCTCAACCCCTTCAGCTCTCTCCACAGGACCACTGGCTCCTTCTGCCGGGCCACAAGCCTTTCCACAGGGCCACAATCCCCTCCAATTCCACAGGACAACAGGCTCTCTTTACAGGGCCATAGCTCCCCTCCACAGGGCCAAATGCACTTTCCACATGGCCACAACCCCCTCCAGCTCTCTACACAGAGTCATGGGGCCCGTCTGCAGGGCACAAGCCCCTTCATCAAGGCCAAGGGGCCTTTCTACAGGGCCACTGGCCTTTAAATAGTGCCACAACCTCCTCTGGCTCTCTCAAGAGGGCCACAGGCTCCTTCTACAGGGCAAGGGCCCCCTCCACAAGGCCAAAGGCCCTTTGCAAAGGGCCATAGGTCCATTCCACAGGGCCATAGTCATTTCCATAGGGCCATAACCCCCCTCAAGCTCTCTCCACAGAACTGCAGGCTCCTTCAACAGGTTTACAGGCATATACACAGGGCCACATCCGCCTTCACCTCTCTCCACAAGGCGACAGGGCCCTTTCACTGTGTCATAGGCCTTTCCATAAGGCCACAACCCCCTCTGTCTCTCTCAAAAAGGACAGAGGCTCCCTTTACAAGGCAACAGCCCCCTCCACAAGGCCAAAGGCCTTTTTCAAAGGGCCACAGGTCCCTTTCGCAGGGCCATAGGCATTTCCCCAAGGCAATAACCCCCTCCAGCTCTCTCCACAGGACCACAGGCTCCTTCTACAAGACTACAACCCCTTTGAGCTCTTTCATCAGGGCCACAGCCTCCTCCGCCCCCCTTTAATCAGTTAAAAGGGCTCAATTGAGTGACCACAACCCCTTCAGCTCTCTCCACAGGACCACAGGCTCCTACTGAGCCACAGGACTTTCCACAGTGCCACAAGCCCCTCTAGCTCTCTCCACAGGCAATCATGTTGCATGTTTTTTACTGCAAAGGACTTCATAGGCCAAAATCTTACTCCAGAGCCTTCCACAGGCCCCTCCAGCCGGCTCCACATGGCCTTTTCCTCAGGCCACAACTCCCTCCAGCTCTCTTTACATCGCCACATGCTCCTCTGCGGGGCCACAGACCCCTATACAGGGTCACTGGCCTTTCCACAGGGCCTCAACCCCTTCAGCTGTCTCCACAGGACCACAGGCTTTTCCCCAGCCCACAACTCCTTCCAGCTCTCACCACAGGGCCACAGCCCTTTCCACAAGGCTAAAGGGCCTATCCATAGGGCCACATACCTTTCCACAGGGCCACAACACCCTCCAGCTCTCTCCACAGGACAAGAAGCTCTCTTTACAGGGCCATAGCTCACGTCCACAGGGCCAAATGCACTGTCCACACGGCCACAACTCCCAACAGCTCTCTCCACAGAGTCACAGGGCCCGTCTGCAGGGCACAAGCCCCCTCTTCAAGGCCAAAAGGCCTTTCTACATGGCCATAGTCATTTCCATAGGGCACGAGCCCCTCCAGCTCTCTCCACAGGGCAACAGACCCCTATACAGGATCACAGGCCTTTCCACAGGGCCACAACACCTTCAGCTCTCTCCACAGGACCACAGGCTCCTACTGGGCCACAGGCCTTTCCACAGTGCCACAAGCCCCTCCAGCTCTCTCCACAGGCAATCATGTTGCATGTTGTTTACTGCAAAGGACTTCATAGGCTCAAATCTTACTCCAGAGCCTTCCACAGGCCTCTCCAGCCCGCTCCACATGGCCTTTTCCTCAGGCCACAACTCCCTCCAGCTCTCTTTACATCGCCACATGCCCCTCTGCGGGGCCACAGACCCCTATACAGGGTCACAGGCCTTTCCACAGGGCCTCAACCCCTTCAGCTGTCTCCACAGGACCACAGGCTTTTCCACAGCCCACAACTCCTTCCAGCTCTCACCACAGGGCCACAGCCCTTTCCACAATGCTAAAGGGCCTATCCATAGGGCCACAGACCTTTCCACAGGGCCAAAACACCCTCCAGCTCTCTCCACAGGACAAGAAGCTCTCTTTACAGGGCCATAGCTCACCTCCACAGGGCCAAATGCACTTTCCACACGGCCACAACTCCCAACAGCTCTCTCCACAGAGTCACAGGGCCCGTCTGCAGGGCACAAGCCTCCTCTTCAAGGCCAAAAGGCCTTTCTACATGGCCATAGTCATTTCCATAGGGCACGAGCCCCTCCAGCTCTCTCCACAGAGCAACGGACCCCTATACAGGATCACAGGCCTTTCCACAGGGCCACAACACCTTCAGCTCTCTCCACAGGACCACAGGCTCCTACTGGGCCACAGGCCTTTCCACAGTGCCACAAGCCCCTCCAGCTCTCTCCACAGGCAATCATGTTGCATGTTGTTTACTGCAAAGGACTTCATAGGCTCAAATCTTACTCCAGAGCCTTCCACAGGCCTCTCCAGCCCGCTCCACATGGCCTTTTCCTCAGGCCACAACTCCCTCCAGCTCTCTTTACATCGCCACATGCCCCTCTGCGGGGCCACAGACCCCTATACAGGGTCACAGGCCTTTCCACAGGGCCTCAACCCCTTCAGCTGTCTCCACAGGACCACAGGCTTTTCCACAGCCCACAACTCCTTCCAGCTCTCACCACAGGGCCACAGCCCTTTCCACAAGGCTAAAGGGCCTATCCATAGGGCCACATACCTTTCCACAGGGCCACAACACCCTCCAGCTCTCTCCACAGGACAAGAAGCTCTCTTTACAGGGCCATAGCTCACCTCCACAGGGCCAAATGCACTTTCCACACGGCCACAACTCCCAACAGCTCTCTCCACAGAGTCACAGGGCCCGTCTGCAGGGCACAAGCCCCCTCTTCAAGGCCAAAAGGCCTTTCTACATGGCCATAGTCATTTCCATAAGGCACGAGCCCCTCCAGCTCTCTCCACAGGGCAACAGACCCCTATACAGGATCACAGGCCTTTCCACAGGGCCACAACACCTTCAGCTCTCTCCACAGGACCACAGGCTCCTACTGGGCCACAGGCCTTTCTACAGTGCCACAAGCCCCTCCAGCTCTCTCCACAGGCAATCATGTTGCATGTTGTTTACTGCAAAGGACTTCATAGGCTCAAATCTTACTCCAGAGCCTTCCACAGGCCTCTCCAGCCCGCTCCACATGGCCTTTTCCTCAGGCCACAACTCCCTCCAGCTATCTTTACATCGCCACATGCCCCTCTGCGGGGCCACAGACCCCTATACAGGGTCACAGGCCTTTCCACAGGGCCTCAACCCCTTCAGCTGTCTCCACAGGACCACAGGCTTTTCCACAGCCCACAACTCCTTCCAGCTCTCACCACAGGGCCACAGCCCTTTCCACAAGGCTAAAGGGCCTATCCATAGGGCCACAGACCTTTCCACAGGGCCACAACACCCTCCAGCTCTCTCCACAGGACAAGAAGCTCTCTTTACAGGGCCATAGCTCACCTCCACAGGGCCAAATGCACTTTCCACACGGCTACAACTCCCAACAGCTCTCTCCACAGAGTCACAGGGCCCGTCTGCAGGGCACAAGCGCCCTCTTCAAGGCCAAAAGGCCTTTCTACATGGCTATAGTCATTTCCATACGGCACGAGCCCCTCCAGCTCTCTCCACAGGGCAACGGACCCCTATACAGGGTCACAGGCCTTTCCACAGGGCCACAACACCTTCAGCTCTCTCCACAGGACCACAGGCTCCTACTGGGCCACAGGCATTTCCACAGTGCCACAAGCCCCTCCAGCTCTCTCCACAGGCAATCATGTTGCATGTTGTTTACTGCAAAGGACTTCATAGGCTCAAATCTTACTCCAGAGCCTTCCACAGGCCTCTCCAGCCCGCTCCACATGGCCTTTTCCTCAGGCCACAACTCCCTCCAGCTCTCTTTACATCGCCACATGCCCCTCTGCGGGGCCACAGACCCCTATACAGGGTCACAGGCCTTTCCACAGGGCCTCAACCCCTTCAGCTGTCTCCACAGGACCACAGGCTTTTCCACAGCCCACAACTCCTTCCAGCTCTCACCACAGGGCCACAGCCCTTTCCACAAGGCTAAAGGGCCTATCCATAGGGCCACATACCTTTCCACAGGGCCACAACACCCTCCAGCTCTCTCCACAGGACAAGAAGCTCTCTTTGCAGGGCCATACCTCACCTCCACAGGGCCAAATGCACTTTCCACACGGCCACAACTCCCAACAGCTCTCTCCACAGAGTCACAGGGCCCGTCTGCAGGGCACAAGCCCCCTCTTCAAGGCCAAAAGGCCTTTCTACATGGCCATAGTCATTTCCATAGGGCACGAGCCCCTCCAGCTCTCTCCACAGGGCAACAGACCCCTATACAGGATCACAGGCCTTTCCACAGGGCCACAACACCTTCAGCTCTCTCCACAGGACCACAGGCTCCTACTGGGCCACAGGCCTTTCTACAGTGCCACAAGCCCCTCCAGCTCTCTCCACAGGCAATCATGTTGCATGTTGTTTACTGCAAAGGACTTCATAGGCTCAAATCTTACTCCAGAGCCTTCCACAGGCCTCTCCAGCCCGCTCCACATGGCCTTTTCCTCAGGCCACAACTCCCTCCAGCTCTCTTTACATCGCCACATGCCCCTCTGCGGGGCCACAGACCCCTATACAGGGTCACAGGCCTTTCCACAGGGCCTCAACCCCTTCAGCTGTCTCCACAGGACCACAGGCTTTTCCACAGCCCACAACTCCTTCCAGCTCTCACCACAGGGCCACAGCCCTTTCCACAAGGCTAAAGGGCCTATCCATAGGGCCACAGACCTTTCCACAGGGCCACAACACCCTCCAGCTCTCTCCACAGGACAAGAAGCTCTCTTTACAGGGCCATAGCTCACCTCCACAGGGCCAAATGCACTTTCCACACGGCTACAACTCCCAACAGCTCTCTCCACAGAGTCACAGGGCCCGTCTGCAGGGCACAAGCGCCCTCTTCAAGGCCAAAAGGCCTTTCTACATGGCTATAGTCATTTCCATACGGCACGAGCCCCTCCAGCTCTCTCCACAGGGCAACGGACCCCTATACAGGGTCACAGGCCTTTCCACAGGGCCACAACACCTTCAGCTCTCTCCACAGGACCACAGGCTCGTACTGGGCCACAGGCCTTTCCACAGTGCCACAAGCCCCTCCAGCTCTCTCCACAGGCAATCATGTTGCATGTTGTTTACTGCAAAGGACTTCATAGGCTCAAATCTTACTCCAGAGCCTTCCACAGGCCTCTCCAGCCCGCTCCACATGGCCTTTTCCTCAGGCCACAACTCCCTCCAGCTCTCTTTACATCGCCACATGCCCCTCTGCGGGGCCACAGACCCCTATACAGGGTCACAGGCCTTTCCACAGGGCCTCAACCCCTTCAGCTGTCTCCACAGGACCACAGGCTTTTCCACAGCCCACAACTCCTTCCAGCTCTCACCACAGGGCCACAGCCCTTTCCACAAGGCTAAAGGGCCTATCCATAGGGCCACAGACCTTTCCACAGGGCCATAACACCCTCCAGCTCTCTCCACAGGACAAGAAGCTCTCTTTACAGGGCCATAGCTCACCTCCACAGGGCCAAATGCACTTTCCACACGGCTACAACTCCCAACAGCTCTCTCCACAGAGTCACAGGGCCCGTCTGCAGGGCACAAGCGCCCTCTTCAAGGCCAAAAGGCCTTTCTACATGGCTATAGTCATTTCCATACGGCACGAGCCCCTCCAGCTCTCTCCACAGGGCAACGGACCCCTATACAGGGTCACAGGCCTTTCCACAGGGCCACAACACCTTCAGCTCTCTCCACAGGACCACAGGCTCCTACTGGGCCACAGGCCTTTCCAAAGTGCCACAAGCCCCTCCAGCTCTCTCCACAGTCAATCATGTTGCATGTTGTTTATTGCAAAGGACTTCATAGGCTCAAATCTTACTCCAGAGCCTTCCACAGGCCTCTCCAGCCCGCTCCACATGGCCTGTTCCTCAGGCCACAACTCCCTCCAGCTCTCTTTACATCGCCACATGCCCCTCTGCGGGGCCACAGACCCCTATACAGGGTCACAGGCCTTTCCACAGGGCCTCAACCCCTTCAGCTGTCTCCATAGGACCACAGGCTTTTCCACAGCCCACAACTCCTTCCAGCTCTCACCACAGGGCCACAGCCCTTTCCACAAGGCTAAAGGGCCTATCCATAGGGCCACATACCTTTCCACAGGGCCACAACACCCTCCAGCTCTCTCCACAGGACAAGAAGCTCTCTTTACAGGGCCATAGCTCACCTCCACAGGGCCAAATGCACTTTCCACACGGCTACAACTCCCAACAGCTCTCTCCACAGAGTCACAGGGCCCGTCTGCAGGGCACAAGCGCCCTCTTCAAGGCCAAAAGGCCTTTCTACATGGCTATAGTCATTTCCATACGGCACGAGCCCCTCCAGCTCTCTCCACAGGGCAACGGACCCCTATACAGGATCACAGGCCTTTCCACAGGGCCACAACACCTTCAGCTCTCTCCACAGGACCACAGGCTCCTACTGGGCCACAGGCCTTTCCACAGTGCCACAAGCCCCTCCAGCTCTCTCCACAGGCAATCATGTTGCATGTTGTTTACTGCAAAGGACTTCATAGGCTCAAATCTTACTCCAGAGCCTTCCACAGGCCTCTCCAGCCCGCTCCACATGGCCTTTTCCTCAGGCCACAACTCCCTCCAGCTCTCTTTACATCGCCACATGCCCCTCTGCGGGGCCACAGACCCCTATACAGGGTCACAGGCCTTTCCACAGGGCCTCAACCCCTTCAGCTGTCTCCACAGGACCACAGGCTTTTCCACAGCCCACAACTCCTTCCAGCTCTCACCACAGGGCCACAGCCCTTTCCACAAGGCTAAAGGGCCTATCCATAGGGCCACATACCTTTCCACAGGGCCACAACACCCTCCAGCTCTCTCCACAGGACAAGAAGCTCTCTTTGCAGGGCCATACCTCACCTCCACAGGGCCAAATGCACTTTCCACACGGCCACAACTCCCAACAGCTCTCTCCACAGAGTCACAGGGCCCGTCTGCAGGGCACAAGCCCCCTCTTCAAGGCCAAAAGGCCTTTCTACATGGCCATAGTCATTTCCATAGGGCACGAGCCCCTCCAGCTCTCTCCACAGGGCAACAGACCCCTATACAGGATCACAGGCCTTTCCACAGGGCCACAACACCTTCACCTCTCTCCACAGGACCACAGGCTCCTACTGGGCCACAGGCCTTTCTACAGTGCCACAAGCCCCTCCAGCTCTCTCCACAGGCAATCATGTTGCATGTTGTTTACTGCAAAGGACCTCATAGGCTCAAATCTTACTCCAGAGCCTTCCACAGGCCTCTCCAGCCCGCTCCACATGGCCTTTTCCTCAGGCCACAACTCCCTCCAGCTCTCTTTACATCGCCACATGCCCCTCTGCGGGGCCACAGACCCCTATACAGGGTCACAGGCCTTTCCACAGGGCCTCAACCCCTTCAGCTGTCTCCACAGGACCACAGGCTTTTCCACAGCCCACAACTCCTTCCAGCTCTCACCAGAGGGCCACAGCCCCTTCCACAAGGCTAAAGGGCCTATCCATAGGGCCACAGACATTTCCACAGGGCCACAACACCCTCCAGCTCTCTCCACAGGACAAGAAGCTCTCTTTACAGGGCCATTGCTCACCTCCACAGGGCCAAATGCACTTTCCACACGGCCACAACTCCCAACAGCTCTCTCCACAGAGTCACAAGGCCCGTCTGCAGGGCACAAGCCCCCTCTTCAAGGCCAAAAGGCCTTTCTACATGGCCATAGTCATTTCCATAGGGCACGAGCCCCTCCAGCTCTCTCCACAGGGCAACGGACCCCTATACAGGGTCACAGGCCTTTCCCCAGGGCCACAATCCCCTCCAACTCTTCTCCACACGACAACAAGCTCTCTTTACCGGGCCATAGCTCCCCTCCACAGGGCCAAATGCACTTTCTGCATGGCCACAGCCCCCTTTAGCTCTCTCCACAGAGACACAAGGCCCGTCTGCAGGGCACAAACCCCTCTTCAAGGCCAAAAGGCCTTTCTACATGGCCATAGTCATTTCCATAGGGCACAAGCCCCTCCAGCTCTCTCCACAGGGCAACGGACCCCTATACAGGGTCACAGGCCTTTCCACAGGGCCACAACACTTTCAGCTCTCTCCACAGGACCACAGGCTCCTACTGGGCCACAGGCCTTTCCACGGTGCCACAAGCCCCTCCAGCTCTCTCCACAGGCAATCATGTTGCATGTTGTTTACTGCAAAGGACTTCATAGGCCCAAATCTTACTCCAGAGCCTTCCACACGCCTTTCCAGCCCACTCCACATGGCATTTTCCTCAGGCCACAACTCCCTCCAGCTCTCTTTACATCGCCACATGCACCCTCTGCGGGACCACAGACCCCTATACAGGGTCACAGGCCTTTCCACAGGGCCTCAACCCCTTCAGCTCTCTCCACAGGACCACTGGCTCCTTCTGCCGGGCCACAAGCATTTCCACAGGGCCACAATCCCCTCCAACTCTTCTCCACAGGACAACAAGCTCTCTTTACAGAGCCATAACTCCCCTCCACAGGGCCAAATGCACTTTCTGCACGGCCACAGCCCCCTTTAGCTCTCTCCACAGAGACACAGGGCCCGTCTGCAGGACACAAGCCCCCTCTTCAAGGCCAAAGGGCCTTTCTACATGGCCATAGTCATTTCCATAGGGCACAAGCCCCTCCAGCTCTCTCCACAGGGCAACGGACCCCTATACAGGGTCACAGGCCTTTCCACAGGGCCACAACACCTTCAGCTCTCTCCACAGGACCACAGGCTACTACCGGGCCACAGGTCTTTCCACAGTGCCACAAGCACCATCCAGCTCTCTCCACAGGCAATCATGTTGCACTTTTGCAACAAGAGTCAATTTTTGTTGCAGTTCGGCAACATTGGAGTCAACCCTGTTGCAAATCGGACACGAAGCTTGAAAATTTAGATGTTAACTGCAAAGGACTTCATAGGCCTTCATCTTACTCCAGAGCCTTCCACAGGCCCCTCCAGCACGCTCCACATGGCCTTTTCCACAGGCCACAACTCCATCCAGCTCTCTTTACATCGCCACATGCCCCTCTGCGGGGCAACAGACCCCTATACAGGGTCACAGGCCTCTCCACAGGGCCTCAACCCCTTCAGCTCTCTCCACAGGACCACTGGCTCCTTCTGCCGGGCCACAAGCCTTTCCACAGGGCCACAATCCCCTCCAATTCCACAGGACAACAGGCTCTCTTTACAGGGCCATAGCTCCCCTCCACAGGGCCAAATGCACTTTCCACATGGCCACAACCCCCTCCAGCTCTCTACACAGAGTCATGGGGCCCGTCTGCAGGGCACAAGCCCCTTCATCAAGGCCAAGGGGCCTTTCTACAGGGCCACTGGCCTTTAAATAGTGCCACAACCTCCTCTGGCTCTCTCAAGAGGGCCACAGGCTCCTTCTACAGGGCAAGGGCCCCCTCCACAAGGCCAAAGGCCCTTTGCAAAGGGCCATAGGTCCATTCCACAGGGCCATAGTCATTTCCATAGGGCCATAACCCCCCTCAAGCTCTCTCCACAGAACTGCAGGCTCCTTCAACAGGTTTACAGGCATATACACAGGGCCACATCCGCCTTCACCTCTCTCCACAAGGCGACAGGGCCCTTTCACTGTGTCATAGGCCTTTCCATAAGGCCACAACCCCCTCTGTCTCTCTCAAAAAGGACAGAGGCTCCCTTTACAAGGCAACAGCCCCCTCCACAAGGCCAAAGGCCTTTTTCAAAGGACCACAGGTCCCTTTCGCAGGGCCATAGGCATTTCCCCAAGGCAATAACCCCCTCCAGCTCTCTCCACAGGACCACAGGCTCCTTCTACAAGACTACAACCCCTTTGAGCTCTTTCATCAGGGCCACAGCCTCCTCCGCCCCCCTTTAATCAGTTAAAAGGGCTCAATTGAGTGACCACAACCCCTTCAGCTCTCTCCACAGGACCACAGGCTCCTACTGAGCCACAGGACTTTCCACAGTGCCACAAGCCCCTCTAGCTCTCTCCACAGGCAATCATGTTGCATGTTTTTTACTGCAAAGGACTTCATAGGCCAAAATCTTACTCCAGAGCCTTCCACAGGCCCCTCCAGCCGGCTCCACATGGCCTTTTCCTCAGGCCACAACTCCCTCCAGCTCTCTTTACATCGCCACATGCTCCTCTGCGGGGCCACAGACCCCTATACAGGGTCACTGGCCTTTCCACAGGGCCTCAACCCCTTCAGCTGTCTCCACAGGACCACAGGCTTTTCCCCAGCCCACAACTCCTTCCAGCTCTCACCACAGGGCCACAGCCCTTTCCACAAGGCTAAAGGGCCTATCCATAGGGCCACATACCTTTCCACAGGGCCACAACACCCTCCAGCTCTCTCCACAGGACAAGAAGCTCTCTTTACAGGGCCATAGCTCACGTCCACAGGGCCAAATGCACTTTCCACACGGCCACAACTCCCAACAGCTCTCTCCACAGAGTCACAGGGCCCGTCTGCAGGGCACAAGCCCCCTCTTCAAGGCCAAAAGGCCTTTCTACATGGCCATAGTCATTTCCATAGGGCACGAGCCCCTCCAGCTCTCTCCACAGGGCAACAGACCCCTATACAGGATCACAGGCCTTTCCACAGGGCCACAACACCTTCAGCTCTCTCCACAGGACCACAGGCTCCTACTGGGCCACAGGCCTTTCCACAGTGCCACAAGCCCCTCCAGCTCTCTCCACAGGCAATCATGTTGCATGTTGTTTACTGCAAAGGACTTCATAGGCTCAAATCTTACTCCAGAGCCTTCCACAGGCCTCTCCAGCCCGCTCCACATGGCCTTTTCCTCAGGCCACAACTCCCTCCAGCTCTCTTTACATCGCCACATGCCCCTCTGCGGGGCCACAGACCCCTATACAGGGTCACAGGCCTTTCCACAGGGCCTCAACCCCTTCAGCTGTCTCCACAGGACCACAGGCTTTTCCACAGCCCACAACTCCTTCCAGCTCTCACCACAGGGCCACAGCCCTTTCCACAATGCTAAAGGGCCTATCCATAGGGCCACAGACCTTTCCACAGGGCCAAAACACCCTCCAGCTCTCTCCACAGGACAAGAAGCTCTCTTTACAGGGCCATAGCTCACCTCCACAGGGCCAAATGCACTTTCCACACGGCCACAACTCCCAACAGCTCTCTCCACAGAGTCACAGGGCCCGTCTGCAGGGCACAAGCCTCCTCTTCAAGGCCAAAAGGCCTTTCTACATGGCCATAGTCATTTCCATAGGGCACGAGCCCCTCCAGCTCTCTCCACAGAGCAACGGACCCCTATACAGGATCACAGGCCTTTCCACAGGGCCACAACACCTTCAGCTCTCTCCACAGGACCACAGGCTCCTACTGGGCCACAGGCCTTTCCACAGTGCCACAAGCCCCTCCAGCTCTCTCCACAGGCAATCATGTTGCATGTTGTTTACTGCAAAGGACTTCATAGGCTCAAATCTTACTCCAGAGCCTTCCACAGGCCTCTCCAGCCCGCTCCACATGGCCTTTTCCTCAGGCCACAACTCCCTCCAGCTCTCTTTACATCGCCACATGCCCCTCTGCGGGGCCACAGACCCCTATACAGGGTCACAGGCCTTTCCACAGGGCCTCAACCCCTTCAGCTGTCTCCACAGGACCACAGGCTTTTCCACAGCCCACAACTCCTTCCAGCTCTCACCACAGGGCCACAGCCCTTTCCACAAGGCTAAAGGGCCTATCCATAGGGCCACATACCTTTCCACAGGGCCACAACACCCTCCAGCTCTCTCCACAGGACAAGAAGCTCTCTTTACAGGGCCATAGCTCACCTCCACAGGGCCAAATGCACTTTCCACACGGCCACAACTCCCAACAGCTCTCTCCACAGAGTCACAGGGCCCGTCTGCAGGGCACAAGCCCCCTCTTCAAGGCCAAAAGGCCTTTCTACATGGCCATAGTCATTTCCATAAGGCACGAGCCCCTCCAGCTCTCTCCACAGGGCAACAGACCCCTATACAGGATCACAGGCCTTTCCACAGGGCCACAACACCTTCAGCTCTCTCCACAGGACCACAGGCTCCTACTGGGCCACAGGCCTTTCTACAGTGCCACAAGCCCCTCCAGCTCTCTCCACAGGCAATCATGTTGCATGTTGTTTACTGCAAAGGACTTCATAGGCTCAAATCTTACTCCAGAGCCTTCCACAGGCCTCTCCAGCCCGCTCCACATGGCCTTTTCCTCAGGCCACAACTCCCTCCAGCTATCTTTACATCGCCACATGCCCCTCTGCGGGGCCACAGACCCCTATACAGGGTCACAGGCCTTTCCACAGGGCCTCAACCCCTTCAGCTGTCTCCACAGGACCACAGGCTTTTCCACAGCCCACAACTCCTTCCAGCTCTCACCACAGGGCCACAGCCCTTTCCACAAGGCTAAAGGGCCTATCCATAGGGCCACAGACCTTTCCACAGGGCCACAACACCCTCCAGCTCTCTCCACAGGACAAGAAGCTCTCTTTACAGGGCCATAGCTCACCTCCACAGGGCCAAATGCACTTTCCACACGGCTACAACTCCCAACAGCTCTCTCCACAGAGTCACAGGGCCCGTCTGCAGGGCACAAGCGCCCTCTTCAAGGCCAAAAGGCCTTTCTACATGGCTATAGTCATTTCCATACGGCACGAGCCCCTCCAGCTCTCTCCACAGGGCAACGGACCCCTATACAGGGTCACAGGCCTTTCCACAGGGCCACAACACCTTCAGCTCTCTCCACAGGACCACAGGCTCCTACTGGGCCACAGGCATTTCCACAGTGCCACAAGCCCCTCCAGCTCTCTCCACAGGCAATCATGTTGCATGTTGTTTACTGCAAAGGACTTCATAGGCTCAAATCTTACTCCAGAGCCTTCCACAGGCCTCTCCAGCCCGCTCCACATGGCCTTTTCCTCAGGCCACAACTCCCTCCAGCTCTCTTTACATCGCCACATGCCCCTCTGCGGGGCCACAGACCCCTATACAGGGTCACAGGCCTTTCCACAGGGCCTCAACCCCTTCAGCTGTCTCCACAGGACCACAGGCTTTTCCACAGCCCACAACTCCTTCCAGCTCTCACCACAGGGCCACAGCCCTTTCCACAAGGCTAAAGGGCCTATCCATAGGGCCACATACCTTTCCACAGGGCCACAACACCCTCCAGCTCTCTCCACAGGACAAGAAGCTCTCTTTGCAGGGCCATACCTCACCTCCACAGGGCCAAATGCACTTTCCACACGGCCACAACTCCCAACAGCTCTCTCCACAGAGTCACAGGGCCCGTCTGCAGGGCACAAGCCCCCTCTTCAAGGCCAAAAGGCCTTTCTACATGGCCATAGTCATTTCCATAGGGCACGAGCCCCTCCAGCTCTCTCCACAGGGCAACAGACCCCTATACAGGATCACAGGCCTTTCCACAGGGCCACAACACCTTCAGCTCTCTCCACAGGACCACAGGCTCCTACTGGGCCACAGGCCTTTCTACAGTGCCACAAGCCCCTCCAGCTCTCTCCACAGGCAATCATGTTGCATGTTGTTTACTGCAAAGGACTTCATAGGCTCAAATCTTACTCCAGAGCCTTCCACAGGCCTCTCCAGCCCGCTCCACATGGCCTTTTCCTCAGGCCACAACTCCCTCCAGCTCTCTTTACATCGCCACATGCCCCTCTGCGGGGCCACAGACCCCTATACAGGGTCACAGGCCTTTCCACAGGGCCTCAACCCCTTCAGCTGTCTCCACAGGACCACAGGCTTTTCCACAGCCCACAACTCCTTCCAGCTCTCACCACAGGGCCACAGCCCTTTCCACAAGGCTAAAGGGCCTATCCATAGGGCCACAGACCTTTCCACAGGGCCACAACACCCTCCAGCTCTCTCCACAGGACAAGAAGCTCTCTTTACAGGGCCATAGCTCACCTCCACAGGGCCAAATGCACTTTCCACACGGCTACAACTCCCAACAGCTCTCTCCACAGAGTCACAGGGCCCGTCTGCAGGGCACAAGCGCCCTCTTCAAGGCCAAAAGGCCTTTCTACATGGCTATAGTCATTTCCATACGGCACGAGCCCCTCCAGCTCTCTCCACAGGGCAACGGACCCCTATACAGGGTCACAGGCCTTTCCACAGGGCCACAACACCTTCAGCTCTCTCCACAGGACCACAGGCTCGTACTGGGCCACAGGCCTTTCCACAGTGCCACAAGCCCCTCCAGCTCTCTCCACAGGCAATCATGTTGCATGTTGTTTACTGCAAAGGACTTCATAGGCTCAAATCTTACTCCAGAGCCTTCCACAGGCCTCTCCAGCCCGCTCCACATGGCCTTTTCCTCAGGCCACAACTCCCTCCAGCTCTCTTTACATCGCCACATGCCCCTCTGCGGGGCCACAGACCCCTATACAGGGTCACAGGCCTTTCCACAGGGCCTCAACCCCTTCAGCTGTCTCCACAGGACCACAGGCTTTTCCACAGCCCACAACTCCTTCCAGCTCTCACCACAGGGCCACAGCCCTTTCCACAAGGCTAAAGGGCCTATCCATAGGGCCACAGACCTTTCCACAGGGCCATAACACCCTCCAGCTCTCTCCACAGGACAAGAAGCTCTCTTTACAGGGCCATAGCTCACCTCCACAGGGCCAAATGCACTTTCCACACGGCTACAACTCCCAACAGCTCTCTCCACAGAGTCACAGGGCCCGTCTGCAGGGCACAAGCGCCCTCTTCAAGGCCAAAAGGCCTTTCTACATGGCTATAGTCATTTCCATACGGCACGAGCCCCTCCAGCTCTCTCCACAGGGCAACGGACCCCTATACAGGGTCACAGGCCTTTCCACAGGGCCACAACACCTTCAGCTCTCTCCACAGGACCACAGGCTCCTACTGGGCCACAGGCCTTTCCAAAGTGCCACAAGCCCCTCCAGCTCTCTCCACAGTCAATCATGTTGCATGTTGTTTATTGCAAAGGACTTCATAGGCTCAAATCTTACTCCAGAGCCTTCCACAGGCCTCTCCAGCCCGCTCCACATGGCCTGTTCCTCAGGCCACAACTCCCTCCAGCTCTCTTTACATCGCCACATGCCCCTCTGCGGGGCCACAGACCCCTATACAGGGTCACAGGCCTTTCCACAGGGCCTCAACCCCTTCAGCTGTCTCCATAGGACCACAGGCTTTTCCACAGCCCACAACTCCTTCCAGCTCTCACCACAGGGCCACAGCCCTTTCCACAAGGCTAAAGGGCCTATCCATAGGGCCACATACCTTTCCACAGGGCCACAACACCCTCCAGCTCTCTCCACAGGACAAGAAGCTCTCTTTACAGGGCCATAGCTCACCTCCACAGGGCCAAATGCACTTTCCACACGGCTACAACTCCCAACAGCTCTCTCCACAGAGTCACAGGGCCCGTCTGCAGGGCACAAGCGCCCTCTTCAAGGCCAAAAGGCCTTTCTACATGGCTATAGTCATTTCCATACGGCACGAGCCCCTCCAGCTCTCTCCACAGGGCAACGGACCCCTATACAGGATCACAGGCCTTTCCACAGGGCCACAACACCTTCAGCTCTCTCCACAGGACCACAGGCTCCTACTGGGCCACAGGCCTTTCCACAGTGCCACAAGCCCCTCCAGCTCTCTCCACAGGCAATCATGTTGCATGTTGTTTACTGCAAAGGACTTCATAGGCTCAAATCTTACTCCAGAGCCTTCCACAGGCCTCTCCAGCCCGCTCCACATGGCCTTTTCCTCAGGCCACAACTCCCTCCAGCTCTCTTTACATCGCCACATGCCCCTCTGCGGGGCCACAGACCCCTATACAGGGTCACAGGCCTTTCCACAGGGCCTCAACCCCTTCAGCTGTCTCCACAGGACCACAGGCTTTTCCACAGCCCACAACTCCTTCCAGCTCTCACCACAGGGCCACAGCCCTTTCCACAAGGCTAAAGGGCCTATCCATAGGGCCACATACCTTTCCACAGGGCCACAACACCCTCCAGCTCTCTCCACAGGACAAGAAGCTCTCTTTGCAGGGCCATACCTCACCTCCACAGGGCCAAATGCACTTTCCACACGGCCACAACTCCCAACAGCTCTCTCCACAGAGTCACAGGGCCCGTCTGCAGGGCACAAGCCCCCTCTTCAAGGCCAAAAGGCCTTTCTACATGGCCATAGTCATTTCCATAGGGCACGAGCCCCTCCAGCTCTCTCCACAGGGCAACAGACCCCTATACAGGATCACAGGCCTTTCCACAGGGCCACAACACCTTCACCTCTCTCCACAGGACCACAGGCTCCTACTGGGCCACAGGCCTTTCTACAGTGCCACAAGCCCCTCCAGCTCTCTCCACAGGCAATCATGTTGCATGTTGTTTACTGCAAAGGACCTCATAGGCTCAAATCTTACTCCAGAGCCTTCCACAGGCCTCTCCAGCCCGCTCCACATGGCCTTTTCCTCAGGCCACAACTCCCTCCAGCTCTCTTTACATCGCCACATGCCCCTCTGCGGGGCCACAGACCCCTATACAGGGTCACAGGCCTTTCCACAGGGCCTCAACCCCTTCAGCTGTCTCCACAGGACCACAGGCTTTTCCACAGCCCACAACTCCTTCCAGCTCTCACCACAGGGCCACAGCCCTTTCCACAAGGCTAAAGGGCCTATCCATAGGGCCACAGACCTTTCCACAGGGCCACAACACCCTCCAGCTCTCTCCACAGGACAAGAAGCTCTCTTTACAGGGCCATAGCTCACCTCCACAGGGCCAAATGCACTTTCCACACGGCTACAACTCCCAACAGCTCTCTCCACAGAGTCACAGGGCCCGTCTGCAGGGCACAAGCGCCCTCTTCAAGGCCAAAAGGCCTTTCTACATGGCTATAGTCATTTCCATACGGCACGAGCCCCTCCAGCTCTCTCCACAGGGCAACGGACCCCTATACAGGGTCACAGGCCTTTCCACAGGGCCACAACACCTTCAGCTCTCTCCACAGGACCACAGGCTCGTACTGGGCCACAGGCCTTTCCACAGTGCCACAAGCCCCTCCAGCTCTCTCCACAGGCAATCATGTTGCATGTTGTTTACTGCAAAGGACTTCATAGGCTCAAATCTTACTCCAGAGCCTTCCACAGGCCTCTCCAGCCCGCTCCACATGGCCTTTTCCTCAGGCCACAACTCCCTCCAGCTCTCTTTACATCGCCACATGCCCCTCTGCGGGGCCACAGACCCCTATACAGGGTCACAGGCCTTTCCACAGGGCCTCAACCCCTTCAGCTGTCTCCACAGGACCACAGGCTTTTCCACAGCCCACAACTCCTTCCAGCTCTCACCACAGGGCCACAGCCCTTTCCACAAGGCTAAAGGGCCTATCCATAGGGCCACATACCTTTCCACAGGGCCACAACACCCTCCAGCTCTCTCCACAGGACAAGAAGCTCTCTTTACAGGGCCATAGCTCACGTCCACAGGGCCAAATGCACTTTCCACACGGCCACAACTCCCAACAGCTCTCTCCACAGAGTCACAGGGCCCGTCTGCAGGGCACAAGCGCCCTCTTCAAGGCCAAAAGGCCTTTCTACATGGCTATAGTCATTTCCATACGGCACGAGCCCCTCCAGCTCTCTCCACAGGGCAACGGACCCCTATACAGGGTCACAGGCCTTTCCACAGGGCCACAACACCTTCAGCTCTCTCCACAGGACCACAGGCTCCTACTGAGCCACAGGACTTTCCACAGTGCCACAAGCCCCTCTAGCTCTCTCCACAGGCAATCATGTTGCATGTTTTTTACTGCAAAGGACTTCATAGGCCAAAATCTTACTCCAGAGCCTTCCACAGGCCCCTCCAGCCGGCTCCACATGGCCTTTTCCTCAGGCCACAACTCCCTCCAGCTCTCTTTACATCGCCACATGCCCCTCTGCGGGGCCACAGACCCCTATACAGGGTCACTGGCCTTTCCACAGGGCCTCAACCCCTTCAGCTGTCTCCACAGGACCACAGGCTTTTCCACAGCCCACAACTCCTTCCAGCTCTCACCACAGGGCCACAGCCCTTTCCACAAGGCTAAAGGGCCTATCCATAGGGCCACATACCTTTCCACAGGG
This sequence comes from Phyllobates terribilis, assembly GCF_046119375.1. Classification (NCBI taxonomy): domain Eukaryota; kingdom Metazoa; phylum Chordata; class Amphibia; order Anura; family Dendrobatidae; genus Phyllobates; species Phyllobates terribilis. The sequence goes on from NW_027362891.1 coordinate 4,053,942, forward strand.
CCACAACACCCTCCAGCTCTCTCCACAGGACAAGAAGCTCTCTTTACAGGGCCATAGCTCACGTCCACAGGGCCAAATGCACTTTCCACACGGCCACAACTCCCAACAGCTCTCTCCACAGAGTCACAGGGCCCGTCTGCAGGGCACAAGCCCCCTCTTCAAGGCCAAAAGGCGTTTCTACATGGCCATAGTCATTTCCATAGGGCACGAGCCCCTCCAGCTCTCTCCACAGGGCAACAGACCCCTATACAGGATCACAGGCCTTTCCACAGGGCCACAACACCTTCAGCTCTCTCCACAGGACCACAGGCTCCTACTGGGCCACAGGCCTTTCCACAGTGCCACAAGCCCCTCCAGCTCTCTCCACAGGCAATCATGTTGCATGTTGTTTACTGCAAAGGACTTCATAGGCTCAAATCTTACTCCAGAGCCTTCCACAGGCCTCTCCAGCCCGCTCCACATGGCCTTTTCCTCAGGCCACAACTCCCTCCAGCTCTCTTTACATCGCCACATGCCCCTCTGCGGGGCCACAGACCCCTATACAGGGTCACAGGCCTTTCCACAGGGCCTCAACCCCTTCAGCTGTCTCCACAGGACCACAGGCTTTTCCACAGCCCACAACTCCTTCCAGCTCTCACCACAGGGCCACAGCCCTTTCCACAATGCTAAAGGGCCTATCCATAGGGCCACAGACCTTTCCACAGGGCCAAAACACCCTCCAGCTCTCTCCACAGGACAAGAAGCTCTCTTTACAGGGCCATAGCTCACCTCCACAGGGCCAAATGCACTTTCCACACGGCCACAACTCCCAACAGCTCTCTCCACAGAGTCACAGGGCCCGTCTGCAGGGCACAAGCCTCCTCTTCAAGGCCAAAAGGCCTTTCTACATGGCCATAGTCATTTCCATAGGGCACGAGCCCCTCCAGCTCTCTCCACAGAGCAACGGACCCCTATACAGGATCACAGGCCTTTCCACAGGGCCACAACACCTTCAGCTCTCTCCACAGGACCACAGGCTCCTACTGGGCCACAGGCCTTTCCACAGTGCCACAAGCCCCTCCAGCTCTCTCCACAGGCAATCATGTTGCATGTTGTTTACTGCAAAGGACTTCATAGGCTCAAATCTTACTCCAGAGCCTTCCACAGGCCTCTCCAGCCCGCTCCACATGGCCTTTTCCTCAGGCCACAACTCCCTCCAGCTCTCTTTACATCGCCACATGCCCCTCTGCGGGGCCACAGACCCCTATACAGGGTCACAGGCCTTTCCACAGGGCCTCAACCCCTTCAGCTGTCTCCACAGGACCACAGGCTTTTCCACAGCCCACAACTCCTTCCAGCTCTCACCACAGGGCCACAGCCCTTTCCACAAGGCTAAAGGGCCTATCCATAGGGCCACATACCTTTCCACAGGGCCACAACACCCTCCAGCTCTCTCCACAGGACAAGAAGCTCTCTTTACAGGGCCATAGCTCACCTCCACAGGGCCAAATGCACTTTCCACACGGCCACAACTCCCAACAGCTCTCTCCACAGAGTCACAGGGCCCGTCTGCAGGGCACAAGCCCCCTCTTCAAGGCCAAAAGGCCTTTCTACATGGCCATAGTCATTTCCATAAGGCACGAGCCCCTCCAGCTCTCTCCACAGGGCAACAGACCCCTATACAGGATCACAGGCCTTTCCACAGGGCCACAACACCTTCAGCTCTCTCCACAGGACCACAGGCTCCTACTGGGCCACAGGCCTTTCTACAGTGCCACAAGCCCCTCCAGCTCTCTCCACAGGCAATCATGTTGCATGTTGTTTACTGCAAAGGACTTCATAGGCTCAAATCTTACTCCAGAGCCTTCCACAGGCCTCTCCAGCCCGCTCCACATGGCCTTTTCCTCAGGCCACAACTCCCTCCAGCTATCTTTACATCGCCACATGCCCCTCTGCGGGGCCACAGACCCCTATACAGGGTCACAGGCCTTTCCACAGGGCCTCAACCCCTTCAGCTGTCTCCACAGGACCACAGGCTTTTCCACAGCCCACAACTCCTTCCAGCTCTCACCACAGGGCCACAGCCCTTTCCACAAGGCTAAAGGGCCTATCCATAGGGCCACAGACCTTTCCACAGGGCCACAACACCCTCCAGCTCTCTCCACAGGACAAGAAGCTCTCTTTACAGGGCCATAGCTCACCTCCACAGGGCCAAATGCACTTTCCACACGGCTACAACTCCCAACAGCTCTCTCCACAGAGTCACAGGGCCCGTCTGCAGGGCACAAGCGCCCTCTTCAAGGCCAAAAGGCCTTTCCACATGGCTATAGTCATTTCCATACGGCACGAGCCCCTCCAGCTCTCTCCACAGGGCAACGGACCCCTATACAGGGTCACAGGCCTTTCCACAGGGCCACAACACCTTCAGCTCTCTCCACAGGACCACAGGCTCCTACTGGGCCACAGGCATTTCCACAGTGCCACAAGCCCCTCCAGCTCTCTCCACAGGCAATCATGTTGCATGTTGTTTACTGCAAAGGACTTCATAGGCTCAAATCTTACTCCAGAGCCTTCCACAGGCCTCTCCAGCCCGCTCCACATGGCCTTTTCCTCAGGCCACAACTCCCTCCAGCTCTCTTTACATCGCCACATGCCCCTCTGCGGGGCCACAGACCCCTATACAGGGTCACAGGCCTTTCCACAGGGCCTCAACCCCTTCAGCTGTCTCCACAGGACCACAGGCTTTTCCACAGCCCACAACTCCTTCCAGCTCTCACCACAGGGCCACAGCCCTTTCCACAATGCTAAAGGGCCTATCCATAGGGCCACAGACCTTTCCACAGGGCCAAAACACCCTCCAGCTCTCTCCACAGGACAAGAAGCTCTCTTTACAGGGCCATAGCTCACCTCCACAGGGCCAAATGCACTTTCCACACGGCCACAACTCCCAACAGCTCTCTCCACAGAGTCACAGGGCCCGTCTGCAGGGCACAAGCCTCCTCTTCAAGGCCAAAAGGCCTTTCTACATGGCCATAGTCATTTCCATAGGGCACGAGCCCCTCCAGCTCTCTCCACAGAGCAACGGACCCCTATACAGGATCACAGGCCTTTCCACAGGGCCACAACACCTTCAGCTCTCTCCACAGGACCACAGGCTCCTACTGGGCCACAGGCCTTTCCACAGTGCCACAAGCCCCTCCAGCTCTCTCCACAGGCAATCATGTTGCATGTTGTTTACTGCAAAGGACTTCATAGGCTCAAATCTTACTCCAGAGCCTTCCACAGGCCTCTCCAGCCCGCTCCACATGGCCTTTTCCTCAGGCCACAACTCCCTCCAGCTCTCTTTACATCGCCACATGCCCCTCTGCGGGGCCACAGACCCCTATACAGGGTCACAGGCCTTTCCACAGGGCCTCAACCCCTTCAGCTGTCTCCACAGGACCACAGGCTTTTCCACAGCCCACAACTCCTTCCAGCTCTCACCACAGGGCCACAGCCCTTTCCACAAGGCTAAAGGGCCTATCCATAGGGCCACATACCTTTCCACAGGGCCACAACACCCTCCAGCTCTCTCCACAGGACAAGAAGCTCTCTTTACAGGGCCATAGCTCACCTCCACAGGGCCAAATGCACTTTCCACACGGCCACAACTCCCAACAGCTCTCTCCACAGAGTCACAGGGCCCGTCTGCAGGGCACAAGCCCCCTCTTCAAGGCCAAAAGGCCTTTCTACATGGCCATAGTCATTTCCATAAGGCACGAGCCCCTCCAGCTCTCTCCACAGGGCAACAGACCCCTATACAGGATCACAGGCCTTTCCACAGGGCCACAACACCTTCAGCTCTCTCCACAGGACCACAGGCTCCTACTGGGCCACAGGCCTTTCTACAGTGCCACAAGCCCCTCCAGCTCTCTCCACAGGCAATCATGTTGCATGTTGTTTACTGCAAAGGACTTCATAGGCTCAAATCTTACTCCAGAGCCTTCCACAGGCCTCTCCAGCCCGCTCCACATGGCCTTTTCCTCAGGCCACAACTCCCTCCAGCTATCTTTACATCGCCACATGCCCCTCTGCGGGGCCACAGACCCCTATACAGGGTCACAGGCCTTTCCACAGGGCCTCAACCCCTTCAGCTGTCTCCACAGGACCACAGGCTTTTCCACAGCCCACAACTCCTTCCAGCTCTCACCACAGGGCCACAGCCCTTTCCACAAGGCTAAAGGGCCTATCCATAGGGCCACAGACCTTTCCACAGGGCCACAACACCCTCCAGCTCTCTCCACAGGACAAGAAGCTCTCTTTACAGGGCCATAGCTCACCTCCACAGGGCCAAATGCACTTTCCACACGGCTACAACTCCCAACAGCTCTCTCCACAGAGTCACAGGGCCCGTCTGCAGGGCACAAGCGCCCTCTTCAAGGCCAAAAGGCCTTTCTACATGGCTATAGTCATTTCCATACGGCACGAGCCCCTCCAGCTCTCTCCACAGGGCAACGGACCCCTATACAGGGTCACAGGCCTTTCCACAGGGCCACAACACCTTCAGCTCTCTCCACAGGACCACAGGCTCCTACTGGGCCACAGGCATTTCCACAGTGCCACAAGCCCCTCCAGCTCTCTCCACAGGCAATCATGTTGCATGTTGTTTACTGCAAAGGACTTCATAGGCTCAAATCTTACTCCAGAGCCTTCCACAGGCCTCTCCAGCCCGCTCCACATGGCCTTTTCCTCAGGCCACAACTCCCTCCAGCTCTCTTTACATCGCCACATGCCCCTCTGCGGGGCCACAGACCCCTATACAGGGTCACAGGCCTTTCCACAGGGCCTCAACCCCTTCAGCTGTCTCCACAGGACCACAGGCTTTTCCACAGCCCACAACTCCTTCCAGCTCTCACCACAGGGCCACAGCCCTTTCCACAAGGCTAAAGGGCCTATCCATAGGGCCACATACCTTTCCACAGGGCCACAACACCCTCCAGCTCTCTCCACAGGACAAGAAGCTCTCTTTGCAGGGCCATACCTCACCTCCACAGGGCCAAATGCACTTTCCACACGGCCACAACTCCCAACAGCTCTCTCCACAGAGTCACAGGGCCCGTCTGCAGGGCACAAGCCCCCTCTTCAAGGCCAAAAGGCCTTTCTACATGGCCATAGTCATTTCCATAGGGCACGAGCCCCTCCAGCTCTCTCCACAGGGCAACAGACCCCTATACAGGATCACAGGCCTTTCCACAGGGCCACAACACCTTCAGCTCTCTCCACAGGACCACAGGCTCCTACTGGGCCACAGGCCTTTCTACAGTGCCACAAGCCCCTCCAGCTCTCTCCACAGGCAATCATGTTGCATGTTGTTTACTGCAAAGGACTTCATAGGCTCAAATCTTACTCCAGAGCCTTCCACAGGCCTCTCCAGCCCGCTCCACATGGCCTTTTCCTCAGGCCACAACTCCCTCCAGCTCTCTTTACATCGCCACATGCCCCTCTGCGGGGCCACAGACCCCTATACAGGGTCACAGGCCTTTCCACAGGGCCTCAACCCCTTCAGCTGTCTCCACAGGACCACAGGCTTTTCCACAGCCCACAACTCCTTCCAGCTCTCACCACAGGGCCACAGCCCTTTCCACAAGGCTAAAGGGCCTATCCATAGGGCCACAGACCTTTCCACAGGGCCACAACACCCTCCAGCTCTCTCCACAGGACAAGAAGCTCTCTTTACAGGGCCATAGCTCACCTCCACAGGGCCAAATGCACTTTCCACACGGCTACAACTCCCAACAGCTCTCTCCACAGAGTCACAGGGCCCGTCTGCAGGGCACAAGCGCCCTCTTCAAGGCCAAAAGGCCTTTCTACATGGCTATAGTCATTTCCATACGGCACGAGCCCCTCCAGCTCTCTCCACAGGGCAACGGACCCCTATACAGGGTCACAGGCCTTTCCACAGGGCCACAACACCTTCAGCTCTCTCCACAGGACCACAGGCTCGTACTGGGCCACAGGCCTTTCCACAGTGCCACAAGCCCCTCCAGCTCTCTCCACAGGCAATCATGTTGCATGTTGTTTACTGCAAAGGACTTCATAGGCTCAAATCTTACTCCAGAGCCTTCCACAGGCCTCTCCAGCCCGCTCCACATGGCCTTTTCCTCAGGCCACAACTCCCTCCAGCTCTCTTTACATCGCCACATGCCCCTCTGCGGGGCCACAGACCCCTATACAGGGTCACAGGCCTTTCCACAGGGCCTCAACCCCTTCAGCTGTCTCCACAGGACCACAGGCTTTTCCACAGCCCACAACTCCTTCCAGCTCTCACCACAGGGCCACAGCCCTTTCCACAAGGCTAAAGGGCCTATCCATAGGGCCACAGACCTTTCCACAGGGCCACAACACCCTCCAGCTCTCTCCACAGGACAAGAAGCTCTCTTTACAGGGCCATAGCTCACCTCCACAGGGCCAAATGCACTTTCCACACGGCTACAACTCCCAACAGCTCTCTCCACAGAGTCACAGGGCCCGTCTGCAGGGCACAAGCGCCCTCTTCAAGGCCAAAAGGCCTTTCTACATGGCTATAGTCATTTCCATACGGCACGAGCCCCTCCAGCTCTCTCCACAGGGCAACGGACCCCTATACAGGGTCACAGGCTTTCCACAGGGCCACAACACCTTCAGCTCTCTCCACAGGACCACAGGCTCCTACTGGGCCACAGGCCTTTCCAAAGTGCCACAAGCCCCTCCAGCTCTCTCCACAGTCAATCATGTTGCATGTTGTTTATTGCAAAGGACTTCATAGGCTCAAATCTTACTCCAGAGCCTTCCACAGGCCTCTCCAGCCCGCTCCACATGGCCTGTTCCTCAGGCCACAACTCCCTCCAGCTCTCTTTACATCGCCACATGCCCCTCTGCGGGGCCACAGACCCCTATACAGGGTCACAGGCCTTTCCACAGGGCCTCAACCCCTTCAGCTGTCTCCATAGGACCACAGGCTTTTCCACAGCCCACAACTCCTTCCAGCTCTCACCACAGGGCCACAGCCCTTTCCACAAGGCTAAAGGGCCTATCCATAGGGCCACATACCTTTCCACAGGGCCACAACACCCTCCAGCTCTCTCCACAGGACAAGAAGCTCTCTTTACAGGGCCATAGCTCACCTCCACAGGGCCAAATGCACTTTCCACACGGCTACAACTCCCAACAGCTCTCTCCACAGAGTCACAGGGCCCGTCTGCAGGGCACAAGCGCCCTCTTCAAGGCCAAAAGGCCTTTCTACATGGCCATAGTCATTTCCATACGGCACGAGCCCCTCCAGCTCTCTCCACAGGGCAACGGACCCCTATACAGGATCACAGGCCTTTCCACAGGGCCACAACACCTTCAGCTCTCTCCACAGGACCACAGGCTCCTACTGGGCCACAGGCCTTTCCACAGTGCCACAAGCCCCTCCAGCTCTCTCCACAGGCAATCATGTTGCATGTTGTTTACTGCAAAGGACTTCATAGGCTCAAATCTTACTCCAGAGCCTTCCACAGGCCTCTCCAGCCCGCTCCACATGGCCTTTTCCTCAGGCCACAACTCCCTCCAGCTCTCTTTACATCGCCACATGCCCCTCTGCGGGGCCACAGACCCCTATACAGGGTCACAGGCCTTTCCACAGGGCCTCAACCCCTTCAGCTGTCTCCACAGGACCACAGGCTTTTCCACAGCCCACAACTCCTTCCAGCTCTCACCACAGGGCCACAGCCCTTTCCACAAGGCTAAAGGGCCTATCCATAGGGCCACATACCTTTCCACAGGGCCACAACACCCTCCAGCTCTCTCCACAGGACAAGAAGCTCTCTTTACAGGGCCATAGCTCACCTCCACAGGGCCAAATGCACTTTCCACACGGCCACAACTCCCAACAGCTCTCTCCACAGAGTCACAGGGCCCGTCTGCAGGGCACAAGCCCCCTCTTCAAGGCCAAAAGGCCTTTCTACATGGCCATAGTCATTTCCAGAGGGCACGAGCCCCTCCAGCTCTCTCCACAGGGCAACAGACCCCTATACAGGATCACAGGCCTTTCCACAGGGCCACAACACCTTCAGCTCTCTCCACAGGACCACAGGCTCCTACTGGGCCACAGGCCTTTCTACAGTGCCACAAGCCCCTCCAGCTCTCTCCACAGGCAATCATGTTGCATGTTGTTTACTGCAAAGGACTTCATAGGGTCAAATCTTACTCCAGAGCCTTCCACAGGCCTCTCCAGCCCGCTCCACATGGCCTTTTCCTCAGGCCACAACTCCCTCCAGCTCTCTTTACATCGCCACATGCCCCTCTGCGGGGCCACAGACCCCTATACAGGGTCACAGGCCTTTCCACAGGGCCTCAACCCCTTCAGCTGTCTCCACAGGACCACAGGCTTTTCCACAGCCCACAACTCCTTCCAGCTCTCACCACAGGGCCACAGCCCTTTCCACAAGGCTAAAGGGCCTATCCATAGGGCCACAGACCTTTCCACAGGGCCACAACACCCTCCAGCTCTCTCCACAGGACAAGAAGCTCTCTTTACAGGGCCATAGCTCACCTCCACAGGGCCAAATGCACTTTCCACATGGCTACAACTCCCAACAGCTCTCTCCACAGAGTCACAGGGCCCGTCTGCAGGGCACAAGCGCCCTCTTCAAGGCCAAAAGGCCTTTCTACATGGCTATAGTCATTTCCATACGGCACGAGCCCCTCCAGCTCTCTCCACAGGGCAACGGACCCCTATACAGGGTCACAGGCCTTTCCACAGGGCCACAACACCTTCAGCTCTCTCCACAGGACCACAGGCTCCTACGGGCCACAGGCCTTTCCACAGTGCCACAAGCCCCTCCAGCTCTCTCCACAGGCAATCATGTTGCATGTTGTTTACTGCAAAGGACTTCATAGGCTCAAATCTTACTCCAGAGCCTTCCACAGGCCTCTCCAGCCTTCTCCACATGGCCTTTTCCTCAGGCCACAACTCCCTCCAGCTCTCTTTACATCGCCACATGCCCCTCTGCGGGGCCACAGACCCCTATACAGGGTCACAGGCCTTTCCACAGGGCCTCAACCCCTTCAGCTGTCTCCACAGTACCACAGGCTTTTCCACAGCCCACAACTCCTTCCAGCTCTCACCACAGGGCCACAGCCCTTTCCACAAGGCTAAAGGGCCTATCCATAGGGCCACAGACCTTTCCACAGGGCCACAACACCCTCCAGCTCTCTCCACAGGACAAGAAGCTCTCTTTACAGGGCCATAGCTCACCTCCACAGGGCCAAATGCACTTTCCACACGGCTACAACTCCCAACAGCTCTCTCCACAGAGTCACAGGGCCCGTCTGCAGGGCACAAGCGCCCTCTTCAAGGCCAAAAGGCCTTTCTACATGGCTATAGTCATTTCCATACGGCACGAGCCCCTCCAGCTCTCTCCACAGGGCAACGGAACACTATACAGGGTCACAGGCCTTTCCACAGGGCCACAACACCTTCAGCTCTCTCCACAGGACCACAGGCTCCTACTGGGCCACAGGCCTTTCCACAGTGCCACAAGCCCCTCCAGCTCTCTCCACAGGCAATCATGTTGCATGTTGTTTACTGCAAAGGACTTCATAGGCTCAAATCTTACTCCAGAGCCTTCCACAGGCCTCTCCAGCCCGCTCCACATGGCCTGTTCCTCAGGCCGCAACTCCCTCCAGCTCTCTTTACATCGCCACATGCCCCTCTGCGGGGCCACAGGCCCCTATACAGGGTCACAGGCCTTTCCACAGGGCCTCAACCCCTTCAGCTGTCTCCACAGGACCACAGGCTTTTCCAGAGCCCACAACTCCTTCCAGCTCTCACCACAGGGCCACAGCCCTTTCCACAAGGCTAAAGGGCCTATCCATAGGGCCACATACCTTTCCACAGGGCCACAACACCCTCCAGCTCTCTCCACAGGACAAGAAGCTCTCTTTACAGGGCCATAGCTCACCTCCACAGGGCCAAATGCACTTTCCACACGGCTACAACTCCCAACAGCTCTCTCCACAGAGTCACAGGGCCCGTCTGCAGGGCACAAGCGCCCTCTTCAAGGCCAAAAGGCCTTTCTACATGGCTATAGTCATTTCCATACGGCACGAGCCCCTCCAGCTCTCTCCACAGGGCAACGGACCCCTATACAGGGTCACAGGCTTTTCCACAGGGCCACAACACCTTCAGCTCTCTCCACAGGACCACAGGCTCCTACTGGGCCACAGGCCTTTCCATAGTGCCACAAGCCCCTCCAGCTCTCTCCACAGGCAATCATGTTGCATGTTGTTTACTGCAAAGGACTTCATAGGCTCAAATCTTACTCCAGAGCCTTCCACAGGCCTCTCCAGCTCGCTCCACGTGGCCTTTTCCTCAGGCCACAACTCCCTCCAGCTCTCTTTACATCGCCACATGCCCCTCTGCGGGGCCACAGACCCCTATACAGGGTCACAGGCCTTTCCACAGGGCCTCAACCCCTTCAGCTGTCTCCACAGGACCACAGGCTTTTCCACAGCCCACAACTCCTTCCAGCTCTCACCACAGGGCCACAGCCCTTTCCACAAGGCTAAAGGGCCTATCCATAGGGCCACATACCTTTCCACAGGGCCACAACACCCTCCAGCTCTCTCCACAGGACAAGAAGCTCTCTTTACAGGGCCATAGCTCACCTCCACAGGGCCAAATGCACTTTCCACACGGCCACAACTCCCAACAGCTCTCTCCACAGAGTCACAGGGCCCGTCTGCAGGGCACAAGCCCCCTCTTCAAGGCCAAAAGGCCTTTCTACATGGCCATAGTCATTTCCATAGGGCACGAGCCCCTCCAGCTCTCTCCACAGGGCAACAGACCCCTATACAGGATCACAGGCCTTTCCACAGGGCCACAACACCTTCAGCTCTCTCCACAGGACCACAGGCTCCTACTGGGCCACAGGCCTTTCTACAGTGCCACAAGCCCCTCCAGCTCTCTCCACAGGCAATCATGTTGCATGTTGTTTACTGCAAAGGACTTCATAGGCTCAAATCTTACTCCAGAGCCTTCCACAGGCCTCTCCAGCCCGCTCCACATGGCCTTTTCCTCAGGCCACAACTCCCTCCAGCTCTCTTTACATCGCCACATGCCCCTCTGCGTGGCCACAGACCCCTATACAGGGTCACAGGCCTTTCCACAGGGCCTCAACCCCTTCAGCTGTCTCCACAGGACCACAGGCTTTTCCACAGCCCACAACTCCTTCCAGCTCTCACCACAGGGCCACAGCCCTTTCCACAAGGCTAAAGGGCCTATCCATAGGGCCACATACCTTTCCACAGGGCCACAACACCCTCCAGCTCTCTCCACAGGACAAGAAGCTCTCTTTACAGGGCCATAGCTCACCTCCACAGGGCCAAATGCACTTTCCACACGGCCACAACTCCCAACAGCTCTCTCCACAGAGTCACAGGGCCCGTCTGCAGGGCACAAGCCCCCTCTTCAAGGCCAAAAGGCCTTTCTACATGGCCATAGTCATTTCCATAGGGCACGAGCCCCTCCAGCTCTCTCCACAGGGCAACAGACCCCTATACAGGATCACAGGCATTTCCACAGGGCCACAACACCTTCAGCTCTCTCCACAGGACCACAGGCTCCTACTGGGCCACAGGCCTTTCCACAGTGCCACAAGCCCCTCCAGCTATCTCCACAGGCAATCATGTTGCATGTTGTTTACTGCAAAGGACTTCATAGGCTCAAATCTTACTCCAGAGCCTTCCACAGGCCTCTCCAGCCCGCTCCACATGGCCTTTTCCTCAGGCCACAACTCCCTCCAGCTCTCTTTACATCGCCACATGCCCCTCTGCGGGGCCACAGACCCCTATACAGGGTCACAGGCCTTTCCACAGGGCCTCAACCCCTTCAGCTGTCTCCACAGGACCACAGGCTTTTCCACAGCCCACAACTCCTTCCAGCTCTCACCACAGGGCCACAGCCCTTTCCACAAGGCTAAAGGGCCTATCCATAGGGCCACATACCTTTCCACAGGGCCACAACACCCTCCAGCTCTCTCCACAGGACAAGAAGCTCTCTTTACAGGGCCATAGCTCACCTCCACAGGGCCAAATGCACTTTCCACACGGCTACAACTCCCAACAGCTCTCTCCACAGAGTCACAGGGCCCGTCTGCAGGGCACAAGCGCCCTCTTCAAGGCCAAAAGGCCTTTCTACATGGCCATAGTCATTTTCATACCGCACGAGCCCCTCCAGCTCTCTCCACAGGGCAACGGACCCCTATACAGGGTCACAGGCCTTTCCACAGGGCCACAACACCTTCAGCTCTCTCCACAGGACCACAGGCTCCTACTGGGCCACAGGCCTTTCCACAGTGCCACAAGCCCCTCCAGCTCTCTCCACAGGCAATCATGTTGCATGTTGTTTACTGCAAAGGACTTCATAGGCTCAAATCTTACTCCAGAGCCTTCCACAGGCCTCTCCAGCCCGCTCCACATGGCCTTTTCCTCAGGCCACAACTCCCTCCAGCTCTCTTTACATCGCCACATGCCCCTCTGCGGGGCCACAGACCCCTATACAGGGTCACAGGCCTTTCCACAGGGCCTCAACCCCTTCAGCTGTCTCCACAGGACCACAGGCTTTTCCACAGCCCACAACTCCTTCCAGCTCTCACCACAGGGCCACAGCCCTTTCCACAAGGCTAAAGGCCTATCCATAGGGCCACAGACCTTTCCACAGGGCCACAACACCCTCCAGCTCTCTCCACAGGACAAGAAGCTCTCTTTACAGGGCCATAGCTCACCTCCACAGGGCCAAATGCACTTTCTACACGGCTACAACTCCCAACAGCTCTCTCCACAGAGTCACAGGGCCCGTCTGCAGGGCACAAGCGCCCTCTTCAAGGCCAAAAGGCCTTTCTACATGGCTATAGTCATACGGCACGAGCCCCTCCAGCTCTCTCCACAGGGCAACGGACCCCTATACAGGGTCACAGGCCTTTCCACAGGGCCACAACACCTTCAGGTCTCTCCACAGGACCACAGGCTCCTACTGGGCCACAGGCTTTTCCACAGTGCCACAAGCCCCTCCAGCTCTCTCCACAGGCAATCATTTTGCATGTTGTTTACTGCAAAGGACTTCATAGGCTCAAATCTTACTCCAGAGCCTTCCACAGGCCTCTCCAGCCCGCTCCACATGGCCTTTTCCTCAGGCCACAACTCCCTCCAGCTCTCTTTACATCGCCACATGCCCCTCTGCGGGGCCACAGACCCCTATACAGGGTCACAGGCCTTTCCACAGGGCCTCAACCCCTTCAGCTGTCTCCACAGGACCACAGGCTTTTCCACAGCCCACAACTCCTTCCAGCTCTCACCACAGGGCCACAGCCCTTTCCACAAGGCTAAAGGGCCTATCCATAGGGCCACAGACCTTTCCACAGGGCCACAACACCCTCCAGCTCTCTCCACAGGACAAGAAGCTCTCTTTACAGGGCCATAGCTCACCTCCACAGGGCCAAATGCACTTTCCACACGGCTACAACTCCCAACAGCTCTCTCCACAGAGTCACAGGGCCCGTCTGCAGGGCACAAGCGCCCTCTTCAAGGCCAAAAGGCCTTTCTACATGGCTATAGTCATTTCCATACGGCACGAGCCCCTCCAGCTCTCTCCACAGGGCAACGGACCCCTATACAGGGTCACAGGCCTTTCCACAGGGCCACAACACCTTCAGCTCTCTCCACAGGACCACAGGCTCCTACTGGGCCACAGGCCTTTCCACAGTGCCACAAGCCCCTCCAGCTCTCTCCACAGGCAATCATGTTGCATGTTGTTTACTGCAAAGGACTTCATAGGCTCAAATCTTACTCCAGAGCCTTCCACAGGCCTCTCCAGCCCGCTCCACATGGCCTGTTCCTCAGGCCACAACTCCCTCCAGCTCTCTTTACATCGCCACATGCCCCTCTGCGGGGCCACAGACCCCTATACAGGGTCACAGGCCTTTCCACAGGGCCTCAACCCCTTCAGCTGTCTCCACAGGACCACAGGCTTTTCCACAGCCCACAACTCCTTCCAGCTCTCACCACAGGGCCACAGCCCTTTCCACAAGGCTAAAGGGCCTATCCATAGGGCCACATACCTTTCCACAGGGCCACAACACCCTCCAGCTCTCTCCACAGGACAAGAAGCTCTCTTTACAGGGCCATAGCTCACCTCCACAGGGCCAAATGCACTTTCCACACGGCTACAACTCCCAACAGCTCTCTCCACAGAGTCACAGGGCCCGTCTGCAGGGCACAAGCGCCCTCTTCAAGGCCAAAAGGCCTTTCTACATGGCTATAGTCATTTCCATACGGCACGAGCCCCTCCAGCTCTCTCCACAGGGCAACGGACCCCTATACAGGGTCACAGGCCTTTCCACAGGGCCACAACACCTTCAGCTCTCTCCACAGGACCACAGGCTCCTACTGGGCCACAGGCCTTTCCATAGTGCCACAAGCCCCTCCAGCTCTCTCCACAGGCAATCATGTTGCATGTTGTTTACTGCAAAGGACTTCATAGGCTCAAATCTTACTCCAGAGCCTTCCACAGGCCTCTCCAGCCCGCTCCACATGGCCTTTTCCTCAGGCCACAACTCCCTCCAGCTCTCTTTACATCGCCACATGCCCCTCTGCGGGGCCACAGACCCCTATACAGGGTCACAGGCCTTTCCACAGGGCCTCAACCCCTTCAGCTGTCTCCACAGGACCACAGGCTCCTACTGGGCCACAGGCCTTTCCACAGTGCCACAAGCCCCTCCAACTCTTCTCCACAGGACAACAAGCTCTCTTTACCGGGCCATAGCTCCCATCAACAGGGCGAAATGCACTTTCTGCACCGCCACTGCCCCCTTTAGCTCTCTCCACAGAGACACAAGGCCCGTCTGCAAGGCACAAGCCCCCTCTTCAAGGCCAGAAGGCCTGTCTACATGGCCATAGTCATTTCCATAGGGCACGAGCCCCTACAGCTCTCTCCACAGGGCAACGGACCCCTATACAGGGTCACAGGCCTTTCCACAGGGCCTCAACCCCATCAGCTCTCTCCACAGGACCACTGGCTCCTTCTGCCGGGCCACAAGCATTTCCACAGGGCCACAATCCCCTCAAACTCTTTTCCACATGACAACAAGCTAAGTTTACAAGGACATAGCTCCCTTCCTCATAGCCAGCCATCATGGTGTTTGTGTTATTAAAGAAAAAAAAAATTTGAGGGCTGGCTAGAGGCAGCCGTGGACACACTATAGCCAGCCCTCATGGTGTTTGTGTTATTAAAGAAAAAAAAATTGGGGGGTTGGCTAGAGGCAGCCGTGGACACACGATAGCCAGCCCTCATGGTGTTTGTGTTATTAAAGAAAAAAAAAATTGGGGGGCTGGCTAGAGGCAGCCGTGAACACACGATATCCAGCCCTCATGGTGTTTGTGTTATTAAAGAAAAAAAAAATTGGGGGGCTGGCTAGAGGCAGCCGTGGACACACGATAGCCAGCCCTCATGGTGTTTGTGTTATTAAAGAAAAAAAAAATTGGGGGGCTGGCTAGAGGCAGCCGTGAACACACGATAGCCAGTCCTCATGGTGTTTGTGTTATTAAAGAAAAAAAAAATTGGGGGGCTGGCTAGAGGCAGCCGTGGACACATGATAGCCAGCCCTCATGGTGTTTGTGTTATTAAAGAAAAAAAAATTGGGGGGCTGGCTAGAGGCAGCCGTGGACACACGATAGCCAGGCCTCATGGTGCTTGTGTTATTAAAGAAAAAAAAATTGGGGGGCTGGCTAGAGGTAGCCGTGGATACACGATAGCCAGCCCTCATGGTGTTTGTGTTATTAAAGAAAAAAAAAAATTGGGGGGCTGGCTAGAGGCAGCCGTGAACACACGATAGCCAGCCCTCATGGTGTTTGTGTTATTAAAGAAAAAAAAAAAATTGGGGGGCTGGCTAGAGGCAGCCGTGAACACACGATAGCCAGCCCTCATGGTGTTTGTGTTATTAAAGAAAAAAAAAATTGGGGTGCTGGCTAAAGGCAGCCATGGACACATGATAGCCAGCCCTCATGGTGTTTGTGTTATTAAAGAAAAAAAAATTGGGGGGCTGGCTAGAGGCAGCCGTGAACACACGATAGCCAGCCCTCATGGTGTTTGTGTTATTAAAGAAAAACAAAAATTGGGGGGCTGGCTAGAGGCAGCCATGGACACACGATAGCCAGCCCTCATGGTGTTTGTGTTATTAAAGAAAAAAAAATTTGGGGGTTGGCTAGAGGCAGCCGTGGACACACGATAGCCAGCCCTCATGGTGTTTGTGTTATTAAAGAAAAAAAAAATTGGGGGGCTGGCTAGAGGCAGCCGTGAACACACGATAGCCAGCCCTCATGGTGTTTGTGTTATTAAAGAAAAAAAAAAATTGGGGGGCTGGCTAGAGGCAGCCGTGGACACACGATAGCCAGCCCTCATGGTGTTTGTGTTATTAAAGAAAAAAAAAATTGGGGGGCTGGCTAGAGGCAGCCGTGAACACACGAAAGCCAGCCCTCATGGTGTTTGTGTTATTAAAGAAAAAAAAAATTGGGGGGCTGGCTAGAGGCAGCCGTGGACACATGATAGCGAGCCCTCATGGTGTTTGTGTTATTAAAGAAAAAAAAAATTGGGGGGCTGGCTAGAGGCAGCCGTGAACACACGATATCCAGCCCTCATGGTGTTTGTGTTATTAAAGAAAAAAAAAATTGGGGGGCTGGCTAGAGGCAGCCGTGAACACACGATAGCCAGCCCTCATGGTGTTTGTGTTATTAAAGAAAAAAAAATTGGGGGGCTGGCTAGAGGCAGCCGTGGACACATGATAGCCAGCCCTCATGGTGTTTGTGTTATTAAAGAAAAAAAAAATTGGGGGGCTGGCTAGAGGCAGCCGTGGACACACGATAGCCAGCCCTCATGGTGCTTGTGTTATTAAAGAAAAAAAAAATTGGGGGGCTGGCTAGAGGTAGCCGTGGATACACGATAGCCAGCCCTCATGGTGTTTGTGTTATTAAAGAAAAAAAAAAATTGGGGGGCTGGCTAGAGGCAGCCGTGAACACACGATAGCCAGCCCTCATGGTGTTTGTGTTATTAAAGAAAAAAAAAAATTGGGGGGCTGGCTAGAGGCAGCCGTGGACACACGATAGCCAGCCCTCATGGTGTTTGTGTTATTAAAGAAAAAAAAAATTAGGGGGCTGGCTAGAGGCAGCCGTGAACACACGATAGCCAGCCCTCATGGTGTTTGTGTTATTAAAGAAAAAAAATATTTGGGTGGCTGGCTAGAGGCAGCCGTGGACACACGATAGCCAGCCCTAATGGTGTTTGTGTTATTAAAGAAAAAAAAAATTGGGGGGCTGGCTAGAGGCAGCCGTGAACACACGATAGCCAGGCCTCATGGTGCTTGTGTTATTAAAGAAAAAAAAAATTGGGGGGCTGGCTAGAGGTAGCCGTGGATACACGATAGCCAGCCCTCATGGTGTTTGTGTTATTAAAGAAAAAAAAAATTGGGGGGCTGGCTAGAGGCAGCCGTGAACACACGATAGCCAGCCCTCATGGTGTTTGTGTTATTAAAGAAAAAAAAAAAATTGGGGGGCTGGCTAGATGCAGCCGTGAAAACACGATAGCCAGCCCTCATGGTGTTTGTGTTATTAAAGAAAAAAAAAATTGGGGGGCTGGCTAGAGGCAGCCATGGACACATGATAGCCAGCCCTCATGGTGTTTGTGTTATTAAAGAAAAAAAAAATTGGGGGGCTGGCTAGAGGCAGCCGTGAACACACGATAGCCAGCCCTCATGGTGTTTGTGTTATTAAAGAAAAACAAAAATTGGGGGGCTGGCTAGAGGCAGCCGTGGACACACGATAGCCAGCCCTCATGGTGTTTGTGTTATTAAAGAAAAAAAAATTTAGGGGTTGGCTAGAGGCAGCCGTGGACACACGATAGCCAGCCCTCATGGTGTTTGTGTTATTAAAGAAAAAAAAAATTGGGGGGCTGGCTAGAGGCAGCCGTGAACACACGATAGCCAGCCCTCATGGTGTTTGTGTTATTAAAGAAAAAAAAATTGGGGGGCTGGCTACAGACAGCCGTGAACACACGATAGCCAGTCCTCATGGTGTTTGTGTTATTAAAGAAAAAAAAAATTGGGGGGCTGGCTAGAGGCAGCCGTGGACACATGATAGCCAGCCCTCATGGTGTTTGTGTTATTAAAGAAAAAAAAATTGGGGGGCTGGCTAGAGGCAGCCGTGGACACACGATAGCCAGGCCTCATGGTGCTTGTGTTATTAAAGAAAAAAAAATTGGGGGGCTGGCTAGAGGTAGCCGTGGATACACGATAGCCAGCCCTCATGGTGTTTGTGTTATTAAAGAAAAAAAAAAATTGGGGGGCTGGCTAGAGGCAGCCGTGAACACACGATAGCCAGCCCTCATGGTGTTTGTGTTATTAAAGAAAAAAAAAAAATTGGGGGGCTGGCTAGAGGCAGCCGTGAACACACGATAGCCAGCCCTCATGGTGTTTGTGTTATTAAAGAAAAAAAAAATTGGGGTGCTGGCTAAAGGCAGCCATGGACACATGATAGCCAGCCCTCATGGTG
Organism: Phyllobates terribilis; assembly: GCF_046119375.1. Taxonomy (NCBI): domain Eukaryota; kingdom Metazoa; phylum Chordata; class Amphibia; order Anura; family Dendrobatidae; genus Phyllobates; species Phyllobates terribilis. Next base: position 4,072,521 of record NW_027362891.1, read on the forward strand.
TTTGTGTTATTAAAGAAAAAAAAATTGGGGGGCTGGCTAGAGGCAGCCGTGAACACACGATAGCCAGCCCTCATGGTGTTTGTGTTATTAAAGAAAAACAAAAATTGGGGGGCTGGCTAGAGGCAGCCGTGGACACACGATAGCCAGCCCTCATGGTGTTTGTGTTATTAAAGAAAAAAAAATTTGGGGGTTGGCTAGAGGCAGCCGTGGACACACGATAGCCAGCCCTCATGGTGTTTGTGTTATTAAAGAAAAAAAAAATTGGGGGGCTGGCTAGAGGCAGCCGTGAACACACGATAGCCAGCCCTCATGGTGTTTGTGTTATTAAAGAAAAAAAAAAATTGGGGGGCTGGCTAGAGGCAGCCGTGGACACACGATAGCCAGCCCTCATGGTGTTTGTGTTATTAAAGAAAAAAAAAATTGGGGGGCTGGCTAGAGGCAGCCGTGAACACACGAAAGCCAGCCCTCATGGTGTTTGTGTTATTAAAGAAAAAAAAAATTGGGGGGCTGGCTAGAGGCAGCCGTGGACACATGATAGCGAGCCCTCATGGTGTTTGTGTTATTAAAGAAAAAAAAAATTGGGGGGCTGGCTAGAGGCAGCCGTGAACACACGATATCCAGCCCTCATGGTGTTTGTGTTATTAAAGAAAAAAAAAATTGGGGGGCTGGCTAGAGGCAGCCGTGAACACACGATAGCCAGCCCTCATGGTGTTTGTGTTATTAAAGAAAAAAAAATTGGGGGGCTGGCTAGAGGCAGCCGTGGACACATGATAGCCAGCCCTCATGGTGTTTGTGTTATTAAAGAAAAAAAAAATTGGGGGGCTGGCTAGAGGCAGCCGTGGACACACGATAGCCAGCCCTCATGGTGCTTGTGTTATTAAAGAAAAAAAAAATTGGGGGGCTGGCTAGAGGTAGCCGTGGATACACGATAGCCAGCCCTCATGGTGTTTGTGTTATTAAAGAAAAAAAAAAATTGGGGGGCTGGCTAGAGGCAGCCGTGAACACACGATAGCCAGCCCTCATGGTGTTTGTGTTATTAAAGAAAAAAAAAAATTGGGGGGCTGGCTAGAGGCAGCCGTGGACACACGATAGCCAGCCCTCATGGTGTTTGTGTTATTAAAGAAAAAAAAAATTAGGGGGCTGGCTAGAGGCAGCCGTGAACACACGATAGCCAGCCCTCATGGTGTTTGTGTTATTAAAGAAAAAAAATATTTGGGTGGCTGGCTAGAGGCAGCCGTGGACACACGATAGCCAGCCCTAATGGTGTTTGTGTTATTAAAGAAAAAAAAAATTGGGGGGCTGGCTAGAGGCAGCCGTGAACACACGATAGCCAGGCCTCATGGTGCTTGTGTTATTAAAGAAAAAAAAAATTGGGGGGCTGGCTAGAGGTAGCCGTGGATACACGATAGCCAGCCCTCATGGTGTTTGTGTTATTAAAGAAAAAAAAAATTGGGGGGCTGGCTAGAGGCAGCCGTGAACACACGATAGCCAGCCCTCATGGTGTTTGTGTTATTAAAGAAAAAAAAAAAATTGGGGGGCTGGCTAGATGCAGCCGTGAAAACACGATAGCCAGCCCTCATGGTGTTTGTGTTATTAAAGAAAAAAAAAATTGGGGGGCTGGCTAGAGGCAGCCATGGACACATGATAGCCAGCCCTCATGGTGTTTGTGTTATTAAAGAAAAAAAAGATTGGGGGGCTGGCTAGAGGCAGCCGTGAACACACGATAGCCAGCCCTCATGGTGTTTGTGTTATTAAAGAAAAACAAAAATTGGGGGGCTGGCTAGAGGCAGCCGTGGACACACGATAGCCAGCCCTCATGGTGTTTGTGTTATTAAAGAAAAAAAAATTTAGGGGTTGGCTAGAGGCAGCCGTGGACACACGATAGCCAGCCCTCATGGTGTTTGTGTTATTAAAGAAAAAAAAAATTGGGGGGCTGGCTAGAGGCAGCCGTGAACACACGATAGCCAGCCCTCATGGTGTTTGTGTTATTAAAGAAAAAAAAATTGGGGGGCTGGCTACAGACAGCCGTGAACACACGATAGCCAGTCCTCATGGTGTTTGTGTTATTAAAGAAAAAAAAAATTGGGGGGCTGGCTAGAGGCAGCCGTGGACACATGATAGCCAGCCCTCATGGTGTTTGTGTTATTAAAGAAAAAAAAATTGGGGGGCTGGCTAGAGGCAGCCGTGGACACACGATAGCCAGGCCTCATGGTGCTTGTGTTATTAAAGAAAAAAAAATTGGGGGGCTGGCTAGAGGTAGCCGTGGATACACGATAGCCAGCCCTCATGGTGTTTGTGTTATTAAAGAAAAAAAAAAATTGGGGGGCTGGCTAGAGGCAGCCGTGAACACACGATAGCCAGCCCTCATGGTGTTTGTGTTATTAAAGAAAAAAAAAAATTGGGGGGCTGGCTAGAGGCAGCCGTGAACACACGATAGCCAGCCCTCATGGTGTTTGTGTTATTAAAGAAAAAAAAAATTGGGGTGCTGGCTAAAGGCAGCCATGGACACATGATAGCCAGCCCTCATGGTGTTTGTGTTATTAAAGAAAAAAAAATTGGGGGGCTGGCTAGAGGCAGCCGTGAACACACGATAGCCAGCCCTCATGGTGTTTGTGTTATTAAAGAAAAACAAAAATTGGGGGGCTGGCTAGAGGCAGCCGTGGACACACGATAGCCAGCCCTCATGGTGTTTGTGTTATTAAAGAAAAAAAAATTTGGGGGTTGGCTAGAGGCAGCCGTGGACACACGATAGCCAGCCCTCATGGTGTTTGTGTTATTAAAGAAAAAAAAAATTGGGGGGCTGGCTAGAGGCAGCCGTGAACACACGATAGCCAGCCCTCATGGTGTTTGTGTTATTAAAGAAAAAAAAAAATTGGGGGGCTGGCTAGAGGCAGCCGTGGACACACGATAGCCAGCCCTCATGGTGTTTGTGTTATTAAAGAAAAAAAAAATTGGGGGGCTGGCTAGAGGCAGCCGTGAACACACGAAAGCCAGCCCTCATGGTGTTTGTGTTATTAAAGAAAAAAAAAATTGGGGGGCTGGCTAGAGGCAGCCGTGGACACATGATAGCGAGCCCTCATGGTGTTTGTGTTATTAAAGAAAAAAAAAATTGGGGGGCTGGCTAGAGGCAGCCGTGAACACACGATAGCCAGCCCTCATGGTGTTTGTGTTATTAAAGAAAAAAAAAATTGGGGGGCTGGCTAGAGGCAGCCGTGAACACACGATAGCCAGCCCTCATGGTGTTTGTGTTATTAAAGAAAAAAAATGGGGGGGCTGGCTAGAGGCAGCCGTGGACACATGATAGCCAGCCCTCATGGTGTTTGTGTTATTAAAGAAAAAAAAAATTGGGGGGCTGGCTAGAGGCAGCCGTGGACACACGATAGCCAGCCCTCATGGTGCTTGTGTTATTAAAGAAAAAAAAAATTGGGGGGCTGGCTAGAGGTAGCCGTGGATACACGATAGCCAGCCCTCATGGTGTTTGTGTTATTAAAGAAAAAAAAAAATTGGGGGGCTGGCTAGAGGCAGCCGTGAACACACGATAGCCAGCCCTCATGGTGTTTGTGTTATTAAAGAAAAAAAAAAATTGGGGGGCTGGCTAGAGGCAGCCGTGGACACACGATAGCCAGCCCTCATGGTGTTTGTGTTATTAAAGAAAAAAAAAATTAGGGGGCTGGCTAGAGGCAGCCGTGAACTCACGATAGCCAGCCCTCATGGTGTTTGTGTTATTAAAGAAAAAAAATATTTGGGTGGCTGGCTAGAGGCAGCCGTGGACACACGATAGCCAGCCCTAATGGTGTTTGCGTTATTAAAGAAAAAAAAAATTGGGGGGCTGGCTAGAGGCAGCCGTGAACACACGATAGCCAGGCCTCATGGTGCTTGTGTTATTAAAGAAAAAAAAAATTGGGGGGCTGGCTAGAGGTAGCCGTGGATACACGATAGCCAGCCCTCATGGTGTTTGTGTTATTAAAGAAAAAAAAAATTGGGGGGCTGGCTAGAGGCAGCCGTGAACACACGATAGCCAGCCCTCATGGTGTTTGTGTTATTAAAGAAAAAAAAAAAATTGGGGGGCTGGCTAGATGCAGCCGTGAACACACGATAGCCAGCCCTCATGGTGTTTGTGTTATTAAAGAAAAAAAAAATTGGGGGGCTGGCTAGAGGCAGCCATGGACACATGATAGCCAGCCCTCATGGTGTTTGTGTTATTAAAGAAAAAAAAAATTGGGGGGCTGGCTAGAGGCAGCCGTGAACACACGATAGCCAGCCCTCATGGTGTTTGTGTTATTAAAGAAAAACAAAAATTGGGGGGCTGGCTAGAAGCAGCCGTGGACACACGATAGCCAGCCCTCATGGTGTTTGTGTTATTAAAGAAAAAAAAATTTAGGGGTTGGCTAGAGGCAGCCGTGGACACACGATAGCCAGCCCTCATGGTGTTTGTGTTATTAAAGAAAAAAAAAATTGGGGGGCTGGCTAGAGGCAGCCGTGAACACACGATAGCCAGCCCTCATGGTGTTTGTGTTATTAAAGAAAAAAAAAATTGGGGGGCTGGCTAGAGGCAGCCGTGGACACACGATAGCCAGCCCTCATGGTGTTTGCGTTATTAAAGAAAAAAAAAATTGGGGGGCTGGCTAGAGGCAGCCGTGAACAGACGATAGTCAGCCCTCATGGTGTTTGTGTTATTAAAGAAAAAAAAAATTGGGGGGCTGGCTAGAGGCAGCCGTGGACACACGATAGCCAGCCCTCATGGTGTTTGTGTTATTAAAGAAAAAAAAAATTAGGGGGCTGGCTAGAGGCAGCCGTGGACACACGATAGCCAGCCCTCATGGTGTTTGTGTTATTAAAGAAAAAAAAAAATTGGGGGGCTGGCTAGAGGCAGCCGTGAACACACGATAGCCAGCCCTCATGGTGTTTGTGTTATTAAAGAAAAAAAAAATTGGGGGGCTGGCTAGAGGCAGCTGTGGACACACGATAGCCAGCCCTCATGGTGCTTGTGTTATTAAAGAAAAAAAAAATTGGGGGGCTGGCTAGAGGTAGCCGTGGATACACGATAGCCAGCCCTCATGGTGTTTGTGTTATTAAAGAAAAAAAAAAATTGGGGGGCTGGCTAGAGGCATCTGTGAACACACGATAGCCAGCCCTCATGGTGTTTGTGTTATTAAAGAAAAAAAAAATTGGGGGGCTGGCTAGAGGCAGCCGTGAACACACGATAGCCAGCCCTCATGGTGTTTATGTTATTAAAGAAAAAAAATATTTGGGGGGCTGGCTAGAGGCAGCCGTGGACACACGATAGCCAGCCCTCATGGTGTTTGTGTTATTAAAGAAAAAAAAAATTGGGGGGCTGGCTAGAGGCAGCCGTGAACACACGATAGCCAGCCCTCATGGTGTTTGTGTTATTAAAGAAAAAAAAAATTGGGGGGCTGGCTAGAGGCAGCCGTGAACACACGATAGCCAGCCCTCATGGTGTTTGTGTTATTAAAGGAAAAAAAAATTGGGGGGCTGGCTAGAGGCAGCCGTGGACACACGATAGCCAGCCCTCATGGTGCTTGTGTTATTAAAGAAAAAAAAAATTGGGGGGCTGGCTAGAGGTAGCCGTGGATACACGATAGCCAGCCCTCATGGTGTTTGTGTTATTAAAGAAAAAAAAAATTGGGGGGCTGGCTAGAGGCAGCCGTGGACACACGATAGCCAGCCCTCATGGTGCTTGTGTTATTAAAGAAAAAAAAAATTGGGGGGCTGGCTAGAGGTAGCCGTGGACACACGATAGCCAGCCCTCATGGTGTTTGTGTTATTAAAGAAAAAAAAAATTGGGGGGCTGGCTAGAGGTAGCCGTGGATACACGATAGCCAGCCCTCATGGTGTTTGTGTTATTAAAGAAAAAAAAAATTGGGGGGCTGGCTAGAGGCAGCCGTGGACACACGATAGCCAGCCCTCATGGTGTTTGTGTTATTAAAGAAAAATTGGGGGGCTGGCTAGAGGCAGCCGTGGACACACGATAGCCAGCCCTCATGGTGTTTGTGTTATTAAAGAAAAAAAAAATTGGGGGGCTGGCTAGAGGCAGCCGTGAACAAAATGCTTCATTTCTGCATCGTGGTTACATAGCCTTAGTGTTATTAAAGCAAAAAAAATTTGAGAGTTGGCTATATACATTATATGCCCAATATGAGGGCTGGATGCAGGTAATCCAGGACAACCAGCAGCCAGCTCTCATGCTTGCGTGCACATTAGAAAGAGAAACATTGCCATCTGGTGTTTTTACAATCCTAAAATAAAAAATTAAAAAGTTGGACAACATTGCCACCCGGTGGAGTTTCCTCAGAACACACAATGTCAACAAAAAAGTCAATGACGGCTGGCTATTGGTCAATCAGGTAAGTGATTTAGCCAACCCTAATGTTACATTTTTTTGCATTTTTATTGCGTAGACCCCCTCAGGAGCGATATTTCAGGCCGCAGAGCGCGCAGTTTCGAGCAAAAATTTTGCCTTAACCCTGAAAAAAATTTAGCGCATCCCACCGCGTGCGTAAGCGTCCCAAATGCCAAAAAACAAATTTCCCCCATCAGTCCCTATATATTACTATAGTACAGAAGGTCATACTACCATATTGACTCTTTAGTCCAGTTCCAATGTATCAAGGTCAAGCCTGTTGCCCAAATGCAACAGATGTTGCATTCCGGCAACAAAAGTCGGCCATCTTGTGTCCCGTTTGCAACAAAAGGTCATCCTTTGTTGCCTTTCGGCAACATTTAAGGTCAAGCCTGTTGCAAACGGGACACGAAGCCTCTGATTTTGACCAAAGGTGCACCTCATCATCACAACTCCAAGTCAATAACACTTCTGTGAAATCTACCTGTCCAGTTATGAAGCAACACGGATTGTGAATCAATTTCTCCTGCTGTTGTGCAAATGGAGCAGACAACTGGTAGAAATGATAGGCAATTAGCCAGATACCCCCTATAAAGGAGTGGTTCTGCAGGTGGTGACCACAGACCATTTCTCTGTTCTCATTCTTTTTGGCTGATGTTTTGGTCACTTTTTCATTTTGCCATTGCTCTCACCCCTAGAGGTACATTAGCATTAGGCAGTGTCTACAGTACAACCCACAGAAGTTGCTCAGGTAGTGCCGTTCATCCAGGATGGCACATCAGTGCGAGCTGTGGCAAGAAGTGTAGCTGTGTCTGTCAGCACAGTGTCCAGAGCATGGAGCAGATACCAGGAGATGTGCAGGGAGCCATAGGAGGGCAACAACCCAGCAACAGGACCGTTACCTCCTCCTTTGTGCAAGGAGGAACAGGAGGAGCACTGCCAGAGCCCTGCAAAATGACCTCCAGCTGGCCACAAATGTGCATGTGTCTGCACAAACGGTTAGAAACCGACTCCATGAGGGTGGTATGAGGGCCCGATGTCCACAGATGGGGGTTGTGCTCACAGCCCAACACCGAGCAGGACGCTTGACATTTGCCACAGAACACCAGGATTGGCAAAGTCGCCACTGGTGCCCTCTGCTCTTCACAGATGAAAGCTCAGTATTGTGTGTGGCCTCCACGTGCCTGTATGACCTCCCTACAACGCCTGGGCATGCTCCTGATGAGGTTGCGGATGGTCTCCTGTGGGATCTCCTCCCAGACCTAGACTAAAGCATCAGCCAACTCCTGAACAGTCAGTGGTGCAACGCGACGTTGGTGGATGTGACTCGCCCCCTGGGCCGTGGGGTACTCGGATCCGGGCAGTAGGGGAACGATGGGAGTAGTAGTGGCAACCCGGTTTCGTGGCTCAGGGTGGTCAGGCCAGTGGTAGTCCGTTATGTGCTGATGTTTATGTCCGACTACGCCACCCGTGGATTTGCGGTTATTAGGAACCGCCGCTGCATGCCGACCGCTGGGGCTGATGAGGTGTGCAGCTAGGGTAGTGTGACTCCCCACGGGAAGAGTGCGGCCCCAGGGCAGTATAGTGGATGGTGGGAGTGATGGTGGTGAGAGTCCCAGTGCTGATAGTGCTGGAGAAGCAAGGAGCACACAGACAACAGGTTGCAGTCCAGGGTCTTTACTAGAACAGGTAAATTGACCCATAAACAGTCCCGGCTAGGAGGGGGACCTGGATGTCTGAGAGCAACGGGGAAATTGGCCCTGGTCAGGGTGAGGGTGTAGGCCTACCGTGCTTTCTGCGCTCCTTCTGGCTATCTCCTCCTGATAGGGTAACAGCCCACGTTTCCAAGCTTTCCGTGTATTCTCGCCTGTATGGCCTGCGACGTGGGTTCCTTTCTGCTCCCAGCCTTGTACGGCTTTACTGGTACCTTCTGTTGTGGCAGGGCCTCCAGGCTTCTTAGGCCAAGGAATATACAGTCCCCTGCGGACTGGTTCTCTGCTGGGGGATGTGGAATCCTCTCAGCCTCAGACACCAAAGTCTGGTAAATTAAGTCCTCTTTCTGCCAAGACAGGCTCTCTTCGCCTCTTGTCTCTGGCTTGTGGCTCTCCTCCTGCCACACTTCCTCTTAGGTGCAGTGCAACTGTCTGTCCCTGTTCTGCTCTGGGACAAGTCTCAATGCTGAGACAGGCCATCCAGTTCTCTCTAACCCTGCCCCCAGCACCAGCTTTTATAGGGGCAGCCTGCTCCCCCTACTGGCCTGAGACAGGAGGCATTGCATGCTAATGTTCCCCTGACTAGAGAACCTCCCCCTTGCTCTCAGACACAGCTTTAATACATTTTGTGGCATCCAGGCCAGGGTGACACATTCCCCCCTAGTGAAATTTAGTACTCCGGGACTAAACAATAAACAAAGACAATAAAACATTAATAGACATTAATAGACAGACGACGCACAAATTGAGTTCTTAAGGTCACAGTGTGGCCTGTGACCGGGTGTCCATATCACCAATACAACGGGGAGCCTTAACCAGGTGGGGGTCTGTCCTACCCCAAGTCCTTCACAGTCTTAGTTCATTCCTTGGTTAGGCTCCGAACGCAGTCCATACCAGGTCCCGGTTATAAAAAGTCCATAACCTGTGAGTCCTTACAGTAACTGCAAGAAACTGAAACACGGAATTACCAAACATGCATGTAACTTTGCAAACAATTCAACATTTGGCAACAAGGTTATTTACAATTTTAGTGCGCTCTATATTCTCCAGCGAGCGGGTATCAGCCCCTTTGTGCTCCTGGTTGACCTACGTAGCCCACTGTCTGGTGGTGGACCAACCTGGCTTTCCCCACTAGCGTTAGGGGTACAGCTACCAGCTGGGTGTACAGGTAGGGAAGGCAGCTGTCTGTGGGTCCTTTGGCTTACCGCAGGCATGGCAGGCTCACTGTCAGCAGAGGGTTGACTCTCCTGGGCTGCTGGTACAGGCTCTTCTGCCTCTGGAACCGCTTGCTCCTCTTCACCTTCCGGCTCTGGTGTTGGTTGTTGCTGTGCCGGTTGCAGGAAATGCAGGACGGGTACCACTATGGCATCATTTATGCGAGTCCAGGACTGAGGGAACTCTCCGAGAACGGTGCTGATCATTTCTTCCTTGTCCTCTGCGGGTTCAAGGTCACTCTGATCCTCTTCTGCACTACGGAGTTGCTCGGGGCATCTTTTGAGATGGTCTCTGGAGACGGTACTAGTGGTTTCTCCTCCGTCCTTGGTGATCACGCACACCTTCGGGTTGTCGTGATCAGACTGCAGTACGGTGTAGGGTTCCCTTTCCCACTGGTCGTCCAACTTGTGAAGCCTTCTTTTTCGCTTTAGGACTTGCTCACCAGGTTCTAGGGGACCAGCAGGGGCGTGTTGGTTGAAGAGTTTTTCTTGCCTCTCTCTCACCTGGGCCAGGCTCTTCTCCACAGTCTACTGCACCTTCTTGTACTGCAGTTGCCTTTCCGTATCCCAGTCCGCATCCGGGGAGGTGTCCTCAGGCGTTAGGACTCCCATCTCCAGGTCTATAGGCAGCTTACCCGGTCTGGGTCGCATCAGGTAAGCCGGGGTGCAGTTGGTAGCATTCACCGGGATATGATTGTATAAGTCTATCAGGTCCGGCAGTTTTTCTGGCCACAGGCTGCGCTCCTCCAGGGGCAACGTCTTCAGGAGATCAATGACTATATTGTTCATCTTCTCACACATCCCGTTGGTTTGTGGGTGGTAAGGCATTGTCCGAATCTTCTTACAGCCATAGAGGTTGCCGAACTCCTGGAAGATTTCAGCCTCGAACGCTGGACCCTGGTCTGTCAGGACCTGTTCCGGATACCCGTGTGGACGGCAGAAATATTGCTGGAAGGCTCTGGCCGCTGTTTGGGCTGTCAAGTCTTTTACTGGGACCACCACTAGAAAATGGGAATAGTGGTCCACGATTGTCAGGGCATAGATGTATCCTGACCGGCTGGGAGCCAATTTGACATGGTCCAGAGCTACCAGCTCAAGAGGCTGCGTGGTGACGATGGGCCTCAAGGGTGTCTTCTGGCTGGTGCGGTCCTTCCTCCTTAGGTGACAAGGGCCACAGTCTCTGCACCATTTTTCTACAGCTCCTCTCATGCCGACCCAAAAGAACCTTCCTCTTAGTAGGAACTCCAGTTTCTTCCAACCGAACCGATGTGTCCCGCTCTGTCATGGTAAGCCCCCAGGACCATAGCTGCATCCCGCCTTGGGACCACGACTTGCCAGGTCAGCTCGTGCGTACGGTGGTTGACAATCCTTCTGCACAACTTGCCTTCGTAGAGGAACAGCTTGCTCTTCTCTTTCCATAGCTGCTTGGCTTCCTCTGGAGCATCCGGATCTATGCGGGCATCTTCCTGGGTCAGCAGATCTTTCACCAGGCGGATGGCAGGGTCACTATCTTGGGTCTCGGCCCAGCTGTGTTGAGGTAGGGGATTTATCATCACGGTTGTTAGATCCTCCTCCTTCACGCGGTGGGAGTATTGAGCAGCTCCATACCGGTGAAACGCGGGGAGTTCTACCTCCTCCAGCTCTTCTGGGTCTTCGTCACCTTCAGATAAGTGAGGCATTCTCAATAGGGCGTCAGCGTTGGCATTGGTTTTGCCGGCCCGGTACTTGATCAGTCATAGTTGGAGAGACGGGCCATCTACCGCTGTTCTAGGGCACCCAGTCTTGCATTGTCCAGGTGTGTCAACGGGTTGTTGTCCGTGTACACGGTGAACTTTGCGGAGGCCAGGTAATGCTTGAAGCGTTCCGTCACGGCCCACACCACCGCCAAGAATTCTAGCTTGAAGGAGCTGTAATTCTCCGGGTTCCTCTTGGTGGGTCTCAGCTTCCGGCTGGCGTACGCGATCACCCTTTCTCTGCCCTGTTGGTTTTGGGACAGTACGGCTCCCAGTCCCACATTACTGGCATCTGTGTGGAGAATGAAAGGCTGGCCATAATCAGGGTAGGCCAGGATCTCGTCCCCTGTGAGGGCCATCTTTAGCTGGCGGAAGGACTCCTCTTCCGGTTTATCCCACTTGAAGGGCGGCTTTTGGCTCCTGGACTTAGACTGTCCGATCAGGAGGTCCTGCATAGGAGCTGCCATCTTAGTGAACCCGGGGATGAACCTTCGGTAGTAGCCTACCAACCCGAGAAACTGTCTCACCTCTTTGATGTTCGAGGGGCTTGGCCAGCTCTTGATTGCCGTGACCTTGTCAGGGTCGGGGGCCACTCCTTCCGCGCTTACCACGTGCCCTAGGTACTGGTCCTTTGGTTTCAGCAGGTGACACTTCGATGGTTTCACCTTCAGGCCATAGCCTGCCAGGGCTTCGAACACCTCGGCCAGGTGCTTTAGGTGGTCCTCGTAGGTCTTCGAATAGACGATCACGTCGTCCAGGTAAAGGAGGACCGTCTCGAAGTTTCGGTGCCCTAGACATCATTCCATCAGCCTCTGGAAGGTCCCTGGTGCGTTGCAGAGCCCGAAGGGCATACAGTTGAACTCACTCAGTCCCATCGGGGTGGTGAAGGCAGTCTTCTCCTTGTCAGCCTCTGCCACAGGAACCTGCCAGTACCCGCTAGTAAGGTCCAAAGTAGAAAAGAAGTTAGCAGATTTTAGTGCGGCTAAAGACTCCTCTATTCTAGGCAGCGGATATGCGTCTTTGTGGATGATACGGTTGATTTGTCTATAGTCCACGCACATTCTCATGGTGCCGTCTTTCTTTTTGACCAGAACCAAGGGGGCTGCCCAGGGGCTACAGCTGTCTCTAATAACCCCAGCTTCTTTCATCTCTCTTAGCATGCCCTTTGCGTTCTGATAATGTGCAGGGGGTACAGGTCTGTGCCTCTCTTTTATTGGTGGGTGGCTCCCTGTGGGGATGTGGTGTTCTATCCCTTTTACTCTGCCGAAGTCTAGCGGGTGCTTACTAAAGACTCTCTCGTACTCCTGTACCACCCGGTAGACTCCTTGTTTTTGGTGCAGGGGAGTGGAGTCAGCACCCACATGGAGTTTCTGGCACCAGTCCTCCTTTTGTTTCTGGGAGCCATTACCCTCCGCCTGAGGAGATGGAGGCAAGGGTTCCACGGCCCTGATAGCTTTGTGTTCGACAACAAACAGTTTGGCGAGTGTAGCGTACCTGGGTAAGTGTACTTCCCTCTCCCCAATGTTGAGGATGCGGACGGGCACCCTCCCATGACGGACATCAACCACCCCCCGGGCTGTCAAAATGGTGGGCCTGCTGTCTGAGTACACGGGTTCTACCATGGCTTGGTAGTCTCTACCTCTCAACCCGATTGCAGTCCGACACCAGATCATCATTTCACTTTTGGGAGGCATGGAAATGGGGAATGGGTCACTCAGTCTTACGCTACCGATCTCACCACCAGACAGTTCTACCTGCTGCCGTCTCATCAGGGCTTTTATCTCCTTGTTGAGGACTCTCTGTTGGCTGGAACTAGCATTCACCGCCACCTGTTGTAGAATTACAATTACCTCTGAAAGACAATTTTCAATTACGTTAGTACCCACAGTTATTTTAGGGTGACTTTCACGACGGTCAATGTCCACAATAATCACCCCCTGTGTCGGCAGTTCAACTTTACCAATTTTAATGGTCATCTCCTTGAACCCCATCTGCGGCACGGGTAAGCCATTACTGGCGATGATGCTCAAGTTATTGTCTGGATACCGTGTGATATCAGCATCAGTCCAATACTGCTTAAAAAGTACATAAGGGATAGTGGTTACTTGTGACCTATTATCCAGCAAGGCGCTCATGGGGATACCGTCCAGCACCATGGGTAAAACCGGGCGCCCCCCAACGTACTTATTACGCCAATTGTAAGGGCCTGGTGATCTTATGCCTGGGGGTTGGCCCTTTGCCCCAGGTTGGACCCTTTTAAATTACAGTACCTGGAAATGTGTCCGGGCTGGTTGCATCGACGGCAAATGGGCTGTCCATCCTCTGCGTAGCGGTCTGTGGGCCTCCCTCGGAACGACGGGATCCTCCTCTGTCGACGCCACGGGACATCCTCCGGACTTGAAGCCAGCTCGATGGGTCTTGACGGGTCCACTTGCAACGCCTGGACGGTCCTGGTCAACGCCGCGACGCTCCTGGTCAGCTCCTGGACTTGGTGGTGCAGGTCTTTCGACGGGGCTTGGTTCAGGGCCTGTGCATCAGCCCCCACGGGATCCATAGAGGAGGGCGCCGCCTCCTGGTGGTTGGTGAGAGCAGGGCGCCGGGGGTTTATAGCGCCACTGGTTGCAGATTCACGGAGCACCCTTATGGCCCTGTCCTTAAATTGGGCAAAGGTTAGGTCGGGGTTCTGAAAGAACATGAGACGCAGTTGGGCCCTGTGGGCGCTAGACAGCAGACCTTCTATGAATTGTTCTGTTAGCAGCTTATCCGTTTCCTGCACACTGCCAGGGTCAGTTTGTTGAATAGCCCTCAAGGCTTCCTGCAGATTTAGGGCATAGTCTCTGATGCTGTCCTGTGCCCGCTGCTTACATCCATAGAACCTCATTTTAATCTCAGCGGAGGTACGTGTGTCAAAGGTACCCCGCAGCCGGGCCAGAATACCCTTCACAGTCCTTTTATCCTCAGTGGGCCATGATTTTACCTCCCTTTGGGCTGCGCCAGTTAACTGCCCTGTCAATATGCTGACCTTCTGTTCCTCTGTCAGGGGGTAAACGTGGAACAAACTGTATAGCCTTTCCTTGAAGTCAGTTAGGGCATGGGGCTCCCCTGAGTATTTGGGCAGCCAGGCCGCTCCAGGGATGTAGGGCAGGGAAAAGGGCATCACCGCTGCTGCAGCTGCGTTGGTGGTAGTGGGCGCCTCTGTGTCCGACATCTTCCTCCCCCCTAGTTAAGCGTGGCCTACCTTCCGACGATCCTCTTCTGTAGGCCGCGGCTCCGCTGCTGCTGCTCTGGACGAGGACCTTGCGTCGCGTCCTGATGACGTCAGCGTCGCTCTCTCTCCCTTCCAGGACCTTGCGCAGCGTCGGTGCGTGGGGCGGAGCTTCGGATCTCGCGCGGTTTTGAAGTCCACGCCCCTCTTCTTCCCGCGCGGCGTCCTGAAGATGGCGTCCGATGGCGAGAAACAGCTGCGGATGGCGGGAAGACGGCAGAAGACGGCGGGAAACAGTCCAAGATGGCGTCTGATGGCGGGAATCGGCTCCGGATGGCGGGAAACGACTCCGGACGGCGGGAAACTTCGCCACAGGTAAGTTACAAAAGTCTTTTTCAGGCACGCAGTACCCGGTGGTTGCGGGCATGAAATCCTGCCGACTACGCCAAAGCTGACTCGCCCCTTGGGCCGTGGGGCACTCGGATCCGGGCAGTCTGGGAACGATGGGAGTAGTAGTGGCAACCCGGTTCCGTGGCTCAGGGTGGTCAGGCCAGTGGTAGTCCGTTATGTGCTATTGATTATGTCCGACTACGCCACCCGTGGATTGCGGTTATTAGGAACCGCCGCTGCATGCCGACCGCTGGGGCTGATGAGGTGTGCAGCTAGGGTAGTGTGACTCCCCACGGGAAGAGTGCGGCCCCAGGGCAGTATAGTGGATGGTGGGAGTGATGGTGGTGAGAGTCCCAGTGCTGATAGTGCTGGAGAAGCAAGGAGCACACAGACAACAGGTTGCAGTCCAGGGTCTTTACTAGAACAGGTAAATTGACCCATAAACAGTCCCGGCTAGGAGGGGGACCTGGATGTCTGAGAGCAACGGGGAAATTGGCCCTGGTCAGGGTAAGGGTGTAGGCCTACCGTGCTTTCTGCGCTCCTTCTGGCTATCTCCTCCTGATAGGGTAACAGCCCACGTTTCCAAGCTTTCTGTGTATTCTCGCCTGTATGGCCTGCGACGTGGGTTCCTTTCTGCTCCCAGCCTTGTACGGCTTTACTGGTCCCTTCTGTTGTGGCAGGGCCTCCAGGCTTCTTAGGCCAAGGAATATACAGTCCCCTGCGGACTGGTTCTCTGCTGGGGGATGTGGAATCCTCTCAGCCTCAGACACCAAAGTCTGGTAAATTAAGTCCTCTTTCTGCCAAGACAGGCTCTCTTCGCCTCTTGTCTCTGGCTTGTGGCTCTCCTCCTGCCACACTTCCTCTTAGGTGCAGTGCAACTGTCTGTCCCTGTTCTGCTCTGGGACAAGTCTCAATGCTGAGACAGGCCATCCAGTTCTCTCTAACCCTGCCCCCAGCACCAGTTTTTATAGGGGCAGCCTGCTCCCCCTACTGGCCTGAGACAGGAGGCATTGCATGCTAATGTTCCCCTGACTAGAGAACCTCCCCCTTGCTCTCAGACACAGCTTTAATACATTTTGTGGCATCCAGGCCAGGGTGACACAGATGGAGCGAGACATGATGTCCCAGATGTGCTCAATCGGATTCAGGTCTGGGGAACAGGCGGGCCAGTCCATAGCTTCAATGCCTTCACCTTGCAGAAACTGCTGACACACTCCAGCCACATGAGGTCTGGCAATGTCCTGCATACTGCATAAGGGGCATAATGGGGGCATTACACTGTGTGGGGGCATAATACATACTACATAAGGGGCATAATGGGGGCATTAAACTTTTTGGGGCATCATACATACTGCATAAGGGGCATAATGGGGGCAATACACTGTGTGGGGGCATCATACATACTGCATAAGGGGCATAATGGGGGCATTACATTGTGTGGTAGCATCATACATCTTGTATAAGGGGCATAATGGGGGCATTACACTGTGTGGGAGCATCATACATACTGCATGAGGGGCATAATGGTGGCATACACTGTGTGGTGCATCATACATACTGTATAAGGGGCATAATGGGGGCATTACACTGTGTGGGGAATCATATATACTGTATAAGGGGCATAATGGGGCATTACACTGTGTGGGGGCATCATACATACTGCATAAGGGGCATAATGGGGGCATTACACTGTGTGGGGGCATCATACATACTGCATAAGGAGCATAATGGGGGCATTACACTGTGTGGGGGCATCATGTATACTGCATAAGGGGCATAATGGGGGCATTACACTGTGTGGGGGCATCATACATCCTGCATAAGGGGCATAATGGGGGCATTACACTGTGTGGGGGGCATCATACATCCTGCATAAGGGGCATAACACTGTGTGGGGGCATCATACATCCTGCATAAGGGGCATAATGGGGGCATTACACTGTGTGGGGGGCATCATACATACTGCATAAGGGGCATAATGGGGGCATTACACTGTGTGGGGGCATCATACATCCTGCATAAGGGGCATAATGGGGGCATTACACTGTGTGGGGGCATCATGCATCCTGCATAAGGGGCATAATGGGGGCATTACACTGTGTGGGGGCATCATACATACTGCATAAGGGGTATAATGGGGGCATTACACTGTGGGGGGCATCATGCATCCTACATAAGGGGCATAATGGGGGCATTACACTGTGTGGGGGCATCATACATACTGCATAAGGGGTATAATGGGGGCATTACACTGTGGGGGGCATCATGCATCCTACATAAGGGGCATAATGGGGGCATTACACTGTGTGGGGGCATCATACATTCTGTATAAGGGGCATAATGGGGGCATTACACTGTGGGGCCAGTAAAGGGGCCCTTTACTATGAGAACAATACGTTTCCTCCCTTCCTGTCTCCATAGTTGGGTCGTATGTATCTATTACAGGAAACAGAACAAAAACCTTATGATTCTTATAAAGGGGCAACACAAGACCCCAAAAGAGTCTCTGTGCTCAAGGGGTTAATGCCCCCTGCGCCCAGTAATGGGGGATCCCCACATACCTCCACCTGCAGAGCCGCCACCACATATATGGCTGCTCTGTGCGCACAGGAGCTGTGATGAGGTCACAGGAGGGGAAGAGTCAGGGGTCACATGATCAGGGGCCTCAGTGGATGTGTGACACCCCAGGGGTCTGGTTGCCACAGTGATAGAGATATTATGTCTGAGAGCAGGTGGGAGGTCCTTTGGTCAGGGATCCTGTGCATGCCACACCTCCTGCCCAGTCTTGGGAGGGGAAGGACTTCCCCTATATAAACCTGGGGCTGAGGCAGGGTAGGGAGTTCTGAGAGGAGAAGACAGGGAGCAGAGCTGCTCTATGGGCTCTGCTCCACAGGCAGGCCCTGTCCAGGGGCCTGAGCCTGGAGTCAAGGAGAGTAGAGACAAGAAACAGTCATATGAAGAAACAGCAGAAGCTCAGTGGGGGCAATACTAATACGAGTCAGGGGCTGGCAGCTGCAGAGCTCGCCCTGACTGAGAAGGTTTCTTACCGGACCCGGCGTCCGAGGCTGTGGGGACTAACTCTTACCCAGCAGCAGAAGCCGACCGGCAGGGGATTTCAGGTCCTCAGGCCCAGAAACCCGAAGGCACGGTCACACGCGTGGGACCAGCACCGCCATCGTGGAGCGGAAGCCATTAGAAGGCCCCGAGTCACCGGCCATACGGGTGAGCACCACACGGTACACTCAGGGACGTGGGCTACTTATATCCGCTTCTAGCAAGGTAGCCAGAAGAGTACAGTCAGTTTGGGAGGCCTACAACTCCGCCTGGCCAGGGGAGATCCCATCTGCTCAAGGACTGACCAGGCCCCGTTCGCTAGCAAGTACTCCGGGAGGGTCTATCGTTGTTACCAGTAAAGACCCTGAATTACACCGCACCGTCTCTGAGTGGTTCCTGCTACCCCCATTTTCCACGTCGGCTGCCCTGAGGCCATACCCCTCCCGTTGGGGGTTATACTATCACGCTGCACAATTCTATACCGGCCTCAGCGGTCTGCCCTGCAGCGGCAGCTCCATAGCTGCAAATCAACGGGTGGCGTAGTCGACACTCAAATAACATCTATCAAGACTGCCACACACTGAGTTGACTCCCTGGGCACGGACCGGGTCCCCGCCACTCGGAGACTACAACCCTCATCTGATCCGGTTCCGGGTAAGCCCCGTGCGCGAGACGCTGCGCGACACAGCAGGCCCAGGGGCGCGTCAGATGCAGGACTCTGCTGTGCTGGTTGTCATGGTGCTGGATGAGCTGAAGTTTATGTGTGGGGTCAGGAGTAGTGTTGAGCGATACCTTCCGATATCGGGAAATATCGTATCAGATTGGATAGGACCGATACCCAAAAGTATCGGATATCGCCGATTCCGATACCGGAAACCAATGCAAGTCAATGGGACACTAATATCGGAAAGCCATCCCAGCGTGAGAGAATTCTCCTGATTGTTTAAAAGCCGGCGGGCGGTAAAAAGCCGCCGGCTTTTAAACAATCACACAGCCCCATACTGCTTCCCCGCAGCCTCCCACCCCGATCCTGCGCTCCCCCCGCCACCTCCCATCCCGATCGTAAGTTAGGACCGGGCGGGGAGCGCAGCACCAAGGAGCAGGGAGCGAAGGACCCGGGCGGGGAAGCCGGCAGTGAAAAGACTACACCGCCGGCTTTCCCGTTCTGTGCTGCGCTCTCCCGCCGGTTATTTCAAATGAACAGCTGAGGTATCAGGTGATGCTGATCAGCTGTTCATTTGAAGTAGCCGCGGTGCCCTCAGAGGGTTCATGTGAGTTCATGCTTCACTGCATGAACTCACATGAACTTTCCCACGGCCGCACAGGTCAGCCTCACCTCCCAGACCATCAGACCCATCATGATTGGTGTGTGCGCAGGTGTCTGTGCGATGTGTGCGGGTGTGTGCGCGATGTCTGCGGGTGTCTGCGTGCAGGCAGACATAGGCTAATGTGACACTACTACTCCCATCGGCCTATGTCTGTCCCCCGTCCACTTGTGCCAGCAGGATCAGCTCGATGGGAGCAGTAGCTATTTTAGCTGCCCCATATGTTATTTTTGCCCCTATACATCTTTTATGTTTTTAGGCCCCCCATATATTTTTTTTGTTTTTGGTCCCCAATAAATTTTAAATACATTTTTCATTGGTGGCCAGTGGTTACCTAAAATAAATTAGTTCATACATTACCTGTCCCCGCCGATCGCCACCTAAAATAAAGTAAAAAATAAAAAACTACACCTATACTCACCTAGACACCTAATTCCCCGAAGCCATCGATCTCCTGTAATAAAATATAAAATAATAAACCACAACCTTATCCTTACCCCTCCGTAGTAGTCCACGAGTGTCCCACGAAGATCTCCAGTTTAGAGCAGCCACATAAAATGTGACCGCTCTAAACCACTGCCGCCGCTAGAATGACGGGGCCGTAAAGCAGCCCCATCATTGCATAAACCGGTGTCTAGGTGAGTATAGGTGTAGTTTTTTATTTTTTACTTTATTTTAGGTGGCGATCAGGTAATGTATGAACTAATTTATTTTAGGTAACCACTGGCCACCAATGAAAAATGTATTTAAAATTTATTGGGGACCAAAAACAAAAAAAATATATGGGGGGCCTAAAAACATAAAAGATGTATAGGGGCAAAAATAACATATGGGGCAGTTTAAATAGCAGGATCAGGCTGATGGGAACTACTGCTCCCATCGAGCTGATCCTGCTGGCACGAGTGGACGGGGGACAGACAAAGGCCGATGTGAGTAGTAGTGTCACATCGGCCTATGTCTGCCTGCACGCAGATGTAGCACCCTGAGGATTCGGCTGCTACAGGGGTATTGCACCTCAACCCAGAGGTGTGATATTCCACTCCCGGGTAAGGATGGAGTGTGAAACTGAGCCCAGAGAGCTGCATGCACTACACACATCCCATTTCCGGAGGGCAGACCAACGGTACTCCCACTTAGAAATGTGCAGGTACGACCGAGTCTGTCCTTGGCTGGAGTGGGAGGGGGGTGGAACATCCCAAGTAGTGTAGGGGCAGATAGGGGGAGCAGTCTGGGTAGTGCTAGGAGCTCATTGGGTGCTGGTCACCTGAGCTCACACATAGAGGGAGTATAAAAGGTGGGAACCATCTAAGATCAGGGTCAGTCAGTCAGTGAGCCTCAGTCAGTCTGTCAGCTACAGTCAGTCTGTCGGAGTGTAACTGGAGGAGCAGAGCAGAGGAGCAGAGAAGCCCCAGGCCCAGAGAGAGAGAGAGGAGAAAGAAAGAAAGACCCAGAGGGGGAGACAGAAGGAACTCTGAGAACCCAAGTACAACCCCAGGGTGAAGAGTTGGCAACAGGGTACCGGATCCCAAACTGGTGGGGGCTAAAGCATACCTCAGCCAGAGACCGGAGGCCGTGGGCAGGATCTGCCACGGCCACCCACCACATCCACCCTGAAGGCAAACCACGTGTAGGGTCAGGGAACCCAAGGCCAAGGGTCTCCCAACAGAAGGCCCGAGGGAGCTGGACCTAGGTGGATCCCTGGTGGGGACGGCTAGAAGAAAGGACAAGAAGGAGGGCTCAGGGACACGCTCCGGACTTGCTTGGGGGTTGGCTGAATCCAGGACCTGGTGGACGCAGCACGGCTCGGGTGGTCACTCAAGGCCGGAGTGACCGGAATATCTGCAGTAAGTAAACACCCTGAACTGCACAACCCGACTCTGTCTTTAATTATCATCTACGCTGCACCACCACAACCCCCATCCTCTGCACCTGACCCCCTGAGGCCATACCCCTCCCGTTGGGGGTTATACTATCTAAAGCTGCACCAACACCATCAGCCTCAGCGGACCCTGCTGCAGCGGCGGCCGTAGTGACCGCAATCCAACGGGTGGCGTAGTCGACATAACGAACTTTGCAACATCTGTAGGACTGCCACATACTCTGAGCTTGACACCCTGGGCACGGACCGGGTCACTGCCACTCGGCGACTACAACCCCCATCTGATCCGGCTCCGGGTATTCCCCTAAAGAATATGGCCCAGGGGGTGCGTCAACTTTGGCCTAGTCGGCAGGATCTCGTGCCCGCAACACCCGGGTACTGCGTGCCTGAAGAAAAGAACAAGTTTACCTCAAAAAGAAGTCTCCTGCCGGTTCCGGAGGGTCCCCGCCATCGGACTCCATCACAGGTCGATTCCCGCCGGTTGTCCGCCATTAACAGCTTTTTCCCGCCATCTGCAGAGTTTCCCGCCACTGGGAAGCGGTTCCCGCCATTTCCAGAGATTTCCCGCCTTGCCAGAGCGGACGCCATTATGGGCGTGCCAGAGGGTGGCAAGAGGCCACCTCCCATCGTGGGCCAGGACCGAAAATGGCGCCAAAAGTGGAAACCGCCCCCACCAACAGGGACTGTGATGCTAGAGGTGTCTGTCAGCGTGAAAGAACTGCCCCTGGAGCTGACAATCACCAAGTGGCCCCGGGACCGCCCTCGAAGTGGGAGGACTGAGAACAAGAGAGCAAAGATGGGTGTCGCCTGGAGCAGTCTGGAGAGAGCGCACCCGGAGACAAGAAGCCTAGAGCTGAGTCCAGAAAAAGCTTACCCGGAGATGGAAGAAGAGCAGAGCAGCACCGGCCCGCTGGCCAGGAGCCTGCTGGAGACAACGGAAGGAGAGCAGAGCAGCACCGACCCGTTGGTCAGGAGCCTGCTAAAAGCAACGACCCCACTAGGCTTAGTGGAGGTCTTGGCACAGCTCCCCCGAGATCGGGAGTGTGCACAGACTGCGCTGGAGGGCCTCGCACGGAGGATGGCCCGGGTGCAGCGAGAGACGTTAGCAGAATGGAGCCGTGAGATGGCCCAGCAGACAAGAACCCGTCAGCGGAGCACGCCACCCGAGACGAGGAGACAGACCGCCTCTGAGGATGGCGCAGGAGGACTGAAGGCCGGAGACGGCGCCGAGAAGGGAGCCGAACAAAAGGAGGCAGGTAAAGGGGACGTCTCTACCCCAAACCGGGAAACCGCGTACCTGCCCCAGCTCCCCGTCGCAGAGCCCGAAGTACCCCCTGCCGTGCCCGTAACCGCAACGTCACCGCCACAGACTAGGCCTCAACCGGAAGCCGCGGCCGCGACCCCTGTGACGTCACACGCCTCGACCCCGAGCGTGACCAAACAGGAAGTACCACCAGCCTGGTCGCAAGGCCTAGTACCCCCGGGCGCCGCAATACCAACAGCGCCCCCTACCTCCGCGGAGCCCCCGGCCTGGTCGCAGGGCCAAGTAGCCCAGGGCGCCGCCGTCCTTACGGTGCCCTTCACTTTCCAGGTGCCCCAGGCCTGGCCGCAAGGCTTGGGCAACCCGGGCGCCACCTTCACCGCGCCCATAAGACCAAGAGTGCCGCATCTGGGAGAAGACCTGTTCGCCCAACATACGTGCCCGGATGGGCAGCCCTTCGCATGGCCCCAAGAATACATCCAGCTGGAGCTGCAAAAAGCAAGGGCCATGTGTGAACCCCTGATCCCGGCTCCAAAGCCCGTCAAGAGGATCTCGCCCCCGCTAGAGGAGGCCCAGTTTGAGTGGGACCCCACTGGAGAAGATCTCATGGGGTTCACTCAGGAGACTCGGGCAGCTGCAGCGGAGCGTGCAGAGTGCTGCCGGCAACAGCTTGAGGTCTTTGAGAGGGAGCGGAGAGAGAGGCGGGTCCGGGAACAACAAGCCCAAATAAAGAGCGCGGAGCAGAAGAGCCGGGCCAGGAGAGACCCCCGTGCAGCGCATAGTCCCCGCACCACCGGGACTGTGATCAAGTTTAATATGCAGCATGGGTGGGGCTTCATCCGAGACCACCGCACCCCAGGCGACGTCTTCGTGACCAGGAGAGACGTTGAGTCCCACCTACCGGAGGGACACAGAGGTCGTGACCTGTATTTAGGGGACGAGGTCACCTTCACCCGGCACAAGTGTGCCAAAGGACCCTACGCCCTCCATGTGCATCGCCTGACGGAGGAGGAGCGGGGGTGTGAGGAGGAGCAAGAGGACCCGGACGGGTCTGAACCAGAACCTGGAACCAATCACAAAGAAAGAGCAGGAGGACGCCGTCGTTGAGTATGGCAGAGTAGAGACTGTATATAGTTGCCCGTCGGGGCACAGTGAACCGTAGCTGCTAATATAGTCCCCGTTGGGACCAGAGAACTAAACTGTTAACCCCGTGTGTCCCTATTCCCACTGACCGAGGACTGAGAGCGGTCAATCCTCCCTAATACCTGGCCGAGGACTGAGAGCGGCCACCTATCCCCTTTTGTATATAGTTGCGCGTCCTAAAGCGCCCCCTACTGGTTTTACAGGAAAACCACTTCCAAGAAAAGAGACTGTCGCGCTTTGCCCGGTCACCAGTTGCACAGTGACCGGAGGAGGAACAGAAGCGAGGAAAAGTCTACGAGAATGTTATTGATGAAAAAGTTTTATTGTTGATGTTTTATATGTTTTATATGCGATGTTATTATGAAAAATTGTATGTTTTGTGGTGTTTTGTCTTTTACAGCCCGAGGACGTGCTGTGATTTACCAGGGGGGAATGTAGCACCCTGAGGATTCGGCTGCTACAGGGGTATTGCACCTCAACCCAGAGGTGTGATATTCCACTCCCGGGTAAGGATGGAGTGTGAAACTGAGCCCAGAGAGCTGCATGCACTACACACATCCCATTTCCGGAGGGCAGACCAACGGTACTCCCACTTAGAAATGTGCAGGTACGACCGAGTCTGTCCTTGGCTGGAGTGGGAGGGGGGTGGAACATCCCAAGTAGTGTAGGGGCAGATAGGGGGAGCAGTCTGGGTAGTGCTAGGAGCTCATTGGGTGCTGGTCACCTGAGCTCACACATAGAGGGAGTATAAAAGGTGGGAACCATCTAAGATCAGGGTCAGTCAGTCAGTGAGCCTCAGTCAGTCTGTCAGCTACAGTCAGTCTGTCGGAGTGTAACTGGAGGAGCAGAGCAGAGGAGCAGAGAAGCCCCAGGCCCAGAGAGAGAGAGAGGAGAAAGAAAGAAAGACCCAGAGGGGGAGACAGAAGGAACTCTGAGAACCCAAGTACAACCCCAGGGTGAAGAGTTGGCAACAGGGTACCGGATCCCAAACTGGTGGGGGCTAAAGCATACCTCAGCCAGAGACCGGAGGCCGTGGGCAGGATCTGCCACGGCCACCCACCACATCCACCCTGAAGGCAAACCATGTGTAGGGTCAGGGAACCCAAGGCCAAGGGTCTCCCAACAGAAGGCCCGAGGGAGCTGGACCTAGGTGGATCCCTGGTGGGGACGGCTAGAAGAAAGGACAAGAAGGAGGGCTCAGGGACACGCTCCGGACTTGCTTGGGGGTTGGCTGAATCCAGGACCTGGTGGACGCAGCACGGCTCGGGTGGTCACTCAAAGCCGGAGTGACCGGAATATCTGCAGTAAGTAAACACCCTGAACTGCACAACCCGACTCTGTCTTTAATTATCATCTACGCTGCACCACCACAACCCCCATCCTCTGCACCTGACCCCCTGAGGCCATACCCCTCCCGTTGGGGGTTATACTATCTAAAGCTGCACCAACACCATCAGCCTCAGCGGACCCTGCTGCAGCGGCGGCCGTAGTGACCGCAATCCAACGGGTGGCGTAGTCGACATAACGAACTTTGTAACATCTGTAGGACTGCCACATACTCTGAGCTTGACACCCTGGGCACGGACCGGGTCACTGCCACTCGGCGACTACAACCCCCATCTGATCCGGCTCCGGGTATTCCCCTAAAGAATATGGCCCAGGGGGTGCGTCACAGACACCCGCAGACATCGCGCACACACCCGCACACATCGCACAGACACCCGCGCACACTCCAATCATGATGGGTCTGATGGTCTGGGAGGTGAGGCTGACCTGTGCGGCCGTGGGAAAGTTCATGTGAGTTCATGCAGTGAAGCATGAACTCACATGAACCCTCTGAGGGCACCGCAGCTACTTCAAATGAACAGCTGATCAGCATCACCTGATACCTCAGCTGTTCATTTGAAATAACCGGCGGGAGAGCGCAGCACAAAACGGGAAAGCCGGCGGTGAAGTCTTTTCCCTGCCGGCTTCCCCGCCTGGGTCCTTCGCTCCCTGCTCCTTGGTGCTGCGCTCCCCGCCCGGTCCTAACTTACGATCGGGATGTGAGGTGGCGGGGGGAGCGCAGGATCGGGGTGGGAGGCTGCGGGGAAGCAGTATGGGGCTGTGTGATTGTTTAAAAGCCGGCGGCTTTTTACCGCCTGCCGGCTTTTAAACAATCAGGAGAATTCTCTCACGCTGGGATGGCATTCCGATATTAGCGTCCCATTGACTTGCATTGGTTTCCGGTATCGGAATCGGCGATATCCGATACTTTTTGGGTATCGGTCCGATCCAATCCGATCCGATATTTCCCGATATCGGAAGGTATCGCTCAACATTAAGTAATACATAAGAATAATATGTACTATGTCTGACCACTACAAACACTCATCTGAACTGGTCCAAGTGCTGTCAGGTTTTTTCACGGGCAGCACTTAGACAATACGGTCGTGTGAATATAGGCTTATGATGCATCTGGTAATAAACATGTTAAGGATGGGCCGCTACTCATGGGCCACTGCTGTGTGCTTGCCCCCCAGGCTAAAATGTGCCAGCCAGCCCCTGCTGCACCGGGTGCCAGAAAACCTAGATACACCTTTGGAATAGGTATCCTGCAAAGTAAGGATGGGGTTTGGTGTTTTTAAATGATTTTATTGACTCTGTGCATTTATATTTTGTATCAATAATATGATATGGTTATATATATCTTCTGGATATCAGGAGGGCTTATCCCTGTGCCTTGACTCTCTCCTTCTCCTTCGATGTCCTGTATAGGCCAAAAAAAACTACGCGTTTCGAGGACTCACAGTTCCTCTTCGTCAGCTTCTCGCTGGTAGTCAAACTGGTAACCTAATAAAGTCCAAACGCCCCCCACAAAGATAATACAACCAAAGAAATGGAGGAAGATCCAATACTAACAAGACGGTGCAAAAGGACATATGGAGGTGCAATAGAACTAAGATAGAATTCCAATAAGAATAGACTGTGTGTGAAAAAAATAATAATAAAAAAGACTTTGTTCAAACTTTCACAATCAGTTAAAAATGAATAAAAATTATATACTTATATTTCTGATGGCTATAAAAAACAGTCTGTTAATCAGTGTATATTACCAGGATAGTATAAATTCGGCACTTAGTACCATCCAGAGATAAAAAGGAAAAAATGAAGGAGAAAAATAAAAACATTATATAGTATCTCCAATAGGGGTATCAATGTATAGAAACAAATACATATATAAAATAGGTGGATTCAAAGGAATATATCCAAAAGACATATTATATTGATAAAATATAAGGAGGTTCATAAAAGTGCAATGTAAATGTTCAATTGGTACTGGGATAAAAAATACATACAGTATATACCGCTGCGAGTTGAAGGCATACAGCTGACTCTCGTGATTAAGGCCCTTCAGAGCCAAGCTATTTAATGTGAAGAACCATTTGGATTCCATCCGCGACATTAATCTCAGGTAATCACCTCCCCTCCATTTTCTGGGGACTAATCGGATCCCACAAAACTTAGTGTCCTTATAAGATTGGTTGTGGAACTTCCGGTAGTGCCGGGACAGTGGATGCCCTTCAAAACCTTCATTCATGTTGATAAAGTGTTCCTTCAGCCTTTTGATAACTTGCGCTTTGTACAGACATCTCCTCCTGCCAAGGCATAAAAAGGGCGTGGCTTGGGGTGTGGATAGGGGCGTGGCCAGACTACGCGTGCCGCATGGTTTCGCCCTCTTTCTAGTCCTCATAGGTTGGCAGTATGCTTGTACTGAGCAGATCTGGGATATCAGTGATTAGGTCCCATATTGTGCACTGTAAGGTCTGGAAAAGCTCCTTCTATCCGTCTCTGTAGCACCAGAGGAAGAACAGAGGGGAAAAGACAGGATTTTCTACATGTCGCGTTATGTAGATGTTCTGCAGATTTATCACAACCGTCCACAAGAAGAAACTGCCATCACAGAGCCGCCTTTAGCTGTTGGAAAAGTTTAAACTTAGTTTTGAATAGTTGCTATAGCCAACAAGGACTTTCTATTTATGCTGGGTCACATGATGCTGGTGCTGGGTGATGTCATGTGACGGAATGTTGTGGGTGATGATGTCACAGAGGGCGTTGTGATGTCACCCTTGGGGTATATAAGGGGGCTCCATCCACCTGGAGCTCATATCTCATTGGCCATATCTTGGTGCTGAGATACCCCCTGGAGACAATGAGGATCGCCATATTGTTTCTGTGCTGTACCCTGTTCTACCCTGTGAATTACCATAGGCTGCCGGTGAGTACCTGTCTATTATTACATATGGAGGACGTTTAGAATCAGCTGCGGCAGGGGAAGGGGATGGGGAGGGGGGTCCTGTAAGAATTTACCTGCGGGAATAAGAGGTTATGGCAGGGAAAGGAGCTTAGGAAGTGACAGTCAGAGGGGATATAAGTGTGGGGTGACCCCTCTGACTCCCACATTCCTGCCTTGTCCTTGTAGTGATTAATGACTTTGGTGTTGTCCCTTATATATCACTTTGCAGTCACCAGTGATCGCTCCGCACTGTGATCCTAAACTACAGTCTCATTTACCTTTTTGCAAACGCCCAGAAGGGGAGGAGTGACATCACACCCATGTGAGCAGATCCCGCCCACTTTTACTGCAGTCGTAATGCGAGCTAGCTGTATTCTGTTTTCATGGAAATATCAGCAGCTGCTCCCCCTAGTGTTTACAAGATGAAAACATCAAAAGAGTTAAAATATTTTTTTCAGATTTTATACCATTAAAACCTTTTTAAATATATATGTGTATTTATATATAAATATAAATATTTTACAATTGTAAAAAAATTGCTGACACTTTCCCTTTAAAAGATCTAAAGACGTTCTGCTTCATGTGCCATTGTGACCAATCACAGCACAGATTATATTTTTTAAACTTTTCTTGAAAAACTGAAGCTGCTCCGTGATTGGAAATCATGTGGAAGGGTTCTCTTTTAGACATTTAGTTAGGTCCAAAGTATCAGTGACATGATGGATAGAACTGTGCAATGATGTCACAGAGGGCTTTGTGATGTCACCCCTGGGTATATTAGAAGCCTCGGCCCATCTGCAGCTTGTATCTCATTGACCATACCTTGGTGCTGAGAGACCTCTGGAGATGATGAGTATCATCCTATCATTTCTGTGCTTTACGTTGCTCTACCCCCCACATTACAGTACACTGAGGGCGAGTATGTTCTCATCAATATGGAGGTCACAAGGATCAGCTAATGAGAATATCGCCTCTTGCAGGACTTCTCATACTGGACACGTGACCGTCCGTCATATGAAAGTCCAACTGTAAATAATATTCCATGGACCCTGGAGGTGAATCCCAAACTTCTTCCTGATCTTCTCAATGGGATATTTCTGAAAGTTGCTTGATAATGTATCCATCACTGTATAATAACAAGGGCTCTCTGTTTGACTGGATTGGGTATAAATATACAGGACTTTATTATGTTTTTTTTCTTTATTATAGGATGACCCACTACCCGTGGATCTCAGAAGAAGCACCTATCAAGCTTCCATCAATCTTCCTCTTTGGCTCTTCCGTGACGCAGTTTTTGTTGCGGTGATGACACTACTGACAATACTAGAGTATTTGGCCTTAAGTCTTGTCCTGAGCAAGTGGGCAATGTCTGAACCTGGTGAAACAATCAGAAAACTCCTGAGAACAAAACCATTCTGAAGGAACAAAGTGCTTGTAAGGAGCCGATTTGCATCCCTCAGATTCAGAAGCAAGACTCCAGGAGAACACCTGTCCTGCCCAATGGCAAATGTTCTACTCCATCCATGGCTCCTGCACCGCAGGATGCGAAAAAGGTTCCTAGTTGCAACTATAAAGTGGCGTTCAGTGATATTGTCTGGGTCAGAATGATCCCTCACAACAATATAGGAAGAAGAGCTCGAAGTCCAACGGAGCTTAAAGAGAGGTTACTGATTTTTCAGAGAAGCCAACAACCCAGAATTCCAGAGCCAAGAGCACCAGAACCTAGAACACCAGAACCTACCATGTCAGAACCTAGTATGTCAGAACCTAGAATGCCAGAGCCTGAAATGCCTACAACACCTCAACCCAAAATCAAGAGGAGAAGATGTTTCCTTAGATGTCTTAGAGGCGAGGAAGATTGAGAAGGCAACTGCTTGAACTTTCCCATTGCTCGTGTTTTCATCACAGGTTAGTCCTATACATGCTGTCTGATGGGCACCATCTTACTACATACAATGCAGCATTGCACCTGAAATCGCATGGATATTTTGTCACACACTTGCACTTTAGCACCTTATCATATGGCGCATATATCTATGAACGCTTTGCTAAGTATCACTGTCTAGTATGTGCTTCTGATGAACCTATTTTAGGAAAACGTGTCGAGGTTTGGCATACTATGTACTTGAGTTTGGCGTACTATGTGCTTGTTGGTAAATTCTATTGCCATCTATAATCTACTAGATATTATAATGTCTCTGGTGGGATGCCCCATGCCGAATTGTTGATAACTGACTATGAGCATTGTCCTCTATTTCTTATCTACTATGGTTACAGGTTGATGTGAAGAGAGCTGTGCCATTGGTAGCGATTTTTCTACTGATTTGTCAGTTATATTTATGTTAGTTTAGCAAATTTCTGCTTGTAGGGTCTAATGTTTTACCATAGTGTATGTTCTGTGAGCTAAATTGTCATACTTATGCACTAGATAGATTATAAATTGTGATGCTTATGTACTAGATAGATTATTAGTTTAATCGGTGATTTTTTAAATATTTTTTAGCATCAGGAGACTCAAGAATCGCATCTTACAGAAGACAAGAAGCCTAAATGCCGAAGGGTGATGACCTGTTGATGGCCCACAGCTGGAGGGTCATTACCTCTTGATGGCACAAAACTGGACAGAAGATAAAAACATTTGATGGCACACAGCCGGAGGGTGATGATCTATTGATGGCCATAGCCAGAGGGTCATTACCTGTTGATGGCACACAGCCGGAGGGTGATGACCTATTGATGACCATAGCCAGAGGGTCATTACCTGTTGATGGCACACAGCTGGAGGATGATGACCTATTGATGGCCATAGCCAGAGGGTCATTACCTGTTGATGGCACACAGCCGGACAGAGGATAATTACCTGTTGATGGCACACAGACGGATGGTCATTACCTGTTCATGGCGCACTGCCGGATGGTCATTACCTATTGATGGCACACAGCCGGAGGGTGATGACCAATTGATGGCCATAGCCAGAGGGTCATTACCTGTTGATGGTGCACTGCCGGATGGTCATTACCTGTTGATGGCACACAGCCGGATGGTCATTACCTGTTCATGGCACACTGCCGGATGGTCATTACCTATTGATGGAACACAGCCGGAGGGTGATGACCTATTGATGGCCATAGCCAGAGGGTCATTACCTGTTGATGGCGCACTGCCGGATGGTCATTACCTGTTGATGGCACACAGCCGGACAGAGGATCATTACCTGTTGATGGCACAAAGCCGGTCAGAGGATAAGATCTTTTGATTGCATGCACCGGGTCCCTCCCTGATAACATACTCGTCATCTTGATCCCCCACTGACTAAATACTTGCTCCACCTCAGCCTACACCATCATGGAGGACACTTCCACCTGTGTCCACTGTAAGGTTCGACTTTCTTTTATCATTTCAGCAGATTAATAAACATCATAAAGCTGTAAAACTATCGAGTAATTTATTATAAATTATTATAAAGAAATATAAAGTATAATAGATAGCTATAGAGGGCACAGAAGACGACTAACTATAGTAAGCATGGTATCGCCTGATATATACTGTATATTCTAGATGGCGCTATTACACTAAATACATCACAACCTCCAGGGTGATATTACCGTACAATGTGAGATCACTAATAATGGCCACAGATTATGAGAAAATGACCAGCTCCATAGTCCTGGAGTTATTATAAATGTCTCTAGTGTGAGGCAGGGACTGGACGAGTGTTGGAGGGAGGTATATTCCCCCAGGACGTCCTTTATGTATCCATGCTGTAGAATCTGCCGTATACTTCTGTTCTAGCAGTCAGACATTTCACTCTGCAAATCACAGGCTCAACATTGTGTAAAACTACCACCGTATATAAGAGCACTCAGAATAAAAACTAGCGGCATGCCGTGCACTGCCCACGTCATGTGTACGGGATACAGGACCTGCAGGACCTGGTACGGCCATTATAGTTGATAGATTAATGATACCTGTGCAGATGAAGGGAAAAAAATATGTGCAACAGCAGGAGGAGAAAGTCTCAAAATGTAATTTGAAGAGTATAATAGAGAAATGGGAAACTTCTGGAGATGCAGATAAGTGGTACCAGGGCAAAACGTAAGTGCAGTCAGACAAGGGAAAAGTGCAAATGATCCAGCGTAAAGGTTTGTTTAGTAGAAAAAATGTTAAAACTTAGCTTTTATTAGCCATATAAAACACTGCTCCACAAAGAATACAGCAAATGTGCAACTATCATAGCTTACAGACCTACACGTTTCAACAAATCATGTCTTAATTATGGCCCTACTACTAGAATGACAAAAAGGCATATATATATATATATATATATATATATATATATATATATATATATATCCACGTGCCTGTATGACCTCCCTACAACGCCTGGGCATGCCCCTGATGAGGTTGCGGATGGTCTCCTGTGGGATCTCCTCCCAGACCTGAACTAAAGCATCCGCCAACTCCTGGACAGTCTGTGGTGCAACGTGACGTTGGCGGATGGAGCGAGACATGATGTCCCAGATGTGCTCAATCGGATTCAGGTCTGGGGAACGGGCGGGCCAGTCCATAGCTTCAATGCCTCCATCTTGCAGGAACTGCTGACACACTCCAGCCACATGAGGTCTGCCATTGTCCAGCATTATGAGGAACCCAGGGCCAACCGCACCAGCATATGGTCTCACAAGGGGTCTGAGGATCTCATCTCGGTACCTAATGGAAGCCAGGCTACCTCTGGCGAGCACATGGAGGGCTGTGCGGCTCTCCAAAGAAATGCCACCCCACACCATTACTCACCCACTGCCAAACCGGTCATGCTGAAGGATGTCACTCTCCACGGCGTCTCCAGACTCTGTCACGTCTGTCACATGTGCTCAGTGTGAACCTGCTTTCATCTACGAAGAGCACAGGGCGCGAGTGGCAACTTTGCCAATCCTGGTGTTCTGTGGCAAATGCCAAGCGTCCTGCATGGTGTTGGGCTGTGAGCACAACCCCTATCTGTGGACGTCGGGCCCTCATACCACCCTCATGGAGTCGGTATCTAACCGTTTGTGCAGACACATGCACATTTGTGGCCTGCTGGAGGTCATTTTGCAGGGCTCTGGCAGTGCTCCTCCTGTTCCTCCTTTCACAAAGGCGGAGGTAGCGGTCCTGCTGCTGGGTTGTTGCCCTCCTACGGCCCCCTCCACATCTCCTGGTGTACTGGCCTGTCTCCTGGTAGCGCCTCCAGCCTCTGGACACAGCCAACCTTCTTGCCACAGCTCGCTTTGATGTGCCATCCTGGATGAGCTGCACTATCTGAGCAACTTCTGTGGGTTGTAGAGTCTGTCTCATGCTACCACGAGTGTGAAAGCACAACCAACATTCAAAAGTGACCAAAACATCAGCCAGAAAGCATTGGTACTGAGATGTGGTCTGTGGTCCCCACCTGCAGAACCACTCCTTTATTGAGGGTGTCTTGATAATTGCCAATAATTTCCATCTATCCTCTATTCCATTTGCACATCAGCATGTGAAATTGATTGTCAATCAGTGTTGCTTCCTAAGTGGACAGTTTGATTTCACAGAAGTTTGATTTACTTGGAGTTATATTCTGTTGTTTTAAGTGTTCCCTTTATTTTTGGAGCAGTTTATATAGATACATACAGTGAGTACGGAAAGTATTCAGACTCCTTTAAATTTTTCACTCTTTGTTTCATTGCAGCCATTTGATAAATTCTAAAAAGTTCATTTTTTTCTCATTAAAGTACACTCAGCACCCCATCTTGACTGAAAAAAACAGCAATATAGAATTTTTTTGCAAATTTATTAAAAAAGAAAAACTGAAATATCACATGGTCATAAGTATTCAGATCCTTTGCTCAGACACTCATATTTAAGTCACATGCTGTCCATTTCCTTGTGATCCTCCTTGAGATGGTTCTACTCCTTCAATGGAGTCCAAATGTGTTTAATTAAACTGATAGGACTTGATTTGGAAAGGCACACACCTGTCTATATAAGACCCCACAGCTCACACTACATGTCAGACCAAATGAGAATCATGAGCTCAAACGAACTGCCCAAGGAGCTCAGAGACCGAATTGTGGCAAGGCACAGATCTAGCCAAGGTTATAAAAGAATTTCTGCATTACCCAAGGTTCATAAGAGCACAGTGGCCTCCATAATCCTTAAATGGAAGAAGTTTGGGACCACCAGAAGTCTTCCTAGACCTGGCCGTCCAGCCAAACTGAGCAATCGTGGGAGAAGAGCCTTGGTGAGAGAGGTAAAGAAGAACCCCAAGATCACTGTGGCTGAGTTCCAGAGATGCAGTAGGGAGATGGGAGAAAGTTCCACATAGTCAACTATCACTGCAGCCCTTCCCCAGTTGGGCCTTTATGGCAGAGTGGCCAGATGGAAGCCTCTCCTCATATGAAAGCCCGCATAGAGTTTGCTCAAAAACACATGAAGGACTCCCAGACTATGAGAAATAAGATTCTCTGGTCTGATGAGACGAAGATAGAACTTTTTGGTGATAATTCTAAGTGGTATGTGTGGAGAAAACCAGGCACTGCTCATCACCTGCCTAATACAATCCCAACAGTGAAACATGGTGGTGGCAGTTGTTAGAACCCTCCTGTTAGTTTTTTCTATTTTGTGGTCATGTGACCTTCTGCCTATTTATTCCAGCTCCGCCCTTCAGGCTTTGCTGGACTTCAGTGTTACTTTGACTCTTAATCTAGCCAGGTGCTTTGTACCTACTGTATCTCTCTAGTTTGTTTGGTCCTTGGACCACTAAGTACTTTTGTCTGTTTGTCTTCTTCTGCTACTACTTCTGCCAGGAGGTGTCCAGTTTTGTCCCAGTCCTTAGTTCTTTTAGGGACCCCTCCCTTTAATCTATAGGTCTGTGTTCAGATTAGCCGCGGACATAGGCGGGTCTGTTTGCAAGGAACAGGTTGCCCGCTGCATCGTAAGGAATCAGCTTAGTCCTATTGTATGGACAGATTTCCTCTCTTTCCTTAGTTCTTGTAGCAGATCATAACAGCAGTATCATGCTATGGGTGTGTTTTTCAGCTGCAGGGACAGGACGACTGGTTGCAATTGAAGGAAACATGAATGCGGCCAAGTACAGAGATATCCTGGATGAAAACCTCTTCCAGAGTGCTCTGCACCTCAGACTTGGCCAAAGGTTCACCTTCCAACAAGACAATGACCCTAAGCACACAGCTAAAATAACAAAGGAGTGGCTTCAGAACAACTATGTGACCATTCTTGACTGGCCCAGCCAGAGCCCTGACCTAAACCCAATTGAGCATCTTTGGAGAGACCTGAAAATGGCTGTCCACCAACGTTTCCCATTCATCCTGACGGAACTGGAGAGGATCTGCAAGGAAGAATGGCAGAGGATCCCAAAATGCTGGTGTGAAAAACTTGTTGCATCATTTCCAAGA
>NW_027362891.1:4115000-4165000 GCF_046119375.1 Phyllobates terribilis
GACAGCCAGGTCTAGGAAGACTTCTAGTGGTCCCAAACTTCTTCCATTTAAGGATTATGGAGGCCACTGTGCTCTTAGGACCCTTGAGTAATGCATAAATTCTTTTGTAACCTTGGCCAGATCTGTGCCTTGCCACAATTCTGTCTCTGAGCTCCTTGGGCAGTTCCTTTGAGCTCATGATTCTCATTTGGTCTGACATGCACTGTGAGCTTTGAGGTCTTATATAGACAGGTGTGTGCCTTTCCAAATCAAGTCCTATCAGTTTAATTAAACACAGCTGGACTCCAATGAAGGAGTAGAACCATCTCAAGGAGGATCACAAGGAAATGGACAGCATGTGACTTAAATATAAGTGTCTGAGCAAAGGGTCTGAATACTTATGACCATGTGATATTTCAGTTTTTGTTTTCTAAATAAATTTGCAAAAAATTTCTACATTTCTGTTTTAATCACACGCTGATGACCTATCTTATGAAAAGAGTCAAGTCCCAGACAACCGTCTTTTACTCTTTACTGCCATCTTCCCCATGTTTAGGGTGGATAGTGTAGGGCGCCCATTGTTCATACCCAGAATCTATGCCTGTTCCATGTGCAGGAGGTGTGAGTTGTATATATTACACAAAGGTCAACATTGGAGATGAACTCCAATCCTGACCGTTTTAACCCCTGTGATCAATAGTGACTTTATTAGTCAATAAAGACTCATTCAGACGTCCGTGGTAATCAGTCCATGCACGGACTTTCCCGACCCTAACGTGACTGCTTTATATATTTCTATGAAGCTGTAGACACTCCTGACCCGAGGGCATGTCATTCTGTACGGGGAGTTGGGGAGGAGCGTCAATGTTACTTTGTAACCGCACAGATTTATGTGTCATTTATGTCCATTTTATAGTATTGGGGTAATTCACCTGGGGGATCTAATAAATTCCAAATCATCAAATATTCTGAATTATTACATGTCCGTCATAAAGTATACAAACCTCCCTTGGATTGGTATATAGAGCCCAAAAACAAGCTGCTAATTCAAAATGTTATCAGGGTAATTTCCTAATTTTCTGCTCAGTTTCTTGCTTCTGATCTTGTAAAATTCCCCATTCCATTGCTGATCTGTGCCAGATTATCTGGTTCATTAACCCTCGACTGGTGAGGTGGGGTTTATGTCACGCAACTGGTGAGGTGGGGTTTCCTATACCCCAGTGTTTAGAAATCTCTTATTTTTACAGAAAATGCGAAGATCACGTTTGTTTTAATCGTTTTCTTATTGGCGATTGATTGCATATGAGTGTAACAAATTTTTGACACCCACAAATGGATGGAAGCTAGTGAGACACGTATCCTCATACCAGCATTTTTCAATGAATGGCAGCCGAACAAAAATTCCCTGGGGTGTGGCGACCCCCACCTCACCAGTTGAGGGTTAAAGGGATTTTCCTTTAACCCGTTGGTGCAGCTGTTTTTTTTTTTTTTTTTTTGTAACTGTGCACTAGTCACCTTCCTTGGGTCCAGCACAGGGTCTCTGCCACTGCTCCCAGTGTCTGTTACTGTCCTTTGGCCTCACGTCGACAGCGCTGCAACCAATAACTGAGATCAGCAGCTTTGCCCGAGTTAACGGCACTACTTGCTCAGAGTCACTGAACTCACTGACTGGCTGCAGCGCTGTCAATGTGACAAATAGCTGACACTCTGCATTAGACCCAGAGAGGGTGAGTAAAGTATTGCTTTAAAAAAGAAAAGAAAATTGTATTAAAAAAACTGTAGTGTAATTCTTTAGCATCTTCTATAAGTGCAGCATAAATGACTCTAATGCTATGTCCGTAAAGGACAGCGGCCCAATCTAATCTATACACACCAGCACACACACAACACAAGGGAGTTTACAAAAATATTCTAATTGCACATTACGGAATAAACTACTTTACATACGTACTTTGTACTGATATAGTCACAATTAGGGTAATATTGCTTGACAACATATTTTAAAATATCTTAAAACAAAAATCAATTTCTGCATATAAATTACAGCCAAAATATGCAACACAAAATAAAAAAATAGATCATGATTTTATTATACTCGTCACAAAAATAAGCAATGATGGCATCAATAAATAAACCATAAATAATATATATAAAAAAAACACACAAAACCCTTTGCAATCAAGGAGAACTCCCAAAAGACCTGCGGCTCCACCGTTGGGGTTTGCTCACACACAGCGCTTGTGCAGAATTTTTTTTTTTAATTCTTTGTACCATAAATAGCCACAAAATCTCATTCCCATGTTGCATATTTGTTTATTGCCCCACGGTGCGTTCTCAATTCAGGAAGAAGCATGCACCTTTTCATGAACCGTGAGCGTCTGTCTGACTCCAGCACACCTCCTCATCAAGACCAATGTGAACAGCGCCGCTCTTGATGACTCTGGC
The DNA here is from genome assembly GCF_046119375.1 of Phyllobates terribilis. Taxonomy (NCBI): domain Eukaryota; kingdom Metazoa; phylum Chordata; class Amphibia; order Anura; family Dendrobatidae; genus Phyllobates; species Phyllobates terribilis. Next base: position 4,117,425 of record NW_027362891.1, read on the forward strand.
CCCATCTCTTTTAGGATCATGTTGAGACTGGACAAAAGTAAGAGCTGCTCTATTTTTTGCCCTCATTCATTTCGAGGATTAGTGTCCCTTTAAGAGGCTTTCCCTTTCATTGTTTTTGGGAGTTCTACTTTTAAAAGGGTTGTCCTGGATTAGAAAATGAAAACTCTATTCCCCACCTTCCCCCGCAGACACGGCCCCATGTCTGTTACTGCGGCTCAGCCCCTACATCGCTGGGCTACCACCCCAGGCACAGATCATGGGAAGAAGACGCTGCTTCTGACTATCACGGACCTCACTTATAAGCTGCATCTTCAGAAGATTTTGGAATCTGCAGTTGGGAGGGACGGTCATTTTATGATGATCTTCCTATTACATCTAGTAGCTTTGTTCTTGTATTGTAGCACTACAAGCGCTTGTAAACTCGTCTAGAAAACCAATATGATATTGGTCACAATGAGCAGACAAGTCAAGAAGTGAGAACGATTATTCTGGTAAGATTATCCATGCAATTTACAAAAAAAACTAATAGCAGCTTCAATGAGCATTCAAGATGGCAGCCGTCCGCTATGCAGCAGGCAGACACGTAAAGGATGGCGGGGGGATACTACACAACATTGACTCTTACCATATTAGTACTAGCCCAGTAATGTGACGCTGAGACCCCACATGTAACTACCGTGCAGCACGAATATAAAAGGATCAGTACGTTTTCTGAAAACCAGTGTCGGAAGCACTTAGAGAGAACCCTATGGCTCTTAGCCCCCAGATAACATGCAAGGATTCAAGTACGCGGGACCCCGCTAATCCGCTGATGGGCCGGATATCTGCAACGTACAGAGCTGGAATTCCTACAGAAATACAAAAGTGACCAGTAAATTCTGGACTATAAATTCTTATTATCTGCTTTATTTGTATCTTATTTTTCCACCCCAATGTATTCTCAAAAAAGTGATGGGAAATGCAATGTGTAGGGCCATCCTATAGGGACCACAGCTGATTTTTCAATTTCTTTGGGGTTACTGCTCTACCTCGCTTATATAAGTCAATAAGAAAGTCTCTCCCCACTATATTCTGGAGACCTACATAAAAGTGCCAAAGCTTTTTGTTTTTTTTTCTTTATTTCCTCCAATATTGTATTCATACAGGAATGCTTCCATTAAAGTTTGCAACATACTGTACTTTTTGGCATCTGTTTGAAGGATGGACCTATTTTGAAGTTCTGAAAAGTCTAATAGATCTGTACCGATACCGATTAATAATTAAAGGGGTTGTCCCGGACTTTAACATTGATGGCCTTTCTTTAAAGAGGTGGTCCACTACATTGTATAATGACCCCATCGATTTACACATGTTAACTAAATAAATGTTTTTGTAAATACCTCCTGCTTCCATATGTACCTGTGGGTGGCGCTATTGCTGACTTCTCAGTCTGCATCACGTGACCCCGGCTGCAGGTATTTAAAAGGTGTAATTTGATGGGGGCATTATACAATGTAGTGACCACCTCTTTAAGATAAGGCATCAATGTTTGATCAATTGGGGTGCTCATTAGCGGAGCTGCACTGCGGAGCTCTGTGGAGGGAATAGTGGCTGCGGCTGCGTACTACACATCTGCCCCCTAATGATTTGAATGGGTGGCCGATATGTAGTACTCCGTCAACAGAGCTCGGCACCTGAGCATTTCTGGCCACCGTTGACACAGGAACAGCTACAGCACGCACTATCAATCAGACATTGATGATCAAGTATAGGCCTTCAATAAAGTCTTGGACAGCCCCTTTAAAGTCTCCAAATGAGATTCTGAAGTTTTGTTTCATTGGCAGTCTATGTGGAAACAGTATAAAGTTACAGAAGATCGGAGCGATGGTATACCATAGCACAAAACATTAGTCTTTAAGGGATTATTCAGCCATAGACATCGGGTCATGGTTTTAATCATGTGACGAAAATCACATTGTTTTACTGTAAATTGCTGTGGTCACAGGCCAAACAGTTTATGCTTGCGTCCTTTTTTTCGAACTTTTCTCGGCCAGGTGGCAAGAACCTTACATGTGATAGTCATGCCTAACATAACTAGGAGGTAGGGAATTAATACCCAATGTCAGATCCTGGATGACCACCATTAGTCTACCAGCAACTTACACAGAAGCAAAGCACATTCAGATCTTTCACACAGTGGACCTAAACCCGAAAACCATGTAAGTGTCCATATTTCCAGTACAGGGCACCTTTGTCAATGACAAACCTTAAATATACAAATATATTGGGACAGGATTCATGCTCCACGGACATGTGGTTTGAAATCATGAAAGGAAACAAAATGCATTATAAGGTTGGCTCTTAAAAAAAGATAACTGTTTCTGAATATTCCCGGAGGCTGCAGACACGCACTTAAGGCGTAGAGCCAATAAACGATGAACGAGCGCTCATAGGAATCATTTCAACATACGATTATTGGCCCATCTAACCAGGACCACAATCGGCAGACAAACTAGGAAAGCACCGTTTCATTGGGTGCGATACATTTTATGCATTCATTAAAATTCTTAACGGCAGCACATTACTCAGTGTAAACAGGAGACGTGCTGCTGATAACAGGATACCAGATTATTAGCGATCATTGTGTCCCCGTCATTGTTTCGTGTATGCACTTTTCCAATTGTCAGTCATTCAATTGCCTGGATCAGACCGACTATATAGGACATTAGTATCTGGTCTCCGCTGCACAAACTACCACTGATACATGTGAACAAAGTCGATATGTTTTTTTTTCCCCCAGTATATCCCTCCCAGCTTACATCACTCCCTATAAATAAATAGAAGCACTAATATAATAGCAAGTGGTTAATAAGACCTCTAAGCAGTCAGGAACACTGCTTCATCTGAATCAGGATCCTTCCCACTGTCCTCGCTGGGTAACGAGTCTCCACCACTCGGAGACCGGCAGCTCAAGTCCTCCACCCCAGATTCCTGGTCACTGTTAGCCGACAGGTCGGGGTCCGAGCTCTTCAAATGGTCCTGGGTTAGGATCAGTGCCGAGTCCTCCTCACCTTGGGATGAACTACGAGAGGGAAACAGCTTCAGGTTGGTGCTGTAATCTTGGGGCGTATTAGCCGGAGAGTGTTTGGTGATGCATATCTGGAAGTTGTGGATTTTTGGCTGGTCATTGAGATTCTTGTAGGTTTCATTTGACTCTCGAGTTTCCAGTTTTGTTAATCTCTAAAGGAAAAATTGTTAGACAAGAGCAAAAGTTACATTGGGTTAGGGCATGTTAATGTAACCTCTACATGCAAGTCGATCAGCAGTGGTTTAATGGTCTGTTTAGTAAGGCCGGCCGCACTTATGTTATCGTCAGCACATTTCTCGTTTACACAGGACAATGTGCTGCTAATGATAATTTTTAAACGTGCTCAAAAATTATCACACCAATGAATGCTTTGCCCCTCCATTGGATGTTTGATGGCCTGTTTAGGCAGCCAACAGTTGGGAATGAGGGAACGCTCCCTAACCCAATTATTGGCCTGCCTAAATGAACCTTTACTTGAAAACTTTATACCAATGAACAAACTTCTCTGGTGCCATAAGAAAGCCATAACGCCACAGTGCTCAGGCATTACTGACATTGAAAAGACACAAGGTAGAGACCCTGGTTACAGTGATGTGTCACTTAATGGTCTGATTGCTGTAGTTTTTATAAAATCACTATTTTATCAGCAAGCAGATTATCATTGGGGACTAGTAAACCTGCTGCCAGGTAGTCCTACATATTCATAAGCTCTGTACAACCCCGCCCCCATCACTGATTGGCAGCTTTCTGCAAATCTAGTATACACAAAGTGGCCAATCAGTGGTGTGGGCAGGGTTATACAGAGCTCAGCAGTCAGAGAACTGCCAATCAGTGATGTGGGCGGGGTCTGCTGCAGATAACACAGTAATTTTATCAAAATGACAGCAGGTAGCCCAGTAAGTGACAGATTGTTGGAATCAGGGCCTCTGCCCCTATATTGCGCTGCACTCAGATGGGTAGCAAAAACCTGGTAACAGATTCCCTTTAATGGTGCTCTCTTCCAGTTATTGTGTTGGAGAACACCAAAGACGTAGGGCATCGGCTAAAAATGATTGCCTCTTTTTTATCTTGTGCAGGGTTTTTATATATAATCATTTAAAATTGTTTCTCAGTCACCATTAAAAGCTGAATTGGTTTACACTGAAACCTAAGCGGAGGTATAAACATCAAAAACATATAGGCCAGGAAGCTGGATTTTCAGTATTTCTACCACACCTTCTCCATGAACTCCATTTCCTCCTCCAGCTGCTGCGTCTCTTCTTTTACTGCCTGTAGAAAATCAGTGACTGACTGGCGAGGGTGCATTCCTTTCTCAAATCGGTTATAGAGGCCCCTCCAAAACCTTCCATGGTGAAAAATAAGTTTGAAGAGTTAGTATATGCACAAGTACAGAAGATTATCATCGAGCAATTCTCATGATATATGTTCTTAAGACGTGCTAGCTCATGGTACACACATGAAGGGCTAGCTCACAATGCTGTATATTCTCCCATGCCAGAGAATTGGGCCGATTATACTAATGACACTCTGCTTTAACTCTGAGTGTGATCCAATTTTCTCGCATGGAAGAATTGCAGCACAGGTGTGGAGAAGATGGAGGACTTAATTTTTCCATCTTCTCCATTGTCTCTGTGCACGTACATCAGACTGCACTCGGATAACATAGTATATTATTGGTCCGAGTGCTATCCGATAAAACATCACATAGCACTAGCACTCGGCCGTGTTACGTGGCAATGTGAGCGAGTCCTAATGAGTCCCTCAGTGGCTGATCTATGGCTGGTGACTTCAGATTAGTGAAAATATGTGGTGGCAAGTTGGGCCTCATTACTCGGACAGCACACTGACACATCCTATCCTTACACTATTCACATGTCCGTTCTGTTATTTTGCTGACTGATGGTCTGTATATAAACAGAGACATCCCCTACATTGACCTTATTTGCGGACATCCAAGTTGCATCCTACTGCTATTCTTCATTTTCACTGACTGGGTACTTGAAGAAGCTTGGGAAACCTCTGTCACGTTGTTTTTGCATATGGCAAAACCATTGATAAAAACGGACATGTGGACTAAATATGCCCGAAAATTGGATCTAACACACTTGCAAAATTGGTCTGTTTTGTACAGGCAAACAAAAAAAAAACAGCTTTTGCCTGGATTCACACGTGTGTTTTGCGGTCTGAGTATGCTTCAATGCAAAGACTGGCTTCAGGTCTCCTGACCCAAACTCGACTTTATATTATGCGTTTATATAGAAAGTTCCCGATCAGGGACATCCGCATGCCCTATTAAAGGGGTTGTACCAAGTATATAAGTAATCCCCTATCAACGGGATTTAGGAATTGATCGCTAGGGGTCAGTTCCACAGAGAATGAATGGAGTAGAGATGTACATGCTCCCCCTCTGCTCTGTTCAAAGCTTGCTCTACAGAACCTCCTGGGGATTGTTGGGGGTCCCAGCGGTCTGACCCCCAAAGATCAATACTTTATCGCAGTCTAAATATGTGCAAAATGAATCACCGTGTCACAAGCTGTCATAGATGTCAGTAAATCTGTCTAAAGTGAATTGATTTGTGCCAGGCAGAAGATAGAACTGACGAGTGAGCTCTGACGCAACCCCTAAATGTAGACCATGGTTACAAGTGGGAAGAGTGTTGGGCCTTGGATTTCACCACTGAAGGACACATTGGGCTCATGATACGTCACCCCGCTTCTTTCACCTGTAAAGTTAGGGTTGATGTTTCTATATATGAATGATAAGTATATGGTGTGTTAGAGTTCTGCTGCTTTATTCAGTGCAGAGGAGGAATCAGAATAACCTCTTACCTGAAGTGGCATGGAGTGGTGTGTGGTCTCAGAGTTCCTTGGGTCTGACTGTGATCTGCTCTGTACAGAGGGTTCATGTAATCCAACCGCTGCTTCCACAGGTAAGACCAGAGGGAGTAGGTCCTCTCCTGAATTCTGGAAGATGATGATTGCATCACTGATATATTGAGATTATGAGAGCTGCAAGTATACCCGTCACCACTGCAACCTGCACTAACACTAAGGGCTCATTCAGACGGACATTTTTTGTGTACGAGTCCTATTTGTGTTATTTCCAGATACGACTTGTACCTAGAAGAGTGAATGGGGCCATTCACATATCTGTGATTGTTTGAGAGACGGAAAATCGTGGCAAAATGTACGATAGTACGATAGTTATCTGAGTGTCAGGTCAAAATTAACAATGCACATCCATGGGTCAGTGAAAAAAAAAAAATCGGCCAACAATTAATTGCCATCTGAGCGCTGTCCAGTTTTCCAGGTCTGTTTGATGGAAAAAGATGAAGAAACTGAAGCTCAGGCCAAACTCTAATGATAAAAACTGACACTGACCAAACTGGTGAAACTGTGCCTGATTCTCTTATATGAATGAGCCACAAGTTCTATAGCTTTCAGTGTTTCTTTGCATAGTAGCTGTGTAGCTTCATACTCAAAATTGGAAAATCCGTTTCCAAAAAGTAGATGGAAAGATGCACTGAACTGCTTGGCCCCACCACGGTGCACCGAGCGCCTGTACTTGATTTGAACAGTCCTTCTGTACTGACAGTCCCTTTACAGCAGTGTTCCCCAACTCCAGTCCTCAGGACCCACCAACAGATCATGTTTTCAGGATTTCCTTAGTATTGCACAGCTGATGGAATTATTGCCTGTGCAGGTGATGCAATTATCAGCTGTGCAATACTAAGGAAATCCTGAAAACATGGCCTGTTGGTGGGTCCTGAGGACTGGAGTTGAGAACCACTGCTGTAAAGGGTTAGGAGATAACTTTCTGAATGCAGGAGGTCTGACCGATGGGACTTTTAGCGATGCTGAGAATGGGGCTCTTCAGTGATCAGCAGAAGGCCTCATTCACATGTACAGGTTTAAACAGGTATGTGAAAAAATGGTATCAGTGTGTCCATTTTTACCATCATTGTGTTATCAGTGTTCTTCTCGTATGGATAAATATGTTATAAAGTTTCTCCTATGCTTTGTAATGTTAAAGAAGTTGTCCAGTACTTTATATTACTCCCCCCCCAATGTATCCCCCCGGGGCCCCTAAGACTTTGCTGATAATGCCTGTGAGCTTCGCTATCGGTGGCCGCTCACAGGCATCACGTGACCCCACGCTGATGTCACGACAAGTGAGGCGTGACTCAGCGCTGGGGTCCCTACGGTGGCTGCTGGGTTGTGGGCAGGGTTACACCTCCTCCCCATGCGTCACTCCCAGCATCTAACGCGCTTTCCCAATGAATGGGGAGAGGCAGAGCGTGCGGTGGATGCCGGGTGTGATGTGGGGGGGGGTAACCCCGCCCAAAGTCTGGCATCCACCTGGAACGTGGAAGACAGAGACCCCCGGCTGCTGCCAGCGACATCGGCGGGGGTCACGTGATGCCTGTGAGCGGCCAGTGATAGCGCCACTCACAGGCATTATCTGCAACGGTAGGTAATTACAAAAATCCTTAGGGGTCTCGGGGAGACACATTGGGGGGGGGGGTAATATAAAGTACTGGACAACCCCTTTAATCTCGGACAGCACCATGATGCCATCCGTGGGCTGTCTATGTTCTTCATGGACCCATAGACTTGTATAGGTCTTTTTCATCTGTGATATTGGAAGAAAAAACAGACATGTCTCCGTGAGTTTTGTACAGACACATAGTCCATGAAAATCCACAGGCATGTGAATAGCATTAGCATTAACACGTACAGGTGGATACGGATGTCTGAATGAGGCCTCAATGAGAGCTTGATATTTTAAGAATATCTCTTTAAAGCCATGATCCTCTAGTTACAAGGATGTATCTCATGTCCTTGGCTACTGACCTGCAGGTTAGGACATTTTGTGACTGGGAAAGAAGATCTACAAGATTTCAACATTACTCAGGACAGAGAATATCTTCAAGAAGTATCTTCTAGTGGACCATTGGTTACATCAGGAACTGTGCAATTCTTAAATCCATGTACCCATCTTATTTTATTATTGGCATTTTGATTTCACCATTCTTATGTTTCTCTGTACAGTGGCACTGCCAGCGATGCCAGCGACCCAGATGGGCAGGAAAAAACTGAAATGGTTTAGGTTCACATACCCATTCAGTCTCCGGATATGTGGGAGTCCCTAAGGTCTGACACCCCCACCAATCCTGAAGTGATGGCATATCTTACCAATATGCCATCACTTTATACATTTTTCTCCTGCACAGTTATTGAAAATTTTTTGCCAAGGTTCAACCTTCACAGTTTATAAGTGATTGCTGTTATCCAGACTGTGGGGCACCGTGTGATCAGATCAGCATCAGGGACACGTCAACCATCCATATTCTATTTCTGTTACAAGCCAATAGTGACCATACACAGAGCACATATTCTCTCACATCAGTTCCTTCCTCTCCTTCTCGCAGTTGCACAGAAAGTTTCCATACTGACAGGAGTATATATGGTGTTGTATGTGGACCAAGAATCTCTCATTAAATTCAAACGCACAGGGAAACTGCTCCATGAGCTGCCAGACACATTCCAGGAACTGGTCTATCACTGGGGACACCTCCTTGGGATCCCCATCTAAATTTCCATACCTTAAAAAAAAAAAAAAAAAAAAAAAAATATGCTGAAGCAATGCAATTGGGGTATATGCATGCAACATCTTTTTCAGGTGGACTGCACTCCCAAAACCGCCTGAGACTGGGAATGGCACAGAAAAACTACAGTAAGTATATTATATTAGAATGTATGGTGTTTTTTTTTGTCTCTTTTGCTGAGAGGAGGAGAGCTGATGGAAGATTTGGAAAGTGACACAGCTAAACTCAGCTGTGCTGACCCTAGCCCCACACTGACTGCTGGGCCCATATCTGAAATGTGTTGATTGATGGGATTTGAATACAGTTGATATTCTAATCATGCAGGAGGTTAGACCAGGAGATCCGGGCTTTCATTATAACCCACACACTGAGAAACCTGCTGTAAGATATGGTGTGGAGGTGTTCTTTTTCTAGCATCTTGCTGCCTGTTTATAATTGGACAACATCGTACAAGGAGAAGTACATGCCCCACAGTGAAAGCTCTCTGATAACACCCACTTGGATGTAACGAAAATTAACTCATTAGGTGACAAATACTTTGATTGTTAATATCCCTGCAACAGAGATGCAAAATAAAAAAAGAACTAACAATTATTTTTTTTTCTGCTCTGAAGCTACAACGTGTTTTCAGTTCAACATGAAAAATTTGGTGAAAGGCCCTCTGTAAATAAGTGACTCTGTTTGACTTTTCCAACATATGTGCAGTGACCAGGGTTACCTGTGATTAAATTTGTGTCCAAATGAAATCCAGTCTTTTTCAATTAACACCTAATAGTAATTGGGAAAAATAAAAGTTACACTATGCAAAAAATATCAACTCCGTAAATCTCCACCAGTACATAGAGTATATGAAATGAAACCTCTTACCATAAATACTCTGATGGTTCGGTAATAGGGGTCAAGTAACAGACTGGATACAGAGCAGACCTGAGCGGTGCGGTCCCATCCATCAGAACAATGAACGAGCACGCTGGCGCCCTCTTCTGACACGGCCTAAATGTGCAAATTAAATGTAAAATATTACACATTTATATAATTACAAATCTCGTTTATTCTCAGCACTAAAAGGATCATTTTTGTACAGTCCGTGCCTAGAATAGTACAAATCAGACAAGCAGCACTAGAATATGAACAGATACAACACATCTTACCTTTACAATGAAGATACCAGCATCTAGGATTGTTTTCACGTGTTTTAACCAGCCAGAGGATTCAAGACCCCAAAGAAATTCACCCATAGAAGGAGATCGGAGCTCACAAACTGCAATCATGAACAGAACAATAAGCTCACTATAGCAACAGATTCTGTATGTGAAGTATTTCTGCTCCAAGACTTGAGATAGAGAATATATATATATATATATATATATATATATATATATACAGTCATGGCCAAAAGTATTGAGAATGACACCAAAATTATATTTTCACATGATCTGCTGGCCTCTGGTTTTTATTAGTGTTTGTCTGATGTTTATATCACATACAGAAATATAATTGCAATCATATTATGAGTACCAATAGGTTATATTGACAGTTAGAATGAGTTAATGCAGCAAGTCAATATTTGCAGTGTTGCCCCTTCTTCTTCAAGACCTCTGTAATTCTCCCTGGCATGCTCTCAATCAACTTTTGGACCAAATCCTGACTGATAGCAGTCCATTCTTGCATAATCAATGCTTGCATTTTGCCAGAATTTGTTGGTTTTTGTTTGTCCACCCGTCTCTTGATGATTGACCACAAGTTCTCAATGGGATTAAGATCTGGGGAGTTTCCAGGCCATGGACCCAAAATCTCTATGTTTTGTTCCATGAGCCATTTAGTTATCACCTTTGCTTTAGGGCAAGGTGCTCCATCATGCTGGAAAAGGCATTGTTGGGCGCCAAACCGCTCTTGGACGGTTGGGAGAAGTTGCTCTTGGAGGACATTCTGGTACCATTCTTTATTCATGGCTGTGTTTTAGGCAAGACTGTGAGTGAGCCGATTCCCTTGGCTGAGAAGCAACCCCACACATGAATGGTTTCAGGATGCTTTACAGTTGGCATGAGACAAGACTGGTGGTAGCGCTCACCTCTTCTCCGAATAAGCTGTTTTCCAGATGTCCCAAACAATCGAAAAAGGGATTCATCAGAGAAAATGATTTTGCCCCAGTCCTCAGCAGTCCACTCCCTGTACCTTTTGCAGAAAATCAGTCGGTCCCTGATGTTTTTTCTGGAGAGAAGTGGCTTCTTTGCTGCCCTCCTTGAATCCAGCCCTTGCTCAAAGAGTCTCCGCCTCACAGTGCGTGCAGAAGCACTCACACCAGCCTGCTGCCATTCCTGAGCAAGCTCGGCACTGCTGGTAGTCCGATCCCACAGCTGAAACAGTTTTAAGATACGGTCCTGGCGCTTGCTGGTCTTTCTTGGGCGCCCTGGAGCCTTTTTGACAACAATGGAAGCTCTCTCCTTGAAGTTCTTGATGATGCGATAGATTGTTGACTGAGGTGCAATTTTTGTAGCTGCGATACTCTTCCCTGTTAGGCCATTTTTGTGCAGTGCAATGATGGCTGCACGTGTTTCTTTAGAGATAACCATGGTTAACTGAAGAGAAACAATGATACCAAGAACCAGCCTCCTTTTAAAGTGTCCAGTGATGTCATTCTTACTTAATCATGACTGATTGATCGCCAGCCCTGTCCTCATCAACACCCACACCTGTGTTAATGGATCAATCACTAAAACGATGTTAGCTGCTCCTTTTAAGGCAGGACTGCAATGATGTTGAAATGTGTTTTGGGGGTTAAAGTTCATTTTCTGGGCAAATATTGACTTTGCAAGTACAGTAATTGCTGTTAAGCTGATCACTCTTTGACATTCAGGAGTATATGCAAATTGCCATTACAAAAAATGAAGCAGTAAACTTTGGAAAAATTACTATTTGTCTCATTCTCAATACTTTTGGCCATGACTGTATATATATATATATATATATATATATATATATATATATATATATATATATATAGGGTTGTGTAGGATACTCCAAGTGCGGATATGACTTAAAAATTGTACAATGAAATTGTAAAATTCTGTATTATTTATTATATTGGGGTTGGTCACTTTATATAAAAAAAATTCCAAAAGGGTGATAAAATGTAATGTTTGGCACATACAACTATAGATTACTTCCCCGGAGTTTGCCTTCTTCCTAAGGTGCGCCTGGAGGCCATGTTTCTCCCCAGGTAAGTTATACACCTCTACCCATCTACGTGATGTACAAGAAAACATGATTCATCAGACCAGAACCCTTTCTTCTATTACTCTATGGTTCAGTTCTGATGCCCATATACCCTTGTAGGTGCTTTTGGCTGTAACCGGGTCAGCATGACAATGACCAGCGTGCATCTCCATATGTAATAAGCTGCAATACTTTATCCTGACATCTTTTCTTCATAGCCAAAACTTAATTTTTCAGCAATATGTGCCACAGTATTTCTTCTGCAGCACCGGACCAGCTGGGGCTACTGTACCTTTCGTTCCACACAAGTATCAATGAGCCTTGGGCGCCCATGACTCCGCCACCTGCTCACCGGATGTTCTACCCTGGTAGGCACTAACTATTGTATGCCAGGCACACCCCACAACACCTGCTGTTTTTGAGATCTTCTGACAACCCTCATGGGGGCACCTCTGACAAGGAGAATATTGAGATCTCTAGACATCATGATTTGTCCATTGAAAATGGAGCTGTTTAGGGAATAGAGCGCACAGAACATAGGGAAAAAAAACAGTGGAGGGGGAAAGAAATAATTTGAGGTGCTCACCTGGAGGGATTGTGAGAGTCACAGCTCCTAAACCAGGAGTAATATAACGCTAGCTGCCATCTATAAGAAATATCTTTTATGTATTCTTTTACCCTATGCACAAAATAAACGTTCATGGAAAACTATGAATTGGCAGCAGCGTGTGCAATGTCCTCAAGGGCCAACATACATACGCTGAAAGTAGATTTGCAAATAACATTTTTCGCTGTTGCCCGTTCCTGTGGCACCATTAATGTACTAGGCCTTAATGAGTTTGGTGACATAACGTCTTGTGATCGCTATTTTAACTCTCTAAGAACCAGGGAGTTTTTTATTTAAGCGCTTTTTGTGTTTATGGAGCTGACGTTTTTATTGATACCAATTTGGAGCACATATAACGTTTTGCTAGCTTTGTATTGGATTTTTTTTGTTAAGTGAGGTGACAAAGAACCCACAATTTTGGCATTTTGATTTTTTTTTTCTGCAATGTTTACCGTAAAGGTTAATTACCATAATTCCATACTTTGATACATCTGACTTTTACGGATGTGGCGATACCAAATGTTTTTTTTTCCGTTTCTTTGTTTTTAATAGGGAAAACGTGGGATAGTTAAAAATTATCTATTTTTTATATTTTGACTTTTTATTTTTTTTTCATTTTTTTTGTACCCATTAGTGGACTTAAACATGTGATCCTTGGATTGCTTATATATACTGTAATACCACAGTATTGCGGTATTTACTAGAAATCATGGTTGCCTATGGCACTCAGTCTGCTGTAAAAAGTACTAAGATGGGCCTTAAAGGTAAAGGCATTTTGCCCATAGCGGTAGACCACGTGGCCACTATGGCGCTCATTAGCTGGGAAAGCCTGATGCTACAGGGCTTTCTTCTTCCGCATATCATTCTTTGAAAGATGGCCTTTGTTCCTCATCATTCAGCCTGTACGTCTGTGCTCGAAGTCTCAGCACTGCAGGTGCAATGACGTCACTAGATCGGGCCCTCTGTGCGGAGTTTTTTTTTATTTTGGCAACAAGAAAAGCGTATACTGTGGGATCCATCATACATGATGTGGGGCGGCCATCATACTGTGTGAGCGAACTGTTGGGGGCCATCATACTGTGTGAGCGAACTGTTGGGGGCCATCATACTGTGTGAGCGAACTGTTGGGGGCCATCATACTGTGTGAGCGAACTGTTGGGGGCCATCATACTGTGTGAGCGAACTGTGGAAGACATCATACTGTGTGTGTATATGTGTGGGGGGCTGTAAGAGCATCATACTGTGTGTGTGTGTGGGGGGGGGGAGTAGTGTAGGTGCATTATACTGGTGGGGTTTGCCATGGGGTCATCATGTTGTCCATGTAAGGACTACTGTGGGAGAAAATTATGACAGGAGATTCACTCCGAGGTATCGCACCGTGTGTGGAGGGCAGCATACTCTATGGGGTTTATTAAAATGGTATCAGTGTGTGCAAACAAGAGGAATCAGTAGCAGGGGCATTATTTCTGTGTCCAAGCCACAAAACATGTCCTCTCCCTGTATTTAAAAGTTGGAAAGTAGGCCCTTGTGTGACTGCATCAATATGTTATAACCCTGCCTAGTCCATCAATATAGACTCTTGGTATGGGGCCCCATGATTTCTATGAACGCCTCTGCTTAAGCTGGCCCCCGGCTGCTGTGGTAACCCATCGATTAACAGCGCACATTCAAAATAGTTAACAGACACCATCAGCTTCTTGTGGAGTTCCTGAGCCACCTCCACACACGCAGGCTCCTTCTCAGGATGTTCATTCACATCCTAATGCGGTGAGAGGTTACATATAAAAATAAAATCCTAAAATCTTGGAATTTTTGCTTTGCCCACTAATACTCCATTTACACAGACAGATTAGTGGCAGTAAACCACCACTAACTGGTAAATATTTACTGATTGTCGGAGGTTTAGAAGCCTGTTTACACAGGAAAACCATGCTAAATGATGTGCGTTGAACGTTCAGAAGGCGTAAGCTTTGCAGCTCCTCAGAAGAATTTTTTATTTTTACCAGGAGACCTGGACCCCCCGTGGTCTAGAGGTCTCAGGGGGTCTCAGCGCTGCTGGGACCCCTGGCCCTCCCCTGGCGGATCTGCGTACCCCCTAAGGAGGTCCCCGCATAAGCCTGCCGGCCCCGGGGGATACAGGGTGCTCCCTGGCGGAGACGCACACTGCATCTAGGGGTCCCTGCGAGCTCCGCCGTGGGGGGGAGCGAAGGGCCATGGCGTCACACATCCCTGGGGGTCCCTGTGGCGCTCAGCTGGGTAAGTGCCCTGTGTGTGTGTGTGTGTGTTACTGTCTTATGGTGACTGCACCTTTTGTCTTTTCAGGCAGAGGTGTAATACTGGAGAATGCACATCACCGCTGCTGTTAGCAGGGGAGCGGGTCAGAGGAGCGCGGGCTCCGTTAGTGTAACGGGGGGCGTGGCTTATGTTCTTGGCTGCCTGCCATCGTCTGTGCAGACAGGAAGCGCCTGGAAAGCGCGCGCTGGGCAGTCCCCGCCCCCCTCCTGCCTTCCTTCTCTTCGGCTCTGCAAACGGCCATTGCCTCACGGAGCTCAGCGCTGTCCTCTCCCTCCCCCCTGCTCTCCGCTCTCACACACAGGCTCCAGGAAGCTGGTGAGTCATCTGTTTGTCTCATCTCTACAGCACAGAGCGCTGCTGTCTTCTCTGCTGCATGCACACCTTAGTCCTTTTAAGGCAAGGTGCATTGCGTGTTCAGCAGCATTAACCCCTTCTGGCCATCATCAGAAAACCTTTTTTCTGCAATGCTGGGGTAGCTTTTCTCCCTCTAAGGAGAATCTTTAACCCTTCAGTGCTTGGTAAATTGTTTTGTGGGAACAGGCTGTGATAGCAGGATCTCACTTCCCCGGTTACTGTGCTCTTGTAAGGGGTTATTACTGCTCTTTCCGCGACGCTCGCTACTGCGTAGGGGGCATGTCGGATCAGGGTCCAGGCGGCGCGGACCTCTCTCCCGGCCCGCTTCAGGATCGGTCACGCGTATCTGATATGCCGGGGTTGACGGCGTCAGGTTCGTCTCTGGTCAGGGGCCTCAGTGATGTTAAAGCGCTCACTCGCTCCATTGACAGTCTGTCTGACCTCCTGGGTCACTGGGTATCAGCTAAGTCCCTACCGGCGCGGGGCAAGAAGCGCCACAGGCCTGTGGTGGCGCTGTCTCCTCCGCGCAGCGCATCAAAGGCTTCGGATTCACCGACAAGCTCTGCTGGTGAGATCTCCGATTCTGATGAAGAGGATCGGCAGGGTCGCTCGGCTTCGCTTTCAGGCCACGTGGATGCTCTTATTGGAGCCATGCGGGAAGTGTTATAGCTGTCTGAAGAGGTGACGAGGCCGGGCAAGTCGGCCCGGCTGTATCAGGAGTCGCGTCGGGCTCGTTCGACACTGCCAGCGCACGATGAACTTAACGAGGCGGTGGAGAGAGAATGCCTGTGTCCGGATAAGCGCTTCCAAGAGATGCGGTTTTTTGATGCCCTGTATCCCTGCTCCACAGAGACGATCGCTAATTGGGTCCCCTCTCCTGAAGTGGACGTGCCATTGTCTCAGCTGAGCAAATCTTCTTTGCTTCCGGTTAAAGGGAAGGCGAGTCTACAGGATCCGCTGGACAGAAGGACGGAGTTAGCGGCGAAGTCCATCTACGAGGCCGTGGGTCATGGATTCCGAGCGGCCTTGGGGGCCATGTGGGGACAGCCTGTACATCTAGTGCACTAGTTAGGCGTTGGGCCAGATGGTGATGCTGAGCAGTGTCTGCCCTGGCTGGACCAGAATGGGAGACCACAGAATCCACAGATGATTCTGACCCAATTTCATGCCCAGCACATGCCTGACACCTAACATTATACTGGTGAGGCTTCCCTGAGATGGTTGGATCAGCTGCGGTCAGCATGGCAAGATGGGACTCCGCTGTCTGACGTGGAAAGGCTCTTCCAGCTGTTGGAAGAGGTGGCCCGATATAGCAGAGACGCAGTGCTGGATACTACTTTGTTTCTGTCCAGGGCTCAAGCCTCGGCCGTCACAGTCAGTAGAGCACTGTGGCTCAAACAGTGGACTGGAGACGCAGTATCCAAACAAGGTTTGCTTACTCTGGCGTACAAGGGCGGTCTGCTTTTTGGTTCGGACCTCACGGAGCTGATTGCTAAGGCCAAGGATGTGGCTTTGCCACAGCGGAAAGCAGCGGCCTCTACGTCTGACAGGTCAAGTGCCGGTAGTGGTCGTCGGTCCTTTCGACCCAGGGGACGATTCGATCAGCCCTCTTGGAGATTGGGTCGTCCCTCGTCTTCCGGTAAGAAGTCCACCCAGAAATCCCGTACTCCCTGGAAACAGCATTTCCGTCGGGACAAAAGGGAGGCTGACAAAAAGCCCGCTAAGGCGGACTGACGCCAGGATCCCTCTCGAGGGCTCTCGGGTGGGAGGTCGGCTGCTACAATTCGGGTCGGTTTGGGCGTCCCACGAATCGGACGCCTGGGTGACACGGGTTGTGTCAGCGGGCTATTTCATAGAGTTTCACTCTCTACCCCCGGACAGGTTTCGTCAGTCTCGCATCCCGTCCGTGCCCAAGCTGGCTGCTGCTCTGCTGCGGGAGGTCAACTCTCTTCTGCAGCAGGGTGTAGTGGTTCCGTTTCCGCCGGAGGACCGGGGAAGGGGGTTTTTACTCTAACCTTTTTGTGGTCCCCAAAAAGGAGGACAAGTTTCATCCCATTCTGGACCTCAAGGATTTGAATCTTCATGTCCGAATCCGGAAATTCCGTATGGAGTCTCTTCGCTCCGTCGTGGCGGCCTTGTCGCAGTACGATTTTTTGGTGTCGATCGACATCCGCGACGCCTATTTGCATGTCCCTGTTGGCAGGGCTCACCAGTGCTTCCTGCGTTTCGCCGTAGGGCAGGCCCATTAGCAATTTGTGGCCCTACCTTTCGGGTTGGTCTCGGCGCCCAGGGTTTTTACAAAGGTTCTGGCGCCGCTCATGGCGCTCCTTCGAAAGCAAGGAGTTCCGATTCTCCCCTACCTGGACGACCTGTTAATTGTGGCGCCCACAGCGGAGGAGGCAGTGACAGCTCGCGATCTCTCCCTTCAGCACCTGGAAGACTTCGGGTGGCTGGTCAATTGGAAGAAGTCGTCATTGGAGCCGTCGCAGTCAATCCTGTTCTTGGGGATGCATTTCGACACCGTACGGGCAGTGGTGTCCCGCCCTCCGGACAAACAAGCGAACCTTCGTCACCACGTCCAGGCTATGAGGTCGGTGAGGGCGATGTCCCTTCGGAAGTGCATGCGCCTTCTGGGTCTGATGGTGGCAGCAATGGAAGCGGTGCCGTTTGCACAATTTCATTCCCGGGATCTCCAAGATCTTATTCTGACCCGTTGGGACCAATCGCCGACTTCGCTGGATCGCTGTGTCGTCATCTCCCGCAGGGTGCGAGAGTCTCTTGGATGGTGGTTACGTCTGGAGGCTCTATCCCTGGGGAAATCCCTTCTTCTCCCACGGTGGTCGGTGATTACCACCGATGCCAGCCTGACTGGCTGGGGGGGGGGTTTGGAACGACCTCTGGGTTCAGGGGGTCTGGTCGTCAGAGGAGTCGTCTCTGCCAATCAACATTCTGGAGTTGAGAGCAATATTTCTCTTCCTCCGACATTGGACGGTCCCTTTGAGCGGTCTGCCGGTCCGGATTCAGACGGACAATGCGACAGCTGTCGCGTATATCAACCATCAGGGCGGGACGAGGAGTTCCAGACTCATGATGGAGGTCTCTCGGATCCTGCTTTGGGCCGAGTTCAGGGTTCCAGTCATCTCCGCGTTTCACATCCCGGGTGTGCTGAATATCTCGGCGGACTTCCTCAGTCGCGAGCGGGTAGATCCCGGAGAATAGAGTCTTCATCCGGAGGTTTTTACTCTGCTGTGCTCCCGTTGGGGGACTCCCCAAGTGGACTTGATGGCATCCAGGCTGAACGCCAAGATTCCGACAATCATGTCCAGGTACAGGGACCCGGAGGCTGTGGCGGTAGATGCTCTAGTGGCCCCGTGGGACCAGTTCGAGCTGATCTATGTGTTTCCGCCGGTATCCTTACTTCCTCTGGTGATCAGGCGGATCAATCTCGAACGAGTATCGGCGATTTTGGTGGCGCCGGATTGGCCGCGGAGGGTGTGGTATTCAACGCTGGTGTCTCTTCTGGCAGCGCCTCCGTTTCCACTGCCTCTTCGCCCGGACCTGTTAACTCAAGGGCCCATTCGTCATCCGGACCTGAAGTCACTTCGTTTGACGGCGTGGCTCTTGAGACCGAAATCTTGACCCGTCGTGGGTTTTCGTCCGAGGTCATTGCCACCTTGCGGGCGGCCAGAGGTCCAGCTACGACTAGTATTTATCACAGAACTTGGGAGGCCTTCTATTCATGGTGTTCTGGATTGTCAAGGAACCCGAGGGTTTTTTACATTCCCAACTTCTTGGCCTTTCTGCAATGTGGTCTGGTCAAGGGTCTAGCAGTTAGTACCTTGCGGGGTCAGGTCTCTGCACTATCCGGGCTTTTTCGGAAGGCTATTGCCTCACGCAGGGATGTGCGTTCATTTTTTCGCGGGGTTGCACATAAGTTTCCGCCTCGGAGGGCGGTTGTGGCTCCTTGGCGGCTCAATTTAGTTTTGGAGGCTCTTCAGCATGGGCCGTTTGAGCCTATGGATTCAGCTACGCTTTACTTGCTTTCTTGGAAGGTGGCCTTCCTGGTGGCGGTCACCTCTTTAAGAAGGGTTTCGGAGTTGGCGGCACTGTCTTGCTCGCCCCCTTTTTTGGAATTCCACCCGGATCGTGTGGCGCTTCGTACCCGTGGAGATTTTTTACCTAAAGTGGTGTCGCGTTTTCCACCTCAATCAGGACATCCTGTTGCCTTCCCTCTGTCCGAATCCAAAGAGTCTGAAGGAGCGGGCCTTGCACTCGTTTGATTTGGTGCGGGCATTGAAGTTCTATCTTTCAATCACGCAAGGGTTTCGAAAATCGGATTCTCTGTTTGTGATTCCTGCTGGTCGTTGCCGTGGTCAGCGGGCTTCCAAGGACACTATAGCTCGGTGGATATGTTCGGCTATCCTGGAGGCGTACCGGCTCAAGGGCGAGCCTTGTCCGGTTAAGGTTCAAGCTCATTCCACGAGAGCTGTTGGTTCGTCGTGGGCTTTTCGTCAGGGGGCTTCGGCAGCGCAGCTCTGCCGGGCGGCTACCTGGTGCTCCGTTCACACTTTTACTAAATTTTATAAAGTGAACGTGAGTGCTTCCGCCAATGCGGCCTTGGGACGCAGGGTCCTGCAGGCGGCAGTGGTTTAGGTTATCTCTTTATTTTTTGTTCGGCGCTTGTTGCGCACTTGCCTAAGTTGTTGGGGTGTTGGCGATCCTGCCACTGTTTCCCACCCTTGAGTTTTGGACTGCTTTGGGACTTCCCACTAGTAATGGATCTGTGTCTCCCTTCCTTCCCTTCTGCTGCTGAAAGACGGATTTTGGTAAGACCTTACCTGTAAAATCCTTTTCAGCGAAGGAAGGAAGGGAGACACAGCACCCTCCCATGGCAGAAGTGTATTATGGTTTTTCTAGATGCGGCGCGACTCCCTCCTGATGGCGGTCATCTGGTCTGGGGTTGGCGCACTAGGGCTCTGTTCCAGCATTGCCAGCTCATCGCAGTTGTCAGGTCCAGTAAGTAGTGCCTGGGACTGTGTGTTTTCATGCTGTTATATACATAACCTGTTCTCTCACATTTATGAATTTTCAGAAGGGGTTGTGTTGTTCCCCTGGTGTTGTCTGCTCTTCCTTAGCTTGTGTACGGACTGGAGAACATGGGAGTAGGAGGAGCCTAAGTTGGAGGGGCCGGTTGTCACTTTTTCTAAATCTGAGGTGAACTATCCTGTGGGGCTCCGCCTAACCCCACTAGTAATGGATCTGTGTCTCCCTTCCTTCCTTCGCTGAAAAGGATTTTACAGGTAAGGTCTTACCAAAATCCGTCTTTTTCTCGTTTTACCCTATAGCCTATTTACACTCCACTTCTCAGCAGCTCTCGTTTATAATCTTTCAGTGTAAATGCATATTAAGTCTCAGCATTGGCTTACCCTGCCTGTTCTGTAGAGATTCTCAGCAGCCATCTTATTATCATCACAGACAGGATTAAAATAAAAGGTAACATCTTGTCATATAGATAATACAGGATCCACCATTCACAAAAGGCGATGGTCTCAGCTGACCTTCTTCCCCCTCTCTGCACAATGACCTCTGCACAGGTCAGAGAGCATGCCTATAACCCAGTGAACATCCACAGTCTAAAGTGGTCCATATATCCACTGTAAGGCTTATCAGCTCAGGTAATATTGCCGCCTGATCATTTAGAGAGAATACAATTAGAAAAATCTTGACAATCAGAAATTAAAAACCTATTGATAAAAAAGAATATAAATGTCTGGTTTTAATAATTACAGAAATTTCTAGCTGATATATTCCTTAACATGATCAACACTCGTATAAGACGTAGATAGTACTCGGACCTCACAAGTGACCGTGGTCAGATAGTATTTAATCTAAATCACAATTAGTCAGGAAGCAGGAAACCACTAGAATAAAATTCCGCAAGTACAACAAACGTGATTGTATATTATCATGTCACTGAATTTTGGGTCTTCTATCCTTTGGATTACGAGCTCGGAGAGAATGAAGACACAGGACAGGATGTTTGTGTCTAAACATACTCTAAAAACTTTATTACAAAACACAGGGCTAATATACACCCTAAAGGCAGGAAACGGATTTGCCATATATGGTTCGATTATACAGTTTAGCTGAACAAGCGAAAAAAACTAGTTTCTGTATGCTTTAAAATATTTAATTAGACTTATCTAGTTAGCAAGGTCATTTCATCTTTCTGCAAGAACACATTATTGCTACAAGAAGAAACATCTGGCCAGGGAGAATCACGTTATCTTTTTAGCAAGGACACGCTATTGATACAAGAAGGAACATTTCAGCTTGCTGTTTTTTTACCTAAAATAACTGTCAGACTTATATAGCATAGATGGGGCCTTTAAACTTGAGGGACTCCATCTTCTGCTATAACATTCCATCCTTTTGTTCCTTCATTTATCAATACGAATTTCTATGTTTTCTTTTAGTACAACGCTGAATACATATTAAAAAAAGCTTAAAAACCAAATAAACCGCAAGACACATTAGCAAAACCTGTAAAATAGCTTGTACTATACCAGCCAACCACCCACCAATACCTTTAAACCAATTTGCGGGATTTAGAAAGGAAAATCTCTGTGTGGAATTATTGGCCAAAGTATCTGAACAGTTCACTCAAAAGTTTATCTCTTCCCATGAGACTGGGACAGCAAGAAAGGGTATGCTAGTGGACGTCACAGGGGCATGTGTACATATCCAACAATTAGCAATGGTCTGGTTTTGCTCCTTTAGTCCATCGATTAGAGCAAGATGGTGTCTAATGAATCTATTGTCGTCTCCATCCATGGTGCCTAACCTAGTCCATGCACCTGTGGTCGCAAGGATGCAGGTAAGTATAAACAATGTCATCAGTCTTTGTCCGCTGGTTCTCCTAGTATCTTTTTGCAATGGGACGCGTGGATCCAGGTCTCTTTTCCCTCTAACTTAACGGCTGTGCTTGTGGTCAGCAGAACTTGAAAGGGTCCATCAAACCGTGGATCTAGGCTTTTCCTCACGTGTCTTTTTATAACCACCCAGTCTCCAGGTTGCAGCGTATGGCTGCTAGAGTCTTGATCTGGATCTGGAAGAGAACTGAAGACATTATCATGTACTTGCTTAATCTTTTTGTGTAAAGTCCTCACATAGGAACTTAGCACATGGTTGTTCATTTCTAATGCTTGCGGATAGAAACACCCTAGGCTGGGTACGTTGCCAAACAATATCTCATATGGAGAGAGTCCAGTCTTTCTATTAGGCGTGTATCTTACTGAAAACAGAGCAAGTGGTAAACAGTCCGGCCATGGTTTTCCTGTCTCAGCCATGGCTTTCTGAATTTTTAATTTCAATGTCCCATTCAGTCTTTCCACTTTACCACTACTTTGTGGGTGATATGGGGTATGGAATGCTTGTTGAATTCCTAGAGCTGACATGACTTCATTCATTATTTCACCTGTGAAGTGTGTACCTCTGTCACTCTCAATTACCTCTGGTACCCCATACCTGCAGACCACCTCCGCAAGCAGTCTCTTTGCGGTTGCCGCAGCCGTGGCTTTGGCAATCGGGAAAGCCTCTGGCCATCCTGAGAACAAATCAATACAAACCAACACATATTCCCATGATCCTGACTTTGGCAGCTGAATATAATCAATTTGCAGTCTCTCGAATGGATAGAGGGGCCGGGGGGTGTGTTTGGGTGGTGTTTTAACTACTCTACCCTGATTATATGTAGCACATATCATGCACCCTTGTACCAGGTTTTCAATACAGGTGGAGAATCCTGGTGCCACCCAATGTTTCTGCATCACACTATTCACACCCGTTTTAGATTGGTGTGTCGGCCCATGTAGTATCTAGGCAGCTGCTGGGTACAGTGCCCTTGGAAGTCATCGTCGTGTCCCTTTCCCCCATACCCCATTTGCTTCATTCAGGCATGCACCTTCCTTTAACCACTTATCAACCTCCTCCTTTTGAGCCTGAGCCTGCATTTGGGATAAGATGTCCTCCGACACAAAGGGGTTTTTAGGGGCACTTAACTGACGTACTGTTGACCCTTGTTGCGGCTTACAGGCTGCTGTTTTTGCCGCTGCATCTGCCATCGCATTTCCTCTGCTTACCTGGTCGGTGCGTCTGGTATGTGCTCTTACCTTTATGACAGCTACTTGTTTAGGTAGTTGTAGCGCATCAATTAACTGCTGGACCGCATCAGCATTCTTAATGGGGTGTTCTGCTGCCGTCAGGAAACCTCTTGACTTCCATATTGGACCAAAATCATGCGATATACCGAATGCGTACCTAGAATCTGTGTAAATGTTAACAATACTACCTTCCGCTAGTTTACAGGCCTCGGTTAGGGCCCTAAGTTCAGCTTCTTGAGCCGACTGGTGTGGGAGCATTGGTTCTGCCTTGATTACTGCATTGAGGGAGACAACTGCATATCCAGTATGGAAGGTACCTGAATCGTCCTGATGACGGGATCCATCTACAAAAAATTCAAAATCTGCATTTTGTAATTCATGTTCAAATCCAGTAGGTAAACCTGCCGTTTCTTGTGCCATCATTTGTACACAGTCATGAGGAACTTCCTCTCTTGGATCTTCCTTAAAAAGCACAGTACCTGACTCCTCCTTTAGATCCGAGAGAGGTAACAAAGTTGCTGGATTCAGGGTAGTACACCTCTGTAAAGAAACATTGGGAGGCATTAACAGTGCACATTGTAACCTGAGATGACGTGCTGCTGAGAGGTGAGCGGGTTGCACTTGATTCAATATAGTGTAGACATCATGAGGTGTTAGAACGGTGAGTGGGTGGTCAAGAACAATGTCTGCGGATATATGGAGTAATAGTTCAACAGCATGCAGAGCACGTACACAGGATGGTGCACCTCTGGCTACCGCATCCAATCTGCCACGAAAGTAGGCAACAGGTCTCTGATTATCACCGTGTGTTTGAGTTAAAACTCCTGCTGCATGTCCAGCTTGTTCATGAAGGTACAGAGTAAATGGGAGCTCATAATTAGGGGTACCCAAAGCTGGAGCGGCCAAAATACGGTTCTTGAGAGAATAAAAACAGTCTATTGCCTCTGATGTTAGTACAAAAGGTGTTGGGGTAAGACAGTCATAGAGGGGCTGCATTAAAACAGAGATGGCATGAATCCACTGTCTGCAATAGGAAACAAGTCCAAGAAAAGTTCTGAGGGCTGCAACATTAATGGGGACGGTGAATGCCTGTACTGCTTGTTTGCGTGCATTTGTTAAATGACGAGCTCCTGGTGTAATGCAATGTCCCAAAAAGGTGACTGAAGATTTACAAAACTGAAGCTTATCTTTCGATGCCTTGCAGCCAGCGTGATAGAGAAACAACATAAGCGATATAGTTGCACTATGACATTGTTTCCTGGAGGGGGCACAAATGAGCAGGTCATCGACATATTGCAGAACAACGATATGTGGTTCAGACCATCCCTCCAGTATTTCCTGCAGGCTTGCAGTGTACATTGTGGGTGAATTCTGGGCACCCTGTGGCAACACTGTCCATGTATATTGACTACCCTGGAATGTGAAAGCAAACAGGTACTGGCAGTCAGGATGTAATGGTACACTGAAAAATGCATTTGCCAAATAAACCACTGAAAAGCAAAGAGAATTAGAAGGTATCTGTGACAGAAGAGTATGCGGGTTGGGCACAACTGGTGTTAGAAGTTCTGTGGCTTTGTTAACCAACCGGAGGTCATGGACCATTCTATATGCGGCTGGTTGTCCTGGCACGCTCTTTTTCTTTACTGGGAACAGGGGAGTGTTGCAAGGGGACTGGGTTTTGACTAGGACTCCTCTCTGTAGTAATTTTTGGACCTGCTGGGCTATGGCATTCTCCTGAGCCGAGCTAAGGGGATACTGCTTCTGTTGAGGCAAGATGGCTCCTGGTTTTAATTTCACCATTACTGGTTGAACTCTTAACCTACCAACATCTGTTTTGCCTGAGGCCCAAAAATCATGTGGTACAGCCTGCTCCAATATCGGGGGAAACTCATTTGTCTCTTCTATGCTGGCAATATCTAGTGACATAATTTTGCAAAGGGTACTTGGTTTTAAACCTGGGGTCATGGTGACAGTGCCATCGGGATGATACTCAATATGTGCTTGTAATTGGGACAACACATCATTTCCCAAAAGGTTACATTGGCCTCGGGGCGATACCATGAGCTGGCTATGTACAGTAGCTCCTTGAATTTGCAGGGGAATTCTTTTAGTGACAGGAAGCAGGACAGACGGGGAATTGAAGGGGGTGGCAATGACATGATGTGAAAAATCAGTGTCAGTATATGGCCAATCACCTTGCGTAATTACTGAATTGTCGGCCCCCGTATCTACTTGGAAATCGATTTCATGTCCCCCTGGTAGGTTCACCTGCACTATACAACTGGGAGTTGGGGGTAAGGAGATGAGGGGGTTCATGTGCAAGCTTCCCTCATCCTATGGGGGCGTTGTTTGGTCGGCTGGAGGACCCGTACTCTGAGCATTTGGATACGGGTTGGTCCTACAGTTCTTTCTAAAATGTCCTGGCTTTTTACATCCGTAACATAGTCTCTGTCCTTCTCCTTCAGTCTGTCCTCTGCCTCTGTTGTTTCTGGGGGTCGTCTCTACTATATGTATTCTGGCAGCTCTTTTTGCCTGCGCTATGTCATGCTGTGCCCCCTGAGCTATTCTAGCTAAATCTTCTGCCTTCACTGATCTCCAGTCCGGTCTACTTGCTTTTACCTTCTCTGCAATCTCTTTCTTTAGTCCATTCATGAAAGCACTTGCTAATACCCTCTCACTAGTCTTATTCCCGGGGTTGAACCCCATTTCTGACCAGGTTTTCTTTAGTGCATAGAAATAATCCTTAGGATCTTCCTCCTTTCCCTGCACTCTATCTTCTAGTGTAACTTGCTTTTCTGCTTGCCTGTCTTGACATGCTTTTACCAACGCTGCTGCGAATAGGACTCCAGCTGCTGCATCATTAGATTCTGCATCTACGGGTCCGGTCCTATTGGCATACTGTTTTTTTGTCTCATCTATCAACCTATCATAGCGGGCTTCATCTGCCAATTTTCCCTTAATTACCCCCTGCAGATCTATTCTAGTGGCATGATACGTATCCTGTATGGTGGTGATCATTCTAGCAAAACCCATAGGGGACTGGGACGGATCTGGCAGCTGGGAGATCAGTGCCAACTGCTCTGAAGGACTCCATGGTCTATACATTAACATTGTACGAGCTTCCTGACCTGGAACCACTGCATCCCCCCCTGCTGCTGCTGCTGCTGGTGCTCCTGGCACAACTACCGTCCTCATTGGGAATAGACTAGCTGGGTGGGGTCTCGGTCCTCCACATGCCACACAGATGTCTACTGTCAAGGGGTTCTGTTGTCCACATCTGGGGCAAACCCAACATTTAGGTTCCTGGGAATTCTGGTACTGGGGTGGGGGTGACGTCGGGAGCGGACAGGGAGGAAAATCTGTCATTCCAGTTTTTGTCAGTCTGTAACGTCTGTCTCCTAATTCTTCAATCTTTCCTTCAAAATAAGCGCATGCATTCATCCATACATCTACTGTCTTCAACAGACCCTTATCTTTCAACCATCCATGATAGGAGTTAAAGAAGGATTTCCATTTCTCTCCATTCATCTCTCCATTCTCATTCATTCCCGCTTTACACAATATTTTGTCAATTCCAATCAGTGCCTGTTTCCCTTCTCTGCGTACCACTAAGTCTTTGGCTATAATGCCTTCCTTGGCATTTTGGTTCCCCATTTTTTTCGGTTCTCCTCACCTAGAAGAGACTCCTCAGTCACTTAGACAATGGGCCACAAAGGTTTCTGAACCATTCCACTACTAGCCTCTCTAGGACTTATACGCCAACCAGAAAAACAGACCAAAAACATCAATCCCGGGACACATCCACAACACAATCATCGGATCCATACTTTCATTAAATTCTCCAAAGGATAGAAGGCAGGACTGTCAATTTATCTGAGGGATTCTACTGGTTCAAAGGGACCTGAACCAGACAACAATCTGTTGAATTACCTGGGGAGCCGACCGCTCGGGGGTGAGGGAGTCTCTTCTATGCAGTGATATAATTAGGTAGAATATAACAGTTATTCTTACCTCAGCACTGTATATATCACCAACAGAGAGCTTCACTCGTCCCACGTCTCGGACCGGTCGAGCACCCTTGGGTAGATTAACTCAAGGTCCCTGTTCGAGGCGCCAGCTGTCGTCACTGAATTTTGGGTCTTCTATCCTTTGGATTACGAGCTCGGAGAGAATGAAGACACAGGACAGGATGTTTGTGTCTAAACATACTCTAAAAACTTTATTACAAAACACAGGGCTAATATACACCCTAAAGGCAGGAAACGGATTTGCCATATATGGTTCGATTATACAGTTTAGCTGAACAAGTGAAAAAAACTAGTTTCTGTATGCTTTAAAATATTTAATTAGACTTATCTAGTTAGCAAGGTCATTTCATCTTTCTGCAAGAACACATTATTACTACAAGAAGAAACATCTGGCCAGGGAGAATCACGTTATCTTTTTAGCAAGGACACGCTATTGATACAAGAAGGAACATTTCAGCTTGCTGTTTTTTTACCTAAAATAACTGTCAGACTTATATAGCATAGATGGGGCCTTTAAACTTGAGGGACTCCATCTTCTGCTATAACAATCATTAGGCTATATTTAGTAGCTTTACCGAGAATTCTATAATAAAGGCTCAGTGGTCAATGTTCTCGTGTATAAAACATTCTCATAACATAAAAATAAGTAACAATGCATAACACTGACGTGGTAAATATAAAGCTTCCTCCTAAAAGGAAAACCCCACGCGGGGAGAGGACCACATCTGAAGACTCGACAATGACACATTATGATGGAATGATCATCTCGGAGCTTCTCCTGCTGAGCCTTCACCTCTTTCCAGGACATCGAGGAAAAAAAGAAAATACCTGACTATTCAAGGAACCATTCCTAAATAATTCTTAGTATTCTGGGATATTTGGCTGCATCCATTCTTTATGGAAATAAGGATCTACAAAAGCCAAACTGTTGTAAAATGCAGCAAATGTTCTATTGTGTGGTATACTGGGATCTATGGGGGCTTCAAACTCTGGGGTGACCATTATAAAGCAGCACAGAGCCCATTGTATAAACTCTACTGGTATATTTAGCTGTATTAGAACCAAAATATCTAACTGAAGGCCCACCATACATATTAGACTAATGTTGACCTATCCCACCGATATTGACAGATTCAGCTGAAACTCAAATGTGTATGGGGGCCCAGACAACTGATTGTTGGGGAAGTTAAAGGGGTATTCCTATCTCCAAGATCCTATCCCAATATGTAGTAGGTGTAATAATATTAGCAAATACCTCTAATTAGAAATGTAGTATAGTCCTTCTGATTAGCAATGTTGCTTACCCTATGTGCAAGGCATTGCAGTAGCTTAGGCATCCATGGTTACGACCACACATAGTTACGCTTAGTGGTCGTAACAATGAATACCTAAGCTACTGCAATGCCCTGCACATGGGGTAAGTGACATAGCTAGCCAGAAGAACTATCCTACATTTATAATTGTAGGTATTTGCTAATATTATTACACCTACTACATATTGGGATAGGATTTTGGAGATGAGAATACCTCTAAAGTGTCCGACATGTCCGATTTTGAACTATTGATCCTTCTGTTTCCCTGGAGATAGCTTATCACCAAAGATGTAGGACTGCGGTTCTCTTATAGAGAACACAGAGACACTCGGCTGAAGTACTCTTGTGTATGGGACAACGCTTTACTGTTGGAATTGCTGTGGCATATGAGAGGAGACTGACTATGAGCATCACTATCACGGTGAAAATATTTAGGATTTTTAAAGTCCTAATTTTAGGAGGTCCAAGTCCTAAAAAAATATTATTAACCAGGAACAATGTATTATTTAGAAAAAGACTCATCCATCGCCTGATTGGATTGTTTATAGTCCTCTCATCTGCCCATGTAAACAGGACGTGCTGCCGACAATAAGCAACCATCTTGGTACACTTTGTATCGGCCCTTTTGAAAAGGCTTTATATGAGCACCGGTGGACTTGTTAGTGGGGCTGTGGCCTGACGCTGATGATTGGCCACACTATCTATCAGTATTCGGTCAGTATTTTTTCTCAGGAGTGGGAGCCAAAACCAGGTGAGGAACAATAAGAGAAACGGTCTAATAGAAACAAGTCACCAATTCTGCATTTATCACCCACTCCTGGTTTTGGCTCCCACTCCTGAGAAAAAATACTGACTGATTACTGATAGTGGGGCCGTGGCCTCAGGCCACAAGTCCACAGTGCATGACCGTGCTCATTCATGTGTATTTGTACATGTGAGATCTGAAATGAACGTGAACGACTGTGACCTGTTTGGTGAGATAAAGGTTACTGACGCACTTGATCTAAACTTAGTCCCGCAGTCCGGCTTCACCCATTTTTTTCCTACAGATCATATTACCTGAACTTATCATGTGTCTTCCCAGGCTGTAAACAGAGAGGAGGCAGTACATTGTAAAGACGAGGCCTACAGCGTCCAAAGCCCAAACCCGAGAAGCCAACAACTAATCTGTCATGTGTACAAATACATTCCACCCCTCTGTTATCCTGATCAGACAAGGAGCTCACATGGCTCATTACAGGACGGGACGGAAATTCTCTTAAAGTGATCTACACCTCCGACATTAAATGTGACGATACGTTTCTAATGTCTAGACGGAGTGAGCCGTCTTTCTTTTTGACGAAGAAGAAGCCTGCTCCCGCCGGGGAGGTAGATTTCCGGATAAATCCCCGGGCCAGATTCTCCTCAATATATTCAGACATGGACCGGGTCTCAGCAGCGGACAAAGGGTAAAAACGCCCACGGGGAGGAGTAGCGCCAGGTATCAGGTCGATTGGGCAATCGTATGGTCTATGAGGGGGTAATGTCTCTGCTTCTCTTTTATTAAAGACATCCGCATAAGACCAATAGGGAACCTGTAGGCCGGGTAGATTGGCTGGGGTAGGAGAAGGACAGGCAGGAAGAACGGGAACTAAACAAGTCTTATGGCAGTCCTCTCCCCAGCGAAGGACTTCTCCGGTCTGCCAATCAAGCATGGGTGCATGTTTCTGGAGCCAAGGTAGGCCTAGCAAGAGGGCGTGAGAGAGTCCAGGCAGAACATGGAAGAAGATGCTCTCAGAGTGCAGCATTCCCACCTGCAGAGTTATGGATTCGGTGATGAGTTGAATGGGATGCGGTAAGAGACCCCCATCCACGGAGGCGACAGATAAGGGTACAGCCAGGGGTTTGGTGGGAATGTGGTATTTCTCTACCAGGGATAGAGAAATGAGATTTCCGGCAGCTCCAGAGTCAAGTTGAGCTAGTTCACAGAAACTGTTCTCCCCGCAGATGATAGAGACCGACAGCATCAGAGATGGAGAGGGTTTACTCTTGTCTAGGACGACCTCTCTGAGCGATCCTAGACACAGGTGTTTCCCGACCTCTCCGGGCAGGAACGGATCCGGTGCTCCTTACTGCCACAGTAGAAGCAGCTCCCCTCGGCATGGCGTAATTCTTGACGGGTTTTGACCATCTTGGTCTGGTCGACCTGCATAGGCTCGGGTGAGTGCGCCTGAGGAGGAACGGAGGAAGTGACGGGTTTCTGAAAGGTAGGGGCAAGGCGTGGAAACCTCCTCTCACGGGTGACCTCTTTGGTGCGCTCCTGGAACCGGATGTCAATCCGGGTGGCGAGTGTTATTAAGTCGTCGAGAGTGGTAGGAATGTCCCGACCGGCGAGTTCATCTTTAATACGGCCGGACAGACTCTCCCAGAAGACGGACACCAGGGCGTCGTTATCCCAGGCAAGCTCCGAAGCAAGGGTACGGAACCGTATGGCATATTGGCCCACGGTGAGACTTCCTTGACGGAGGCATAGCAGAGATGAGGCGGATGAGGTCTTCCGTCCTGGTTCGTCGAAGACTTTCCGGAAAGCCGTGAGAAAGGCTGGCAGGTTGGACACCAGGGAATCTCTCTCCCATAGAGGATTTAGCCAAGCCAGCGCCTCCCCCGTGAGATGGGACATGATGAAGGCTACTTTGGCTCAGTCGGTGGAAAACTGATGTGCCAAAAGTTCGAAGTGCAGAGTGCACTGGTTAGTGAAGCCCCGTGCCTGACCGTGATCTCCGCCAAAACGAGGCGGGGCGGAGAGACGGGGACCGGGAAGGGATGCTATGGTATTGCTGTGCAGCGGCGGCGCCGGGGTAGTAAGTGTGCGAGTGGAAGCAGCTCCCGATGAGACAGTCAGTGTGTCCAGGCGAGAGTTAACACGTCCACACGTCGTCCAACAGCCCAACATGGATGATGAGAAGCTGCAGGACGTCACATAATCCGCGATATTCAGGCAGAGAACACAAACCGCAATGTGCTGCCACCGACATCTTCATCAGCTCAAGAGGAGGCGACTGTGTAAGAACATCACCGTTTTGTTTTCCCCCCTGAATATCGTGGATTATTAGATGACTGATGTTCTGCTACTTTTTCTTTTTGAAGTTGTCTACACACATAATGGCTGCAGAGGACTGAGAGAAAGTCCATAGGGAACAAAAGAGAAGTCGGGAACAGAAGGGGAGACGAGGGCTGAGCCACTTACACAGACAGAAAGCTGAGGAGGACATGTTATTACTCCAGGATCTGCTCCATTCATTCCTTATGTGGCATCCAAGTGCTGAGCTCGGCTTTTTCCAGAGCCCCATAGAGAATGAATGGAGCTGCAGTTGTTCCCTGACTTTCCGTTCCTTCCCGATCAGACGATGGTTCGCAGTGGTCAGACCCCACGATCAGTAAGTGATCACTGAGCCTGTGGATAAGTGATAACTAAAGTTGACAAATCCCCAGGCCCGGATGGGATACACCCGCGAGTACTGCAGGAATTAAGTAATGTCATAGATAGACCATTATTTTTAATCTTTAAAGATTCCATAATAACAGGGTCTGTACCACAGGACTGGCGTATAGCAAATGTGGTGCCAATATTCAAAAAGGGGACAGAAACCGAACTTGGAAATTATAGGCCGGTAAGCTTAACCTCTACTGTGGGAAAAATCCTGGAGGGTTTCCTAAGAGATTCTATAATAGAGTATCTGAAGAAGAATAGCCTCATGACCCAATATCAACATGGGTTTACAAGGGACCGTTCCTGTCAGACTAATCTGATCAATTTTTATGAGGAGGCAAGTTCTGGACTGGACCAAGGAAATGCAGTGGATGTTGTGTATATGGACTTTTCAAAAGCTTTTGATACGGTTCCACACAAAAGGTTGATACATAAAATGAGAACAATGGGGATAGGGGAAAATATATGTATGTGGGTTAAGAATTGGTTCAGTGATAGGAAACAAAGGGTGGTTATTAATGGAAAACACTCAGACTAGGTCTCATTTAACAGTGGGGTACCACAGGGGTCAGTATTGGGCCCCCTTCTTTTTAACATTTATTAATGACCTTGTAGGGGGCATACAGAGTACTATTTCAATATTTGCAGATGACACTAAACTCTGCAGGGTAATCAATACAGAGGAGGACAATTTTATATTACAGGAGGATCTATGTAAACTAGAAGCTTGGGCTGATAAATGGCAAATGAGCTTTAATGGGGATAAATGTAAGGTAATGCACTTGGGCAGAGGAAATAAAATGTATAATTATATGCTTAATTGTAAAACACTGGATAAATCTGTCACTGAAAAAGACCTGGGTGTATTGGTGGACGACAAGCTCATGTTTAGTGGCCAGTGTCAGGCAGCTGCTGCAAAGGCAAATAAAATAATGGGATGCGTTAAAAGAGGCATAGATGCTCATGAGGAGAAGATAATTTTACCTCTATACAAGTCATTAGTGCGACCACACTTAGAATACTGTGTACAGTTCTGGTCTCCGGTGTATAAGAAAGACATAGCTGAACTAGAGCGGGTGCAGAGCGACCAAGGTTATTAGAGGACTGGGGGGTCTGCAATACCAAGACAGGTTATTACACTTGGGGTTATTTACTGTGGAAAAACGAAGGCTTAGGGGTGATCTTATTACTATGTACAAGTATATGAGGGGACAGTACAAAGACCTTTCTACTGATCTTTTTACTCTGAGGCCAGAGACGGGGACAAGGGGGCATCTTCTACGTCTGGAGGAAAGAAGGTTTAATCATAATCACAGACAGGGATTCTTTACTGTAAGAGCAGTGAGACTATGGAGCTCTCTGCCTCATGATGTTGTAATGAGTGATTCACTAATAAAATTTAAGAAGGGCATGGATTCCTTTCTTGAAAAGTATAATATTACAGGTTGCAAAAACTAGATTCCATGATAGGGCGTTGATCCAGGGAACTAGTCTGATTGTCGTATGGAGTCGGGAAGGAATTTTTTTCCCCAATGTGGAGCTTAGTGTTTGCCACAGGGTTTTTTTTTGCCTTCCTCTGGATCAACATGTTAGGCTATGGGTTGAACTAGATGGACTTAGTCTTCCTTCAACCTTAAAAACTATGTTACTATGTATGTAACTTGTTATCTTCAGACATCCCCTCTAAGCAATGGCGCACGCCAGCAGTGAAGGCGGGAGGAGACGCTGGGTACATGGAAGACTTTACCTCTGGGGGCCACATATAGGGCATGTGAGGGGTGGACACTTCCCGTATTCACCATTACTGAGCCCCCGCTCTGTACCGCTCTTATCTGAGTGCAGGAGACACAGCAGTCACTAATCAGCCACTCTCCGGCACTTGCAGCTGTCCGAGCTCTGCTGTGCCTGTTAGGGGTGAAGTTCGGGTCCTAGGAGGCAGTGACTATGCAGCCTGCAAAGCAGATGACAGCCCGGGTACCACGTCTCCGGATAAATCTCCACCTTGTGAGCTGCTTCTTGTGCAGCAGCCCCATGCAAGTCGCTCCGCTCTCCTCAGCCAGCTCCTGCTGAAGACTGAGCTCCTCTGCCCAATCTAGGAGCCCAATAGCCCTGATCACACCAGTGGTAGCCCAGTGCTGCTGGGGGGGGCAGGGCTAGATCCGATTTACAGATAGCAAACTAATCAGCCCTAGATATTTCTAATAGCTGCAGAGCAGGCGACATAACTCTGACCGGTGTCCTCATAGACCTCTCCTCAGCCGGGACTAATAAGAGCAGTAAGATGGCCGTCATGGGGTCCATTGTTAGATCTCGGCTGCCATAGAAACTCATCGGCACCATGATCGCGCCTCCCTCTCCGGTCTTAAGTGCCTAAATGCTGTGAAAGCCACTGACTGTGTCATATAAGGGGTTAAGCTGCCAGGATCAGGGTTGGCTCCACTGCTGGCGCCTGAGGCAGGAGCGGGACTGTGTTATACCGCCACACGACTGCCGCAGATCTTGTAAGAGTCCTGACTGCACCTGCCTGATGATAATGTGTCCTATAACGCGGGTCCTGGTACCAGACTGCCCTTTACATATTAATCACTAGCAGGGAACCAGTTACTTACAGGTTCTAGTTTCTGATGTGTTTCCAGGACCTGTAGTTATCAACATTTTACCCTTAAGGCCCAGTTATAATATTACTGCAACACTCTCACTACATATGAGCATCCTGTACCTGTATACCTGCCCTGTGTGCGGCGCAAAAGTATATAACAAAATGTGTGTACACAAATACCTATCTCCTGAATGGTATTACTGCTAGATCTCCTGTACATAGAAATATGAGGTTCTTAGCGCACACTTTGAGCAAATTGTGCGAGCCCATCTGCCACCGTCAAGGCGACCTCTTCAGATGGGTCCCTACACTAACACTACACTAACTTACTAACTGGGACCACCATTTTTAATGTTTATTATTACTGTACTAATGCAATCAATTGTACCTGTTATAATTCATTTTTTAATTAGTTTTATAATTTTTTATTACTCTTGTGTTTATGATAATGGTATTACTAAAATCCCTATACTTAGTGTTGATCCAGAAGAAGGCAAAAACCCCAGGACACCTTCAGCCAATTTGTGTCACAGGGGAAAAATTCCTTCTTGACCCCGAGAAAAGGCGATCAGTCCTAGGACCCTGGATCAAATCTAATAATGTTATTACTAGTTATTAATAATTCTTATTAATATTACACAACTAATTGTACTGCTACTGCAGTTATTAGTATTTTAATTTAGGTTTTTGTACTTTTTATAGATTATATATTATTTATGTCCTGCTATCTTATTACTTTGCTATTCTAACTTTTCTATAACTACTTAAAATAATCAAAACAACACTATAATTATTTTTATATTCTTACTATTATTAACATCCTGCTATCTTATTACAGTATTATTCTACTTTCCTATCACTACTAATACTACCCTATACCTAGAGTGTTGATCCAGAAGAAGGCAAAAACCCCAGGACACCTTCAGCCAATTTGTGTCACTGAGGAAAAATTCCTTCTTGACCCCGAGAAAAGGCGATCAGTCCTAGGACCCTGGATCAAACCTAATAATGTTATTATTAGTTGTATAATTAATATATTACTTATTGTACTACTGGAGTTATTTTAATTTATGTTTTTATTTTTATAAATATAGCTATTTAATATTCTTCTTATTATTAATAACCTGCTATATTTTTACATTATTATTATTCTTTCCTATCACTACTAATACTACCCTATAACTACAGTATTGATCCAGAAGAAGGCAAAAACCCCAGGACACCTTCAGCCAATTTGTGTCACAGGGGAAAAATTCCTTCTTGACCCCGAGAAAAGGCGATCAGTCCTTGGACCCTGGATCACACTGCTATTCTACCTACTACTATTACTACTGTTATTTTATTACTATTATATTTATTTCTTACTATTATCACTAGTATTATTACTCTTATTACACTAATACTGATACACTACCACTATATTACACTATCCTGCTGTTATTTGGTGGTCTGATACTTACCAGCCGGTATTGCCGTATGTGATGTTATCGGCAGAGAGGTTCCAGCAGGATGGTCCACATGATGTTCCTCTTTCCTCTCAAATACCGGTTGATGTACTGGCGGAAGTTGGTCTGGTTCTCCTTCTTCCTTCTTGTTGGGATCGGTTGTCTTCTTTTCTGGCCTTTGGCCGTCACTTCCCCCCTAGGGATCTTGATGTGGAGTTTCATCTTCTTTGCTTTCTCTTCTTTCTCTTCTTTCTCTTCTTCCTCTTCTTCCTCTTCATCCAGGTAGGCGCACAGTTCTTTTAGTGTCTTCTGTCTTAAATCCATGATGTCCAGCTTTATCTTCTTTGCTGCTTTCTCCTCTTCTTCCTTCTCTTCTTCCTCGTCTTCCTCTTCATCCAGGTACTTGCGCCGTTCTTTTAGTTCCTTGCGCCTTTCTTCCCTCTTCCTTTTCTCCCTGGCTTTATACTCTTCGATGCATCTTCTTTGGGCAATGGGGTTGGTCGGCATAAGGCGCTGGAAGAGAAGAGATGAAGTTAGGAGGCTACAAGGAAGATCCGAATACACAGCTACCTTATAGAAGAGGCCGTAGCGTTGCCCTGAGTCGTCTCACTGACCTCCTTCTTGTAGAGGGGAGAAGGGAGAAACTTCACACAATATGCCAGTCTCCTCAGCTGTTCCTCAGGACTGATGTAATCTGCAGAAAACACAACCAGATATTAGGAGCAATCCTCACCGTACAAAGAGGACGTATGTATGTTAAGACTGTCAGAAGGAGCTCACTGATGGATTCTCAGTTAACTAGTTCTGCAGCCAGCAATAGACAGTACAGCACAGAGGGTACAGGAGGCAAACTGTGCACAATTTTCAATAAAACTCAGAAAAATATTTACCACCAAGTATATGCATTAAAGGAAAGAAAATGTCCCCACAGATGAGTCTGTTTAATGAAAGCCCCAGAAAGCCATGTAACAAGAGTATAGAGAACGGTGAGTGAGTGATGGATACTACCGGGTCCAACGCTGGCAGAATACTCCATCCCCATGGTGTCCGCTGATATCTTCTCTTGTAGAAATGTATCCAAAATCTATAAAACCTCAGGAGGCGTCAGCAGAGGGTTTGGGGATTGGCTGATATTTCTTTGGTCTTAGAAACATTGGCTATAAATAATTCGGGGGCTCTGCTGGGGAAAGGGCAAATTGGGAAATGTGTAGGATATTTACTGTTCTGTATCTGAGCTTCATTAAAGGGGAATTATCAGATGGAACAAGTCATCCCCTTATCCCTGGGCTCGGTGACGACTGATAGATCAGTGGGGTCCGACCGCGGGAAACTCCAGCAATCACCAAAAAAGGGCAGTGACCCCCATTAGAAGTGATGGCTGGATCCTTCCAGATGGGAGATGTGATGAGTGTGGCGCCCCCCACTGGTGTCTCAGCGTATCATGTGTTGGGGAATAATGACTTCTCCTCTGGTAAATGGGCTGATTCCTGTCAGTTGTGGTCGCTGAGTGCGTGTGATGGGATGTGGCTCCGTCCATTAGATTATATCACGTCTTATACCTAGAATCTCTCGCTGATCGCAGGTGTCTGTCTTCACACTCAGATGAGATGGAACAAACTGACCACATAGGAGGTTTTTTTTTTTTTCAAATTCAAACCGAGCAATCCTATTGGCTGAGTATGACTGTCGTTACCATGGTGACAGAATGTTAAAGGGACAGAACATTAATAATGTATAATAGTGTATTTTATTACATATTTCACATAATAGTGGCTGATATATGGACCTGTACAGATAATACACTTCTATAACTCCTCATATTTTTCATACAGCAATTTGGTGGTGCTGCAGAGATATTTTGGGCGTAATATAACTTGTGCTGGCAATTGATCATCTATAAAGTAGTCTGGTAATGTATGTAATGGTCCTAAGATTGTGGTTTTATGTTCAATACAAATCTAAATATTAATCAGACGTCACTCCCTGCTATTTGAAGGGTTTTTGTCCCTTTCCCTATGTCAGAGTAGTATCACATATAGCTCGGATACGCTGCAGCCTTCAGAACAATGAGGTCCGTTGTGGCTTTCCCCTGCACATTCGGCCATTATATAAGTGACGGCAGCTGCGTTGTGTCCCTGCACGGCTGATAGCGTCGCTGTGCAGGGATTCAGTATGGTGGAGCTGGGGCTCTTTTCTTTTATGGGTCGATACAAGTCTTGTTCAGACATATAAATATGCCTTGATTACATTGTAGAAAAGAAGGGTGACATTACAGGAGTTCCATACATTCTCAGTGTAAGATCAGTGGGGTCGGACCCCCGGCACCAGGGAGTATACAGAAGGAGCTTGTGAATGTCTTACTTTAGTGGTCTTGTAAGCTCCTCATCCCACACTTTTCCTGTATAGGACATATAGCTTTTCTGTATACATAACTCTTATGTAAAAACAACATCCTCCATGCACATTTCTGTAGGTTGCCTGATGGTTCAGGTGTAGTTACATCATTTTTTTCTACTGCCCGACCTAACAGCGTTAGCTTGCTCTTTTAGCAATCCAATTGTATTGTTTCACATTTGGGGCGATTGTGTCAGCGGCAGGTTTCATTGTGGGGTTATATAATGGGCACTATTTTTATAGGCTTATTTGGATATTATTGCCTTTGTGAATAGATACTTTGCTGCTGCCTTGCTCTTTATTATATTGTGGTGGGCAGTCTGTAGTCATATATTGAGATTTTCTGTGACTAGTTGGGCATATATATGTGAGGATTAACCATATCAGTACCTTGCAATGGTTTTGTTATTCATTGGGGCAATTGTTGCTTTTTAGTTGTTTTTTTTAACATGTCTTGTATGTTTAGTCTTTAATAAAATTCTATATTTTTGCTATTCCTTGGTGATCCCTGTCATTGCATCCTTTCTTTCTCCTTGTTTCTTTGCATCTCTATTATGTAGCTGCAGGGTTAGGGACGGCCGGTTCCTTGCAGGAATAGTTATCAGGACGGGTGCGGTTTCTGCTGTAATAACTCATTCATGTGACCCATCAGTCATCACCCGATCAGCCGGGCAATGCTCAGCACAGGCCGCCGTCATCCCACTTCTCTACATCTATTATATAGATGACGCGCCCCTGGGCCTGTGTCGCGCTGCGTTGCGCACGCGGGAGCTTACCCGGAGCCGGATCGCTTGAGGGTTGTAGTCTCGTGGCGGGGACCCGGTCCGTGCCCAGGGAGTCAAACTGAGCGGCGATGTATCAGCGGTAGATGTGTACGACTACGCCACCCGTTGAATGCAGCTATGGAGCTGCCGCTGCAGGACAGTCCGCTGAGGCCGGTGGATGGATGGTGCAGCGTAGATGGTATAACCCCCAACAGGAGGGGTATGGCCTCAGGGCAGCAGATGTGGATGATGGGGGTAGCAGGAACCACTCAGAGACGGTGCGGTGTAATTCAGGGTCTTTACTGGTAACAACGATAGACCCTCCCGGAGTACTTGCTAGCGAACGGGGCCTGGTCAGTCCTTGAGCAGATGGGATCTCCCCTGGCCAGGCGGAGTTGTAGGCCTCCCAAACTGACTGTACTCTTCTGGCTACCTTGCTAGAAGCGGATATAAGTAGCCCACGTCCCTGAGTGTACCGTGTGGTGCTCACCCGTATGGCCGGTGACTCGGGGCCTTCTAATGGCTTCCGCTCCACGATGGCGGTGCTGGTCCCACGCGTGTGACCGTGCCTTCGGGTTTCTGGGCCTGAGGACCTGAAATCCCCTGCCGGTCGGCTTCTGCTGCTGGGTCAGAGTTAGTCCGCACAGCCTCGGACGCCGGGTCTGGTAAGAAATCTTCTCAGTCAGGGCGAGCTCTGCAGCTGCCAGCCCCTGGCTTGTAGTAGTATTGCTCCCACTGAGCTTCTGCTGTTTCTTCCTATGCTGCTTCTCTGTCTCTACTCTCCTTGACTGACTAACCCTGCTTCAGCCCCGGGTTTACATAGGGGAAGTTCTTCCCCTCCCAAGACTGGGCAGGAGGTGTGGCATGCACAGGATCCCTGACCAAAGGACCTCCCACCTGCTCTCAGACATAACATTACATTACTGTGGAAACCAGACCCCTGGGGTGCCACATTCCCCCCTAGTAAAATTTAGTACTCCGGGACTAAACATATTTTAGAAAAACATAACAAGATATAAACAATAATAATACAATAAGAAAACACATAACGATGGTTACGGCGTGTCCGCAACCGGGTGCAGTTTTGAAGAAAAGCAAGGTGTCCATTTCACCAAAACAGGGAGACGTAACCAGGTAGGGGTCTGTCCTACCCCGAGTCCTTAACAGTCTCTAGTCCATCCTGGGTTACGTTCCAACTATGTACAAGGATTCCCGGTAATCCACCAAGGATTCCTAAAAGTAACTGGAAACACAAAATTATACACAAGCAACAATACACAGGTAAACATAAATAAAACAATTTATACACTTCAAATCCTCCAGCGTGCGGGTAACTGGCCTCTAGTGGCCCTAGTGGACCTACGGAGCTGACTGTCTGGCCCTGAACTACAGGGTGTAGGAGCTGTCAAGGGTAAACTGGGCAGCTGTCTACCGGCTCTTTGTCTCACTAGGGGTACGGCAGGCTCACTATAAGCAGAGGGTTGATCCTCCTGTTCTGCTTGTGTGGAGTCTTCTGCCTCCTGGACCGGCTGTTCTTCCAGCTCTACCTGTTGCTCCGTAGGTGCTTGGGATGCTGGTTGGAGGAAGGTGAGTACGGGTACCACAACTGCACCATTGACTTGAGTCCAAGACCGAGGGAAGTCCCCGAGCACAGTACTAACCATATCTTCCCTTTCCTCTACGGGTCGATGGTCTTCTTGTTCCTCTTCAGGGTTCCTCAGTTGTTCGGGACACTTCTTCAGGTGGTCCCGGGATACAATGGCTGTGGTTTCCCCTCCGTCTTTACTGATGGTACAAACCTTCGGGTTCTCGTGGCTTGAGGGCAGTACGGTGTACGGGTCCTTCTCCCACTGGTCGTCCAACTTGTGGAGCCGTCTCTTCCTCTTCAAGACCTGCTCTCCGGGTACCAGGGGAACAGCGGGAGCATACTGGTTGTAAGTTTTCTCTTGTCTTTCCCTAGCCTGACAGAGACTTCGCTCCACGCTCTCCTGTACTCTCCGGTACTGCTGCTGCCTCTCTGTGTCCCAGTCTGTTTCTGGTGAAGTGTCCTCGGGTGTCAGGACTCCCATTTCCAGGTCAACAGGTAACTTACCAGGTCTTGCCCTCATTAGGTAAGCCGGGGTACAGTTGGTGGAACCTACCGGGATGTGGTTGTATAGGTCCACCAGATCGGGCAACTTCTCAGGCCACAGACTGCGTTCTTCCAGGGGCAACGTTTTTAGAAGATCCATTACCACCTGGTTCATTTTCTCACAAAGTCCATTAGTTTGCGGATGGTAGGGTGTCGTCCTTATCTTCCGGCAGCCATACAGATTGCAGAATTCCTGGAAGACCTCCGCTTCAAAGGCAGGTCCCTGGTCCGTCAGCACTCGGTCCGGGTACCCGTGTGGACGGCAAAAGTGCTGCTGGAAGGCTCTAGCTGCTGTTTGAGCCGTTAAGTCCTTGACGGGGACGACAACCAGAAACTGGGAGTAATGA
Organism: Phyllobates terribilis; assembly: GCF_046119375.1. Classification (NCBI taxonomy): domain Eukaryota; kingdom Metazoa; phylum Chordata; class Amphibia; order Anura; family Dendrobatidae; genus Phyllobates; species Phyllobates terribilis. Next base: position 4,159,225 of record NW_027362891.1, read on the forward strand.
TCCACGATGGTTAACGCGTAGACGTAGCCACTTCTGCTTGGGGTCAGTTTTACATGATCCAAGGCTACCAGTTCCAACGGTTGCCGGGTGACGATGGACTGCAGGGGAGTCTTCTGGCTGGCGCGGTCCTTCCTTCTCAGGTTGCACGGGCCACAGTCTCTGCACCACTTCTCATGCCTACCCAGTGGAATCGCTCGCGCAGCAGGAACTCCAGCTTCTTCCACCCGAAGTGTCCAGCTCCGTCGTGGTATGCCTCCATCACCATGGCTGCGTCTCTTTGTGGCACTACTACTTGCCAGAGTAGTTCATGCGTCCGGGAGTTAACCATTCTGCGGCACAACTTCCCCTTGTAAAGGAACAGTCGACTCTTCTCTGCCCATAGTTGTTTGGCTTCCTCCGGAGCGTCTGGTTCAAGGCAAGCCTCCGGGCGAGTCAGCATCTCCTTCACCAGTCGGACGGCAGGGTCGCTGTCTTGCGTTTCCGCCCAGTTGTAGTGAGGTAAGGGGTTCAACGTAACAGCCTGCTTACTCCTTACCCGGTGGGAATACTGGATAGTCCCATGACGGTGGAACGCAGGGAGTTCAACTTCTTCCAGTCCCTCCGGATCTTCTCCTTCGTCCGGCAGGTTGGGCATCCTGGACAGGGCATCCGCGTTGGTATTGGAGCGTCCGGCCCGGTATTTGATTGTGAACTCGTAGTTGGACAGACGGGCCATCCACCTCTGCTCCAGGGCACCGAGTCTTGCTGTGTCCAGGTGTGTCAACGGGTTGTTATCCGTGTACACGGTGAACCGGGAAGAAGCGAGGTAATGCTTAAAGCGCTCGGTGACTGCCCATACTACGGCCAGGAACTCTAGCTTAAATGAGCTGTAATTCTCGGGGTTCCTTTCGGTGGGTCGCAGTTTTCGGCTGGCGTAGGCGATTACTCGTTCCTTCCCCTGCTGGATCTGGGACAGTACGGCTCCTAGCCCGATGTTACTGGCGTCGGTGTAGAGGATAAAGGGCTGGCTATAATCCGGGTACGCCAGGATTTCGTCCCCCGTGAGGGCCATCTTCAGCTGGCGGAAGGACTCTTCTTCCAGCTCCTCCCATTTGAAGGGCGGCTTCTGGTTCTTGGCCTTCCGGGACTGGCCTATCAGGAGGTCCTGCATAGGTGCTGCCTTTTTGGTGAAACCGGGAATAAACCTTCGGTAGTAGCCTACCAACCCGAGGAACTGCCGCACTTCTTTTACGCTGGAGGGGCTTGGCCATTCCTTAATTGCGGTGATCTTATCAGGGTCGGGAGCCACTCCGTCAGCGCTCACCACGTGTCCCAGGTACTGCACCTTTGGTTTCAGGAGGTGACACTTGGAGGGTTTCACCTTTAGGCCGTAACTCGCCAGAGCCTCGAACACTTCCGCCAGGTGTTTCAGGTGGTCCTCATACGTCTTGGAATATACGATGACATCGTCCAGGTACAACAGGACCGTCTCGAAGTTTCTGTGGCCCAGACAACACTCCATTAGTCGTTGGAAGGTTCCTGGTGCGTTGCAGAGTCCGAACGGCATGCAGGTGAACTCGCTAAGTCCCATCGGGGTGGTGAATGCGGTCTTCTCCCGGTCCGCCTCTGCTACAGGAACCTGCCAGTACCCGCTAGTGAGATCCAAGGTAGAGAAGAAGTTAGCAGATCTTAAAGCAGCCAATGACTCCTCTATCCTTGGCAAGGGGTACGCATCCTTGTGTGTGATACGGTTGATTTTCCGGTAATCTACACACATCCTCATGGTGTTGTCTTTTTTTCTGACTAAGACTAGTGGAGCTGCCCAGGGGCTACAGCTATCCCTGATCACCCCAGCCTCCTTCATGTCTCTAAGCATCCCCTTGGCGTGTTGGTAGTGGGCAGGGGGTACGGGTCGATACCTCTCTTTTATAGGAGGATGGTCTCCCGTGGGGATGTGGTGTTCTACCCCCTTGACTCGCCCGAAGTCTAACGGGTGTTTACTGAACACTCTCTCGTACTCTTGAACCACCCGATAGACTCCTTGTTTCTGGTGTGCGGGAGTGGAGTCAGTACCCAGATGTAGTTGCTGACACCAGTCCTCCATGTTTTTCTTAGAGCCGTTACCTTCCTCCGGGTGAGATGGAGGCAAGGGTTCCACAGATTGTATAGAATTTTGGTTAATGGTATATAATTTGGCTAGCGTGGCATACCGGGGCAGGTACACTTCCCTCTCCCCGATATTTATTATGCGAACGGGCACCCTCCCATGGCGTACATCAACCACCCCCCGTGCTGTCAAAATGGTGGGCCTACTGTCCGAGTAAACTGGTTCTACCATTGCCTGGTAATCTCTACCTCTCAGACCAATAGCTGCCCGGCACCAAATCATCATTTCACTTTTTGGGGGCATGGCAATAGGAAAAGGGTCACACATTCTTACGCTACCAATCTCACCGCCGGAGAGTTCCACCTGTTGCCGTCGCATCAGTGCCCGGATCTCTTTCTGGAGCACCCGCTGCTCGCCGGAGCTGGCGTTCTTGGCAACCTGCTGTAAAAGGAAAATCACCTCTGCAAGACAATTTTCAATTACATTAGTTCCTAGAGTTATTTTTGGGTGACTCTCATGTTTGTCAATATCTACAATGATCAGTCCCTGTGCTGCCAGTTCGACTCTACCAATTTTGATGGTCACCTCTTTAAATCCGATCTGTGGCACGGGCTGGCCATTGCTGGCGATGATACTCAAGTCGTCGTCAGGGTAGCGGGTAATATCCGAGTCATTCCAGTACTGCTTAAAGAGCACGTACGGGATGGTGGTGACCTGTGACCCGGTGTCCAGTAGGGCACTCATGGGAATGCCATCCAGTACCACAGGCAAGACTGGACGTCCTCCCACATATCTGTCGCGCCAGTTCGATGGGCCTGGTGATCTTTTTCCTGGGGGTTGGCCCTCTACCCCAGGTTGTGCCCGTTTAAAGAACAGTACCTTGCCATATGTCCGGGTTGATTGCAGCGGCGGCAGATGGGTCGTCCGTCCTCGCTGTATCGGTCACTGGGTCTTCCTCTGGCCGGTGGGGTCCTCCTTGGTCGACGCCACGGGATGTCCTCCGGTCCGGATGCCAGCTGGATCTTCCCTGGGGTGGAAGCCTGTAAAGACTGCACAGTTCGGGTTAGCGCATCAACACTCTTAGCTAGCTCTTGGACCTGATGGTGTAGGTCTGGAGCCGGGTCATTGTCCAAAGCCTGCGCATCAGCTCCCACAGGCCCTGCCGACAAGGGCGCCGCCTCCTGGTGGTAAGTGATAGCAGGGCGCTTGTGGGTCACAACGCCACCCGGTGCCGGTTCTCGGAGCACCCGGATGGCTCTGTCCTTGAACTGTGCAAAGCCCAGATGGGGATCCTGTAAGGCCATTGCCCGCAACTGGGTTCGGTGGGTATTACAATACAGTCCCTCTATAAACTGTTCGGTCAACAGCCTGTCCTCGTTTCCCACTCCATCAGGGTTGGTCTGCTTAATGGCCCTCAGGGCCTCTTGTAGGTTTAGTGCATAGTCCCTTATACTCTCATGCGCTCGCTGCTTGCACCCGTAGAATCTAAGCTTAATCTCGGCTGAGGTGCGGGTATCAAAGGTGTCCTTCAGCCGGGTTAGTATCCCTGCGACAGTCTTCCTCCCAGGTGGCCAGGATTTTACTTCCCTTTTGGCTGCCCCGGTTAGTTGGGCCACCAGGATGCTCACTTTTTGCTCTTCTGTGAGGGGGTACACCTGGAAGAGGCTATCCAGCTTTTCTCTAAAGTCATGCAGGGTATGTGACTCCCCTGAGTACTGGGGTAGCCAAGCTGCTCCCGGGATATAGGGCATGGTGAAGGGCATAACTGCAGCAGCGGTAGCGCTGGCGGGGGTTGAGGCAGTGAAGCTCTCCTCCGTATCCGACATCTTCCTCCCCCCTAGTGAACCGTGGCCTACCTTGTGATGATCCTCTTCCGTAGGCCGCGGCTCCGCAGTGGATCGTCAGGGTTGAGGACCTTCCGTCGCGCTCCTGTGACGTCGGCGTCTGCTGGGCTCCTTCCAGGACCTTACGCAACGTCCGGACGTGAGGCGGGGCTTCAGTTCTCGCGCGCTTTCGGAGTCCACGCCCCTCTTCTTCCCGCGCGGCGTCCTCAAGATGGCGTCCAATGGCGGGAAAACTCCACGGATGGCGGGAAGAAGGCAGAAGATGGCGCCGGATGGCGGGAAACTTCACCGATGGCGGGAAGAAGGCTGAAGATGGCGCCGGATGGCGGGAATCTTCACCACAGGTAAGTTTGAAAAGTCTCTTTTTCAGGCACGCAGTACCCGGTGGTTGCGGGCACGAAATCCTGCCGACTACGCCAAAGTTGACGCGCCCCTGGGCCTGTGTCGCGCTGCGTTGCGCACGCGGGAGCTTACCCGGAGCCGGATCGCTTGAGGGTTGTAGTCTCGTGGCGGGGACCCGGTCCGTGCCCAGGGAGTCAAACTGAGCGGCGATGTATCAGCGGTAGATGTGTACGACTACGCCACCCGTTGAATGCAGCTATGGAGCTGCCGCTGCAGGACAGTCCGCTGAGGCCGGTGGATGGATGGTGCAGCGTAGATGGTATAACCCCCAACGGGAGGGGTATGGCCTCAGGGCAGCAGATGTGGATGATGGGGGTAGCAGGAACCACTCAGAGACGGTGCGGTGTAATTCAGGGTCTTTACTGGTAACAACGATAGACCCTCCCGGAGTACTTGCTAGCGAACGGGGCCTGGTCAGTCCTTGAGCAGATGGGATCTCCCCTGGCCAGGCGGAGTTGTAGGCCTCCCAAACTGACTGTACTCTTCTGGCTACCTTGCTAGAAGCGGATATAAGTAGCCCACGTCCCTGAGTGTACCGTGTGGTGCTCACCCGTATGGCCGGTGACTCGGGGCCTTCTAATGGCTTCCGCTCCACGATGGCGGTGCTGGTCCCACGCGTGTGACCGTGCCTTCGGGTTTCTGGGCCTGAGGACCTGAAATCCCCTGCCGGTCGGCTTCTGCTGCTGGGTCAGAGTTAGTCCCCACAGCCTCGGACGCCGGGTCCGGTAAGAAATCTTCTCAGTCAGGGCGAGCTCTGCAGCTGCCAGCCCCTGGCTTGTAGTAGTATTGCTCCCACTGAGCTTCTGCTGTTTCTTCCTATGCTGCTTCTCTTTCTCTACTCTCCTTGACTGACTAACCCTGCTTCAGCCCCGGGTTTACATAGGGGAAGTTCTTCCCCTCCCAAGACTGGGCAGGAGGTGTGGCATGCACAGGATCCCTGACCAAAGGACCTCCCACCTGCTCTCAGACATAACATTACATTACTGTGGAAACCAGACCCCTGGGGTGCCACATTGACACTCCACAACTGCTCCTTCTCTTCAGAATTCAGAAAGATTTATTTTTTTATTTTTTTATTTCCGCAGCCATGCAGTGACGCTAGGTAGGTGCAGAGCTAAAGGGAAACCCACCTCAGAAGAAAATTCTAGGGTCCTGATCACTAGAGATGAGAGCTTAAAGGGAATCTGTCACTAGGTTTTTGCCATATATTCCGAGAGCAGCATGATGTAGAGACAGAGACCCTGATTCCAGCGATGTGTCACTTTCTGGGCTGCTTGCTGGTGTTTTGATAAAATCTTTGTTTTATCAGTAGGAGGTTGTGACTAGAAGACTAGTAAACCTGCAACCAGGTATCCCTCATTTTTCAGGAGTGGTCCAAATTAAATAAAAAAGCGGTCTATAGGGCGCTAAAAGAATGAACACTAGAAGTGAAAAAAATTTTAGG
>NW_027362891.1:4170000-4205000 GCF_046119375.1 Phyllobates terribilis
CCAGTTTAAAACTATGGGACATATATGTGCCTTGGTCCTCAAAGGGTTTTTAAAGGGGCTGCAAACATAAATATGAAAAAAATAATTCAATTAGTGCTTTTTGTGTTCATTTAATTTTTATTTGAAGTCCATTTTTTTTTATTTACATTGGAATTAAGCCCTACTCCATGGAATGAAGCCCTACCTACATGACATCTGAGAGCTACATGGATCCCGCTTGTGAGGTTCCTGTCCGTCACTACTATTCAGTTTTAGGGTCCACTCACTAAGCCATATATTCTCTCATGCAAGAGAATAGGGCCAATTATGCTAATGACACTGGGCTCAAACTCTGTCAGAGCTTCAACTGAGTGTGATCCGATTCTCTCGCAGCACAGATATGGAGAAGATGGAGAACTTAATTTCTCCATCTTCTCCATAGTCTCTGTGAGTGTTCATCGGACTGCACTTGGATGACATCCGAGTGCAGTCTAATGTTTTACGTGCACCCATAGACTTGTATGGGTGCACATGGTCCGAATATCGAATGAGATTATTTTCTCATGCCAATAATCGCACTGTCCCATAGTATAACATAGGGCCGAGTCCTATCCGATAAAACATCACATAGCATTCGGCCGTGTTATACGACAGTGTGAGCGAGCCCTTAGAGTCAAGGAATATTTACATGCAGATGATGATATTACTCTCCAAGTGTATATTTTTTTAGGCGAGTTCATAGTAAATGCTTTGCATTTTTGACATGTGATCAACTAAAGAACAAGAAAGATTTAGGACCTCGCCTATAGAGAAAGGGAAAATAGTTTGGAGGACTTGCATGTCCTTTTTTATTTATTATGAGAAAATCATAAAAGATCCCGTTTTTTAACCATGCTGTGACTTTCTGCTGAGGGAGAGGGAGAGAGCTGCCCTATTCAGAGTCTGTAATAAGACCTGCTGACAAAAGTGTTGAAGATACTGTCTAATGTGAATTAACAATGAAAAAAAGTTAATTTCACAAATGGCTTGTATTTTTTTTAATACAAACTTTTTTGTCTTTACAGCTCCTTTAAAGGGAATCTGTCATCAGGTTTTTGCCACCTAATCTGAGAGCAGCATAATGTAGGGTTAGAGGCACTGATTCCAGTAATGTGTCACTTACTGGGCTGCTTAGTGTTGTTTTGATAAAATCATTGATTTGTCAGAAGGTAATTATTACTAGATGACTAGTAAGTTCTGTAGGACCCCACCCCCATCACTGATCAGTAGATTTCTGTGTACACTGAGCATGGGCAGAAAGCTGCCAATCAGTGGTGTGGGCGGGGCTATACAGAGCGCAGCATTCAGAGAGCTGCTAGATCTGCAGCAGATAAAACGGTGATTTTCTCAAAATGACAACAAGCAGCTGAAAAAGTGACACATCGCTGGAATCAGGGTATCTGCCCAAATATTGTGCTGCTCTCAGATGAGGCAGCACAATTAATATTATGCCAAATTAATTTCCCGTGAACTATCACATGATCTATCACAGGGGATCATGTGACATGTCACGTGATAAATCAGGTGTGGGGGGGGGGCGCGCCTTCTAAACTGCCCGGGGCCCTTACTACTCTTAATCCACCCCTGCCCCCACTGATTCCATATTAATGACCTATCCAATGGGTAAGTGATCAATATCAAGGTAGTGGGCAACCCCTTAAAGAAAGCAGACCATATTAGGTACTTCTAGAATATCTTTGTCCCATGCTGTTGATAGACCCCACCGCGTGTAATCGGTACCCTACAATGACTTGTCATCCATAGTCATGTCTTGTAGCACTGGAGCCATTAAATGATGTTGCTTGGCGGCTCATGACGTCACTATAGATGATGTGTATTAATGCAAGTTGTTTAATTGCTACTAATAAGAAATCACTTTAAATCAATATGGAGGCTTATAGGGTCCTCTCAGCTTCCTTTTACATATGGAAGTAGTCGTAGAACAGTATCGTCGATTGTCCCTCCCCAGAAAAATTATCCTTTTTTTTTTTGCAGAGCTCCGATGTGCCAGTCAAAAGGAAATGGAGTGTCTGCAGATTGGTGTGGGAGTGCAGAGGGGCGTGTCCGTGCACTTGAAAGGAGCTGTCTAAGTGCAGTGATACGCCCCAGTGCACTTCCAGACGGATTTGCATATGTTTTCCACACTAGATTTGTCATGATGGACTCATCAGATCTCTTATAACACCATTACGATCATATGTCAAGGTGCTGACGTCCCTTTATGCCTTACGCTACGTGCCACCTAAATGGATTTTCCATTGAGATGAGATGAGGCTGTTGGGTATTTTCCCCGGACCTGTCACGTTTCTGTAGGCTGCAGTCATGTATCCCGCGTCTTGCTCTAATACTTTGTTTTTATTGCAGTTTACTTCCGCCACAATTTCCTCAAGACAAACCTCTCATCACAGTCTTTCCACCGATAAGACATCACCTGGTGGACAAGCAAGGCCCCAATGTCACCTGTCCTTTACTACATAATGTAAGGAGACTTGGGAGATTTTGAGCGCTGGACTTAGGAATGTTGTAATTTAACCTTTCAATGACTGAAGTGTTTTTGTTTTTATAAAGTGGATCTGTGTGGTCTCCTGACACGTCTGTTTTAGTAATCTTATAAACCCTATAAAATCACAAATGTGCAGAATTTGTGTTTCAGACCACTGTGCAGTGCCTTTGAAGGCTATGTTCACACATCGCGTTTTTTTCAGCGTTTTTTTAATGCAAATTTTCAGCTGTGTTTTACAGTACAAGCAAAGTCTATGAGATTTCAGAAATCTCATGCTCACACCCTGGTTTTTGTATGATCAGTATTTTGTGATTTGCATTGTTTTTTGCTGAATAGAGCACGTCACTTCTTTCAGTGTATTTCACCCATTGAAAGTAATGTGTAGTGAAAAAACGCCTAGTGTGAACATAGCCTTACATCTAATTGACAATGGGGTGTTACCTTACTCCTTGTCCATGTCTAATCAGTTTGGACAGTAGGCATAATCACTACGACCAGGGGCCTGGCAGTGGCCAGTTGTCAATGTATCCACACATTTCCAGAAGATTGACACAACGCAGAGGACCTGGGAAGAAGAGATGCCACGGTATTGTTAGTTCATAGGGAATACACCTCTTTATTTTGGTAGATGAGGTCTTTGTCAAACACATCTTCAGCAAAGGAGAACGAAATGAAAGGATTAATGTATGTGTTAATGACCCAGTTCTGCGTGTGCTCTACGTAAAATGTGGCTGCAGATGGCTGTGCTGCATCGACACGTGAGGTTTGGGAGCCACCTTACATCTAATGGGTGGGGGTCTTACATTGAGGTCCCCACTTCAGACATTTCTGATATTTCCAGTGAATTTTCCAAGGAAGTTTCAGATAAAAATACCATAAGAAAATGTGGTCAACCTTGTTTTAGTTTTTTTTTTTAATATATAAGATTTTTAGTTATAGTCTTTGTTATGTTCACATAGAAGACCGGTGGGTTTTTTCTTTTTTAGGAACAAAGTATATACAGTGGGGAAAATAAGTATTGGATACACTGACGATTTTGCAAGTTTTCCCACCTACAAAGAATGGAGAGGGCTGTAATTTTTATCGTAGGTACACTTCACCTGTGAGAGACAGAATCTAAAAATAAAAAACAGAAAATAACATTTTATAATTTTTACATACTTATTTCATGCAATTATGCAAATTAATTATTTGATACAATAGAAAAACAGATCTTAATATTTGGTACGGAAACCTTTGTTTGCAATTACAGAGGTCAGACGTTTCCTGTAGTTCTTGACCAAGTTTGCAGACACTGCAGCAGGAATTTTGGACCACTCCTCCATACAGATCTTCTCCAGATCTTTCAAGTTTCGGGACTGTTGCTGGGTGCAGTTGTCCTGTCCCCTTTGCAGAAAAGCACCCCCAAAGTATAAGGTTTCCCCAGCATGCTTCTCAGTTGGGACGGTGTTCTTGGGGTTGTACTCATCCTTCTTCTTTCTCCAAACACGTCAAGTGGAGTTGATACCAAAAAGTCCTATTTTGGTCTCATCTGACCACATGACCCTCTCCCATGCCTCCTCTGGATCACCCAGATGGTCAATGGCGAACTTCAAAAGGGCCTGGACATGTGCTGGCGTGAGCAGGGGACCTTGCGTGCCCTGCAGGAGTTTAATCCATGACGGCATAGTGTGTTACTAATGGTAATGTTTGAGACTGTAGTCTCGGCTCTCTTCAGGTCATTGACCAGGTCCTCCTGTGTAGTTCTGGGCTGATTCCTGACCTTTCTCAGAATCATCCTTATCCCACGGGTCGAGATCTTGCATGGAGCCCCAGACCAAGGAAGATTGACAGTCATCTTGTGTTTCTTCCGTTTTCTAATAATTGTGCCAACAGTTGTTGCTTTCTCACCAAGCTGCTTGCATATTGTCCTGTAGCCAATCCCAGCCTGGAGCAGGTCTACAATTTTGTCCCTGGTGTCCTTAGATAGCTCTTTGGTCTTAACCATGGTGGATAGGTTGGAGTGTGATTGATTGAGTGTGTGGACAGGTGTCTTTTATACAGGTAACGAGTTCAAACAGGTACAATAAATACAGGTGAGGAGTGCAGAGTAGGAGGGCTTCTGAAAGAAAAACTAACAGGTCTGTGAGAGCGAGATTTCTTGCTGGTTGGTAGGTGATCAAATACTTATTTCATGCAATGAAATGCGATTTAATTATTTAACAATCATACAATGTGATTTTTTTTTTGGATTTTATTTTTAGATTCTGTCTCTCACAGTTGAAGTGTACCTATGATAAAAATGACAGACCTCTCCATTCTTTGTAGGTGGGAAAGCTTGCAAAATCGGCAGTGTATCAAATACTTATTTTCCGTTATCAGATTCCGTTATCAGATTACAGAAGATGGTAATGGAATTAGCGGGCGTGCATGTATATATATATGTGTGTGTGTCTGTGTGTGTGTACAGTACAGACCAAAAGTTTGGACACACCTCATTTAAAGATTTTTTATGTATTTTCATGACTATGAAAATTGTACATTCACACTGAAGGCATCAAAACTATGAATTAACACATGTGGAAATATATACTTAACAAAAAAGTGTGAAACAACTGAAAATATGTCTTATATTCTAGGTTCTTCAAAGTAGCCACCTTTTGCTTTGATGACTGCTTTGCACACTCTTGGCATTCTCTTGATGCGCTTCAAGTGGTAGTCACCGGAAATGGTCTTCCAACAATCTTGAAGGAGTTCCCGGAGATGCTTAGCACTTGTAGGCCCTTTTGCCTTCACTCGGCGGTCCAGCTCACCCCAAACCATCTCGATTGGGTTCAGGTCTGGTGACTGTGGAGGCCAGGTCATCTGGCGTAGCACCCCATCACTCGCCTTCTTGGTCAAATAGCCCTTACACAGCCTGGAGGTGTGTTTGGGGTCATTGTCCTTTTGAAAAATAAATGATGGTCCAACTAAACGCAAACCGGATGGAATAGCATGCCGCTGCCAGATGCTGTGGTAGCCATGCTGGTTCAGTATGCCTTCAATTTTGAATAAATCTCCAACAGTGTCACCAGCAAAGCACCCCCACACCATCACTCCTCCTCCTCCATGCTTCACTGTGTGAACCAGGCATGTAGAGTCCATCCGTTCACCTTTTATGCATCGCACAAAGACACGGTGGTTGGAACCAAAGATCTCAAATTTGGACTCATCAGACCAAAGCACAGATTTCCACTGGTCTAATGTCCATTCCTTGTGTTCTTTAGCCCAAACAAGTCTCTTCTGCTTGTTGCCTGTCCTTAGCAGTGGTTTCCTAGCAGCTATTTTACCATGAAGGCCTGCTGCACAAAGTCTCCTCTTAACAGTTGTTGAAGAGATGTTTCTGCTGCTAGAACTCTGTGTGGCATTGACCTGGTCTCTAATCTGAGCTGCTGTTAACCTGCGATTTCTGAGGCTGGTGACTCGGATAAACTTATCCTCAGAAGCAGAGGTGACTCTTGGTCTTCCTTTCCTGGGGCAGTCCTCATGTGAGACAGTTTCTTTGTAGCGCTTGATGGTTTTTGCAACTGCACTTGGGGACGCTTTCAAAGTTTTCACAATTTTTCGGACTGACTGACCTTCATTTCTTAAAGTAATGATGGCCACTCGTTTTTCTTTACTTAGAATTTGTATGATGGCAAGAAAAAATCATCTAACAGTCTATTCAGTAGGACTATCAGCTGTGTATCCACCAGACTTCTGCACAACACAAGTGATGGTCCCAACCCCATTTATAAGGCAAGAAATCCCACTTATTAAACCTGACTGGGCACACCTGTGAAGTGAAAACCATTTCCGGTGACTACATCTTGAAGCTCATCAAGAGAATGCCAAGAGTGTGCAAAGCAGCCATCAAAGCAAAAGGTGGCTACTTTGAAGAACCTAGAATATAAGACATATTTTCAGTTGTTTCACACGTTTTTGTTAAGTATATAATTCCACATGTGTTAATTCATAGTTTTGATGCCTTCAGTGTGAATGTACAATTTTCTTAGTCATGAAAATACAGATAAATCTTTAAATGAGAAGGTATGTCCACCTTTTGGTCTGTACTGTATATATACACTGCTCAAAAAAATAAAGGGAACACTTAAACAACAGAATATAACTCCAAGTGCATCAAACTGTCCACTTAGGAAATGACACTGATTGACAATCAATTTCACATGCTGTTGTGCAAATGGAATAGACAATAGATGGAAATTATTGGCAATTATCAAGACACCCTCAAAGGATTGATTCTGCAGGTGGGGACCACAGACCACATCTCAGTACCAATGCTTTCTGGCAGATGTTTTGGTCACTTTTGAATGTTGGTTATGCTTTCACACTCGTGGTAGCATGAGACGGACTCTACAACCCACAGAAGTTGCTCAGGTAGTGCAGCTCATCCAGGATGGCACATCAGTGCGAGCTGTGGCAAGAAGGTTTGCTGTGTCTGTCAGCGTAGTGTCCAGAGGCTGGAGGTGCTACCAGGAGACAGGCCAGTACACCAGGAGACAAGGAGGGGGCCGTAGGAGGGCAACAACCCAGCAGCAGTACCGCTACCTCCGCCTTTGTGCAAGGAGGAACAGGGGGAGCACTGACAGAGCCCTGCAAAATGACCTCCAGCAGGCCACAAATGTTCATGTGTCTGCACAAACGGTTAGAAACCGACTCCATGAGGGTGGTATGAAGGCCCGACGTCCACAGATGGGGGTTGTGATCACATCCCAACATTGTGCAGGACGCTTGGCATTTGCCACAGAACACCAGGATTGGCAAAGTCGCCACTGGCGCCCTGTGCTCTTCACAGATGAAAGCAGGTTCACACTGAGCACATGTGACAGACATGACAGAGTCTGGAGACGCCTCGGAGAGCGATCTGCTGCCTGCAACATCCTTCAGCATGACCGGTTTGGCAGTGGGTCAGTAATGGTGTGGAGTGGCATTTCTTTGGAGGGCCGCACAGCCCTCCATGTGCTCGCCAGACGTAGCCTGACTGCCATTAGGTACCGAGATGAGATCCTCAGACCCCTTGTGAGACCATATGCTGGTGCGGTTGGCCCTGGGTTCCTCCTAATGCAGGACAATGCCAGACCTCATGTGGCTGGAGTGTGTCAGCAGTTCCTGGAAGATGAAGGCATTGAAGCTATGGACTGTCCCACCCGTTCCCCAGACCTGAATCCGATTGAGCACATCTGGGACATCATGTCTCGCTCCATCCACCAACGTCACGTTGCACCATAGACTTTCCAGAAGTTGGCGGATGATTTAGTCCAGGTCTGGGAGGAGATCCCACAGGAGACCACCTCATCAGGAGCATGCCCAGGCGTTGTAGGGAGGTCATACAGGCACGTGGAGGCCGCACACAATACTGAACCTCATTTTGACTTGTTTTAAGGACATTACATCAAAGTTGGATCAGCCTGTAGTGTGTTTTTCCACTTTAATTTTGGGGGTGGCTCCAAATCCAGGCCTCCATTAGTTAATAAATTTGATTTCCATTGATGATTTTTATGTGATTTTGTTGTCAGCACATTCAGCTTTGTACAGAACAAAGTATTCAATGAGAATATTTCATTCATTCAGATCTAGGATGTGTTATTTGAGTGTTCCCTTTATTTTTTTGAGCAGTGTATGTATATGTGTGTGTATATATATAATTTTTTTACATTTTTTTCAATACATATTTCACTTTGGAGCTGACATAAGTCATGGACATGGGCTCTGTATCATGATATGTCTCCAATTTAGCAAATCTAGATCATGAAAGTAACTCTGTGACCTGCCATGTTGTCACCCTGAGTAATATGCTATAGGTATCATTACTGAGTCATATAGTGATGAAGTGATTGACAGTTGCTCCTGCTTTCTCTCGAGCGTCTCTCCTGCTCTCTCTCTATCGAGCGTCTCTCCTGCTCTCTCTCTCGAGCGTCTCTCCTGCTCTCTCTCTCGAGCATCTCTCCTGCTCTCTCTCGAGCGTCTCTCCTGCTCTCTCTCTCTAGCTTCTCTCCTGCTCTTTCTCTCGAGCGTCTCTCCTGCTCTCTCTCTCTCGAGCGTCTCTCCTGCTCTCTCTCTCGAGCGTCTCTCCTGCTCTCTCTCTCGAGCGTCTCTCCTGCTCTCTCTCTCGAGCGTCTGTCCTGCTCTCTCTCTCTCGAGCGTCTCTCCTGCTCTCTCTCGAGCGTCTCTCCTGCTCTCTCTCTCGAGCGTCTCTCCTGCTCTCTCTCTCGAGCGTCTCTCCTGCTCTCTCTCGAGCGTCTCTCCTGCTCTCTCTCTCGAGCTTCTCTCCTGCTCTCTCTCTCGAGCTTCTCTCCTGCTCTTTCTCTCGAGCGTCTCTCTCTCTCTTGCATCTCTCCTGCTCTCTCTCTCTCGAGCGTCTCTCCTGCTCTCTCTCTCGAGCGTCTCTCCTGCTCTCTCTCGAGCGTCTCTCCTGCTCTCTCTCGAGCGTCTCTCCTGCTCTCTCTCTCGAGTTTCTCTCCTGCTCAATCTCTCGAGCGTCTCTCTCTCTCTCGAGCGTCTCTCCTGCTCTCTCTCTTGAGCGTCTCTCCTGCTCTCTCTCTCGAGCGTCTCTCTCTCTCTAGCGTCTCTCCTGCTCTCTCTCTCTCGAGCATCTCTCCTGCTCTCTCTCTCTCGAGCGTCTCTCCTGCTCTCTCTCTCGAGCGTCTCTCCTGCTCTCTCTCTCGAGCGTCTCTCCTGCTCTCTCTCTCGAGCGTCTCTCCTGCTCTCTCTCTCTCTCTCTCGAGCGTCTCTACTGCTCTCTCTCTCTAGCTTCTCTCCTGCTCTTTCTCTCGAGCGTCTTTCCTGCTCTCTCTCTCTCGAGCGTCTCTCCTGCTCTCTCTCTCGAGTGTCTCTCCTGCTCTCTCTCTCGAGCGTCTCTCCTGCTCTCTCTCTCGAGCGTCTCTCCTGCTCTCTCTCTCTCGAGCGTCTCTCCTGCTCTCTCTCTCGAGCGTCTCTCCTGTTCTCTCTCTCGAGCGTCTCTCCTGCTCTCTCTCTCGAGCGTCTCTCCTGCTCTCTCTCGAGCGTCTCTCCTGCTCTCTCTCTCGAGCTTCTCTCCTGCTCTCTCTCTCGAGCTTCTCTCCTGCTCTTTCTCTCGAGCGTCTCTCTCTCTCTTGCATCTCTCCTGCTCTCTCTCTCTCGAGCGTCTCTCCTGCTCTCTCTCTCGAGCGTCTCTCCTGCTCTCTCTCGAGCGTCTCTCCTGCTCTCTCTCGAGCGTCTCTCCTGCTCTCTCTCTCGAGCTTCTCTCCTGCTCAATCTCTCGAGCGTCTGTCTCTCGAGCGTCTCTCCTGCTCTCTCTCTCTTGAGCGTCTCTCCTGCTCTCTCTCTCGAGCGTCTCTCTCTCTCTAGCGTCTCTCCTGCTCTCTCTCTCTCGAGCATCTCTCCTGCTCTCTCTCTCTCGAGCGTCTCTCCTGCTCTCTCTCTCGAGCGTCTCTCCTGCTCTCTCTCTCTCTCGAGCGTCTCTCCTGCTCTCTCTCTCGAGCGTCTCTCCTGCTCTCTCTCTCGAGCGTCTCTCCTGCTCTCTCTCTCCAACGTTTCTCCTGCTCTCTCTCTCGACCGTCTCTCCTGCTCTCTCTCTCTCGAGCGTCTCTCCTGCTCTCTCTCTCTCGAGCGTCTCTCCTGCTCTCTCTCTCGAGCGTCTCTCCTGCTCTCTCTCTCTCAAGCGTCTCTCCTGCTCTCTCTCTCTCGAGCGTCTCTCCTGCTCTCTCTCTCGAGCGTCTCTCCTGCTCTCTCTCTCGAGCGTCTTTCTAGCGTCTCTCCTGCTCTCTCTCTCGAGCGTCTCTCCTGCTCTCTCTCGAGCGTCTCTCCTGCTCTCTCTCTCTCAAGCGTCTCTCCTGCTCTCTCTCTCTCGAGCGTCTCTCCTGCTCTCTCTCTCTAGCGTCTCTCCTGCTCTCTCTCGAGCGTCTCTCCTGCTCTCTCTCTCGAGCGTCTCTCCTGCTCTCTCTCTCGAGCGTCTCTCCTGATCTTGAGCGTCTCTCCTGCTCTCTCTCTCTCTCGAGCGTCTCTCCTGCTCTCTCTCTCTCGAGCGTCTTTCTAGCGTCTCTCCTGCTCTCTCTCTCGAGCGTCTCTCCTGCTCTCTCTCTCTCGAGCGTCTCTCCTGCTCTCTCTCTCGAGCGTCTCTCCTGCTCTCTCTCTTGAGCGTCTCTCCTGCTCTCTCTCTCTCTCGAGCGTCTCTCCTGATCTCGAGCATCTCTCCTGCTCTCTCTCTCGAGCGTCTTTCTAGCGTCTCTCCTGCTCTCTCTCTCTCGAGCGTCTTTCTAACGTCTCTCCTGCTCTCTCCAGCCCTTGTCTGCTTGATCGCTGATACTGCCATACTTTGTGGTCTGTATACACTGTGTTCCAAATTATTATGCAAATATTATTTTCTCAGATTTTCCCAAATTACCTATATGAATTGCAGTCATTGTAATTTTCCAGTCAAATAACTATTAGAGTACATTTGAAAGGTTTTTGTACAAACTGCCTATGATAACAGTATATTTAAAAAAATAAAACACTCAAACTGCACTCAAAATGCATGTTCCAAATTATTATGCACAGCAGAGTTTTCAACCTTTTCATTTTAATAAAGAACAAAAAAATGGTCTTTTTTGAAATTATAAGCATTAGCAGGTTATTACAAACTGAAATCAAACAGTTTTCAACTCAAAACTTTATTCTAGGTGATGTTACATTTGCACATAGGACCGCTTGTTCGAAAGGAGCTTCTGAACTCTCTCGTCCATTGAATTTGTCAGGTTTTGGATGGTTTCTGCTTCAATTGTTTTGCATGAGGACAGAATACCCTCCCAGAGCTGTTGCTTAGATGTGAGCTGCCTCCCGCCATCATAGACACTCCTTTTGATGATGCTCCAGAGGTTCTCAATGGGGTTGAGGTCAGGGGAGCATGGGGGCCACACCATAAGTTTGTCCCCTTTTATGCCCATAGCAGCCAGAGATGCAGATGTGTTATGTGCAGCATGAGACGGGGCATTATCATGCATGAAAATGATCTTGCTGCGGAATGCACGGTTCTTCTTCTTGAACCATGGAAGCAAGTGCTGTTTGAGAAACTCAACATACATTATGGAGTTCATCTTTACCCCTTCAGGGATCCTAAAAGGGCCGACAATCTCTCTCCCCATGATTCCAGCCCAAAACATTACTCCACCTCCTCCTTGTTGGCGCTGTAGCCGTGTTTGCATGGGGTGTCCATCAACCAGCCATCCTCCACTCCATCCATCTGGACCATCAAGATCATTTCATGCATGATAATGCACCGTCTCATGATGCACATAACACATCTGCATCTCTGGCTGCTATGGGCATAAAAGGGGACAAACTTATGGTGTGGCCCCCATGCTCCCCTGACCTCAACCCCATTCAGAACCTCTGGAGCATCATCAAAAGGAGTGTCTATGATGGCGGGAGGCAGTTCACATCTAAGCAACAGCTCTGGGAGGGTATTCTGTCCTCATGCACAACAATTAAAGCAGAAACCATCCAAAACCTGACAAATTCAATGGACGAGAGAGTTCAGAAGCTCCTTTCGAACAAGGGGTCCTATGTGCAAATGTAACATCACCTAGAATAAAGTTTTGAGTTGAAAACTGTTTGATTTCAGTGTGTAATAACCTGCTAATGCTTAGAATTTCAAAAATGACCATTTTTTTGTTCTTTATTAAAATGAAAAGGTTGAAAACTCTGCTGTGCATAATAATTTGGAACATGCATTTTGAGTGCAGTTTGAGTTTTTTATTTTTTAAAAAATATACTGTTATCATAGGCAGTTTGTACAAAAACCGTTCAATTGTACTCTAATAGTTATTGACTGGAAAATTACAATGACTGCAATTCATATAGGTAATTTGGGAAAATCTGAGAAAATATTATTTGCATAATAATTTGGAACACAGTGTATATGTACAATTTTAATATGATCAATAAAAATATGTAAATATATTATATATATACACACACTGCTCAAAAAATAAAGGGAACACTTAAACATCACAACTCCAAGTCAATAACACTTCTGTGAAATCTACCTGTCCAGTTATGAAGCAACACGGATTGTGAATCAATTTCTCCTGCTGTTGTGCAAATGGAGCAGACAACTGGTAGAAATGATAGGCAATTAGCCAGATACCCCCTATAAAGGAGTGGTTCTGCAGGTGGTGACCACAGACCATTTCTCTGTTCTCATTCTTTTTGGCTGATGTTTTGGTCACTTTTTCATTTTGCCATTGCTCTCACCCCTAGAGGTACATTAGCATTAGGCAGTGTCTACAGTACAACCCACAGAAGTTGCTCAGGTAGTGCCGTTCATCCAGGATGGCACATCAGTGCGAGCTGTGGCAAGAAGTGTAGCTGTGTCTGTCAGCACAGTGTCCAGAGCATGGAGCAGATACCAGGAGATGTGCAGGGAGCCATAGGAGGGCAACAACCCAGCAACAGGACCGTTACCTCCTCCTTTGTGCAAGGAGGAACAGGAGGAGCACTGCCAGAGCCCTGCAAAATGACCTCCAGCTGGCCACAAATGTGCATGTGTCTGCACAAACGGTTAGAAACCGACTCCATGAGGGTGGTATGAGGGCCCGATGTCCACAGATGGGGGTTGTGCTCACAGCCCAACACCGAGCAGGACGCTTGACATTTGCCACAGAACACCAGGATTGGCAAAGTCGCCACTGGTGCCCTCTGCTCTTCACAGATGAAAGCTCAGTATTGTGTGTGGCCTCCACGTGCCTGTATGACCTCCCTACAACGCCTGGGCATGCTCCTGATGAGGTTGCGGATGGTCTCCTGTGGGATCTCCTCCCAGACCTAGACTAAAGCATCAGCCAACTCCTGAACAGTCAGTGGTGCAACGCGACGTTGGTGGATGTGACTCGCCCCCTGGGCCGTGGGGTACTCGGATCCGGGCAGTAGGGGAACGATGGGAGTAGTAGTGGCAACCCGGTTTCGTGGCTCAGGGTGGTCAGGCCAGTGGTAGTCCGTTATGTGCTGATGTTTATGTCCGACTACGCCACCCGTGGATTTGCGGTTATTAGGAACCGCCGCTGCATGCCGACCGCTGGGGCTGATGAGGTGTGCAGCTAGGGTAGTGTGACTCCCCACGGGAAGAGTGCGGCCCCAGGGCAGTATAGTGGATGGTGGGAGTGATGGTGGTGAGAGTCCCAGTGCTGATAGTGCTGGAGAAGCAAGGAGCACACAGACAACAGGTTGCAGTCCAGGGTCTTTACTAGAACAGGTAAATTGACCCATAAACAGTCCCGGCTAGGAGGGGGACCTGGATGTCTGAGAGCAACGGGGAAATTGGCCCTGGTCAGGGTGAGGGTGTAGGCCTACCATGCTTTCTGCGCTCCTTCTGGCTATCTCCTCCTGATAGGGTAACAGCCCACGTTTCCAAGCTTTCCGTGTATTCTCGCCTGTATGGCCTGCGACGTGGGTTCCTTTCTGCTCCCAGCCTTGTACGGCTTTACTGGTACCTTCTGTTGTGGCAGGGCCTCCAGGCTTCTTAGGCCAAGGAATATACAGTCCCCTGCGGACTGGTTCTCTGCTGGGGGATGTGGAATCCTCTCAGCCTCAGACACCAAAGTCTGGTAAATTAAGTCCTCTTTCTGCCAAGACAGGCTCTCTTCGCCTCTTGTCTCTGGCTTGTGGCTCTCCTCCTGCCACACTTCCTCTTAGGTGCAGTGCAACTGTCTGTCCCTGTTCTGCTCTGGGACAAGTCTCAATGCTGAGACAGACCATCCAGTTCTCTCTAACCCTGCCCCCAGCACCAGCTTTTATAGGGGCAGCCTGCTCCCCCTACTGGCCTGAGACAGGAGGCATTGCATGCTAATGTTCCCCTGACTAGAGAACCTCCCCCTTGCTCTCAGACACAGCTTTAATACATTTTGTGGCATCCAGGCCAGGGTGACACATTCCCCCCTAGTGAAATTTAGTACTCCGGGACTAAACAATAAACAAAGACAATAAAACATTAATAGACATTAATAGACAGACGACGCACAAATTGAGTTCTTAAGGTCACAGTGTGGCCTGTGACCGGGTGTCCATATCACCAATACAACGGGGAGCCTTAACCAGGTGGGGGTCTGTCCTACCCCAAGTCCTTCACAGTCTTAGTTCATTCCTTGGTTAGGCTCCGAACGCAGTCCATACCAGGTCCCGGTTATAAAAAGTCCATAACCTGTGAGTCCTTACAGTAACTGCAAGAAACTGAAACACGGAATTACCAAACATGCATGTAACTTTGCAAACAATTCAACATTTGGCAACAAGGTTATTTACAATTTTAGTGCGCTGTATATTCTCCAGCGAGCGGGTATCAGTCCCTTTGTGCTCCTGGTTGACCTACGTAGCCCACTGTCTGGTGGTGGACCAACCTGGCTTTCCCCACTAGCGTTAGGGGTACAGCTACCAGCTGGGTGTACAGGTAGGGAAGGCAGCTGTCTGCGGGTCCTTTGGCTTACCGCAGGCATGGCAGGCTCACTGTCAGCAGAGGGTTGACTCTCCTGGGCTGCTGGTACAGGCTCTTCTGCCTCTGGAACCGCTTGCTCCTCTTCACCTTCCAGCTCTGGTGTTGGTTGTTGCTGTGCCGGTTGCAGGAAATGCAGGACGGGTACCACTATGGCATCATTTATGCGAGTCCAGGACTGAGGGAACTCTCCGAGAACGGTGCTGATCATTTCTTCCTTGTCCTCTGCGGGTTCAAGGTCACTCTGATCCTCTTCTGCACTACGGAGTTGCTCGGGGCATCTTTTGAGATGGTCTCTGGAGACGGTACTAGTGGTTTCTCCTCCGTCCTTGGTGATCACGCACACCTTCGGGTTGTCGTGATCAGACTGCAGTACGGTGTAGGGTTCCCTTTCCCACTGGTCGTCCAACTTGTGAAGCCTTCTTTTTCGCTTTAGGACTTGCTCACCAGGTTCTAGGGGACCAGCAGGGGCGTGTTGGTTGAAGAGTTTTTCTTGCCTCTCTCTCACCTGGGCCAGGCTCTTCTCCACAGTCTACTGCACCTTCTTGTACTGCAGTTGCCTTTCCGTATCCCAGTCCGCATCCGGGGAGGTGTCCTCAGGCGTTAGGACTCCCATCTCCAGGTCTATAGGCAGCTTACCCGGTCTGGGTCGCATCAGGTAAGCCGGGGTGCAGTTGGTAGCATTCACCGGGATATGATTGTATAAGTCTATCAGGTCCGGCAGTTTTTCTGGCCACAGGCTGCGCTCCTCCAGGGGCAACGTCTTCAGGAGATCAATGACTATATTGTTCATCTTCTCACACATCCCGTTGGTTTGTGGGTGGTAAGGCGTTGTCCGAATCTTCTTACAGCCATAGAGGTTGCCGAACTCCTGGAAGATTTCAGCCTCGAACGCTGGACCCTGGTCTGTCAAGACCTGTTCCGGATACCCGTGTGGACGGCAGAAATATTGCTGGAAGGCTCTGGCCGCTGTTTGGGCTGTCAAGTCTTTTACTGGGACCACCACTAGAAAACGGGAATAGTGGTCCACGATTGTCAGGGCATAGATGTATCCTGACCGGCTGGGAGCCAATTTGACATGGTCCAGAGCTACCAGCTCAAGAGGCTGCGTGGTGACGATGGGCCTCAAGGGTGTCTTCTGGCTGGTGCGGTCCTTCCTCCTTAGGTGACAAGGGCCACAGTCTCTGCACCATTTTTCTACAGCTCCTCTCATGCCGACCCAAAAGAACCTTCCTCTTAGTAGGAACTCCAGTTTCTTCCAACCGAACCGATGTGTCCCGCTCTGTCATGGTAAGCCCCCAGGACCATAGCTGCATCCCGCCTTGGGACCACGACTTGCCAGGTCAGCTCGTGCGTCCGGTGGTTGACAATCCTTCTGCACAACTTGCCTTCGTAGAGGAACAGCTTGCTCTTCTCTTTCCATAGCTGCTTGGCTTCCTCTGGAGCATCCGGATCTATGCGGGCATCTTCCTGGGTCAGCAGATCTTTCACCAGGCGGATGGCAGGGTCACTATCTTGGGTCTCGGCCCAGCTGTGTTGAGGTAGGGGATTTATCATCACGGTTGTTAGATCCTCCTCCTTCACGCGGTGGGAGTATTGAGCAGCTCCATACCGGTGAAACGCGGGGAGTTCTACCTCCTCCAGCTCTTCTGGGTCTTCGTCACCTTCAGATAAGTGAGGCATCCTCGATAGGGCGTCAGCGTTGGCATTGGTTTTGCCGGCCCGGTACTTGATAAGTCATAGTTGGAGAGACGGGCCATCCACCGCTGTTCTAGGGCACCCAGTCTTGCATTGTCCAGGTGTGTCAACAGGTTGTTGTCCGTGTACACGGTGAACTTTGCGGAGGCCAGGTAATGCTTGAAGCGTTCCGTCACGGCCCACACCACCGCCAAGAATTCTAGCTTGAAGGAGCTGTAATTCTCCGGGTTCCTCTTGGTGGGTCTCAGCTTCCGGCTGGCGTACGCGATCACCCTTTCTCTGCCCTGTTGGTTTTGGGACAGTACGGCTCCCAGTCCCACATTACTGGCATCTGTGTGGAGAATGAAAGGCTGGCCATAATCAGGGTAGGCCAGGATCTCGTCCCCTGTGAGGGCCATCTTTAGCTGGCGGAAGGACTCCTCTTCCGGTTTATCCCACTTGAAGGGCGGCTTTTGGCTCCTGGACTTAGACTGTCCGATCAGGAGGTCCTGCATAGGAGCTGCCATCTTAGTGAACCCGGGGATGAACCTTCGGTAGTAGCCTACCAACCCGAGAAACTGT
Organism: Phyllobates terribilis; assembly: GCF_046119375.1. Lineage (NCBI taxonomy): Eukaryota > Metazoa > Chordata > Amphibia > Anura > Dendrobatidae > Phyllobates > Phyllobates terribilis. Next base: position 4,187,241 of record NW_027362891.1, read on the forward strand.
CTCACCTCTTTGATGTTCGAGGGGCTTGGCCAGCTCTTGATTGCCGTGACCTTGTCAGGGTCGGGGGCCACTCCTTCCGCGCTTACCACGTGCCCTAGGTACTGGTCCTTTGGTTTCAGCAGGTGACACTTCGATGGTTTCACCTTCAGGCCATAGCCTGCCAGGGCTTCGAACACCTCGGCCAGGTGCTTTAGGTGGTCCTCGTAGGTCTTCGAATAGACGATCACGTCGTCCAGGTAAAGGAGGACCGTCTCGAAGTTTCGGTGCCCTAGACATCATTCCATCAGCCTCTGGAAGGTCCCTGGTGCGTTGCAGAGCCCGAAGGGCATACAGTTGAACTCACTCAGTCCCATCGGGGTGGTGAAGGCAGTCTTCTCCTTGTCAGCCTCTGCCACAGGAACCTGCCAGTACCCGCTAGTAAGGTCCAAAGTAGAAAAGAAGTTAGCAGATTTTAGTGCGGCTAAAGACTCCTCTATTCTAGGCAGCGGATATGCGTCTTTGTGGGTGATACGGTTGATTTGTCTATAGTCCACGCACATTCTCATGGTGCCGTCTTTCTTTTTGACCAGAACCAAGGGGGCTGCCCAGGGGCTACAGCTGTCTCTAATAACCCCAGCTTCTTTCATCTCTCTTAGCATGCCCTTTGCGTTCTGATAATGTGCAGGGGGTACACGTCTGTGCCTCTCTTTTATTGGTGGGTGGCTCCCTGTGGGGATGTGGTGTTCTATCCCTTTTACTCTGCCGAAGTCTAGCGGGTGCTTACTAAAGACTCTCTCGTACTCCTGTACCACCCGGTAGACTCCTTGTTTTTGGTGCAGGGGAGTGGAGTCAGCACCCACATGGAGTTTCTGGCACCAGTCCTCCTTTTGTTTCTGGGAGCCATTACCCTCCATCTGAGGAGATGGAGGCAAGGGTTCCACGGCCCTGATAGCTTTGTGTTCGACAACAAACAGTTTGGCGAGTGTAGCGTACCTGGGTAAGTGTACTTCCCTCTCCCCAATGTTGAGGATGCGGACGGGCACCCTCCCATGATGGACATCAACCACCCCCCGGGCTGTCAAAATGGTGGGCCTGCTGTCTGAGTACACGGGTTCTACCATGGCTTGGTAGTCTCTACCTCTCAACCCGATTGCAGTCCGACACCAGATCATCATTTCACTTTTGGGAGGCATGGAAATGGGGAATGGGTCACTCAGTCTTACGCTACCGATCTCACCACCAGACAGTTCTACCTGCTGCCGTCTCATCAGGGCTTTTATCTCCTTGTTGAGGACTCTCTGTTGGCTGGAACTAGCATTCACCGCCACCTGTTGTAGAATTACAATTACCTCTGAAAGACAATTTTCAATTACGTTAGTACCCACAGTTATTTTAGGGTGACTTTAACGACGGTCAATGTCCACAATAATCACCCCCTGTGATGGCAGTTCAACTTTACCAATTTTAATGGTCATCTCCTTGAACCCCATCTGCGGCACGGGTAAGCCATTACTGGCGATGATGCTCAAGTTATTGTCTGGATACCGTGTGATATCAGCATCAGTCCAATACTGCTTAAAAAGTACATAAGGGATAGTGGTTAATTGTGACCTATTATCCAGCAAGGTGCTCATGGGGATACCGTCCAGCACCACGGGTAAAACCGGGCGCCCCCCAACGTACTTATTACGCCAATTGTAAGGGCCTGGTGATCTTATGCCTGGGGGTTGGCCCTTTGCCCCAGGTTGGACCCTTTTAAATTACAGTACCTGGAAATGTGTCCGGGCTGGTTGCATCGACGGCAAATGGGCTGTCCATCCTCTGCGTAGCGGTCTGTGGGCCTCCCTCGGAACGACGGGATCCTCCTCTGTCGACGCCACGGGACATCCTCCGGACTTGACGCCAGCTCGATGGGTCTTGACGGGTCCACTTGCATCGCCTGGACGGTCCTGGTCAACGCCGCGACGCTCCTGGTCAGCTCCTGGACTTGGTGGTGCAGGTCTTTCGACGGGGCTTGGTTCAGGGCCTGTGCATCAGCCCCCACGGGATCCATAGAGGAGGGCGCCGCCTCCTGGTGGTTGGTGAGAGCAGGGCGCCGGGGGTTTATAGCGCCACTGTTTGCAGATTCACGGAGCACCCTTATGGCCCTGTCCTTAAATTGGGCAAAGGCTAGGTCGGGGTTCTGAAAGAACATGAGACGTAGTTGGGCCCTGTGGGCGCTAGACAGCAGACCTTCTATGAATTGTTCTGTTAGCAGCTTATCCGTTTCCTGCACACTGCCAGGGTCAGTTTGTTGAATAGCCCTCAAGGCTTCCTGCAGATTTAGGGCATAGTCTCTGATGCTGTCCTGTGCCCGCTGCTTACATCCATAGAACCTCATTTTAATCTCAGCGGAGGTACGTGTGTCAAAGGTACCCCGCAGCCGGGCCAGAATACCCTTCACAGTCCTTTTATCCTCAGTGGGCCATGATTTTACCTCCCTTTGGGCTGCGCCAGTTAACTGCCCTGTCAATATGCTGACCTTCTGTTCCTCTGTCAGGGGGTAAACGTGGAACAAACTGTATAGCCTTTCCTTGAAGTCAGTTAGGGCATGGGGCTCCCCTGAGTATTTGGGCAGCCAGGCCGCTCCAGGGATGTAGGGCAGGGAAAAGGGCATCACCGCTGCTGCAGCTGCGTTGGTGGTAGTGGGCGCCTCTGTGTCCGACATCTTCCTCCCCCCTAGTTAAGCGTGGCCTACCTTCCGACGATCCTCTTCTGTAGGCCGCGGCTCCGCTGCTGCTGCTCTGGACGAGGACCTTGCGTCGCGTCCTGATGACGTCAGCGTCGCTCTCTCTCCCTTCCAGGACCTTGCGCAGCGTCGGTGCGTGGGGCGGAGCTTCGGATCTCGCGCGGTTTTGAAGTCCACGCCCCTCTTCTTCCCGCGCGGCGTCCTGAAGATGGCGTCCGATGGCGAGAAACAGCTGCGGATGGCGGGAAGACGGCAGAAGACGGCGGGAAACAGTCCAAGATGGCGTCTGATGGCGGGAATCGGCTCCGGATGGCGGGAAACGACTCCGGACGGCGGAAAACTTCGCCACAGGTAAGTTACAAAAGTCTTTTTCAGGCACGCAGTACCCGGTGGTTGCGGGCACGAAATCCTGCCGACTACGCCAAAGCTGACTCGCCCCTTGGGCCGTGGGGCACTCGGATCCGGGCAGTCTGGGAACGATGGGAGTAGTAGTGGCAACCCGGTTCCATGGCTCAGGGTGGTCAGGCCAGTGGTAGTCCGTTATGTGCTATTGATTATGTCCGACTACGCCACCCGTGGATTGCGGTTATTAGGAACCGCCGCTGCATGCCGACCGCTGGGGCTGATGAGGTGTGCAGCTAGGGTAGTGTGACTCCCCACGGGAAGAGTGTGACTCCCCATGGGGAAATTGGCCCTGGTCAGGGTAAGGGTGTAGGCCTACCGTGCTTTCTGCGCTCCTTCTGGCTATCTCCTCCTGATAGGGTAACAGCCCACGTTTCCAAGCTTTCTGTGTATTCTCGCCTGTATGGCCTGCGACGTGGGTTCCTTTCTGCTCCCAGCCTTGTACGGCTTTACTGGTCCCTTCTGTTGTGGCAGGGCCTCCAGGCTTCTTAGGCCAAGGAATATACAGTCCCCTGCGGACTGGTTCTCTGCTGGGGGATGTGGAATCCTCTCAGCCTCAGACACCAAAGTCTGGTAAATTAAGTCCTCTTTCTGCCAAGACAGGCTCTCTTCGCCTCTTGTCTCTGGCTTGTGGCTCTCCTCCTGCCACACTTCCTCTTAGGTGCAGTGCAACTGTCTGTCCCTGTTCTGCTCTGGGACAAGTCTCAATGCTGAGACAGGCCATCCAGTTCTCTCTAACCCTGCCCCCAGCACCAGCTTTTATAGGGGCAGCCTGTTCCCCCTACTGGCCTGAGACAGGAGGCATTGCATGCTAATGTTCCCCTGACTAGAGAACCTCCCCCTTGCTCTCAGACACAGCTTTAATACATTTTGTGGCATCCAGGCCAGGGTGACACAGATGGAGCGAGACATGATGTCCCAGATGTGCTCAATCGGATTCAGGTCTGGGGAACAGGCGGGCCAGTCCATAGCTTCAATGCCTTCACCTTGCAGAAACTGCTGACACACTCCAGCCACATGAGGTCTGGCAATGTCCTGCATACTGCATAAGGGGCATAATGGGGGCATTACACTGTGTGGGGGCATAATACATACTACATAAGGGGCATAATGGGGGCATTAAACTTTTTGGGGCATCATACATACTGCATAAGGGGCATAATGGGGGCAATACACTGTGTGGGGGCATCATACATACTGCATAAGGGGCATAATGGGGGCATTACACTGTGTGAGGGGCATCATACATACTGCATAAGGGGCATAATGGGGGCATCATACATCCTGCATAAGGGGCATAATGGGGGCATTACATTGTGTGGTAGCATCATACATCTTGTATAAGGGGCATAATGGGGGCATTACACTGTGTGGGAGCATCATACATACTGCATGAGGGGCATAATGGTGGCATACACTGTGTGGTGCATCATACATACTGTATAAGGGGCATAATGGGGGCATTACACTGTGTGGGGCATCATATATACTGTATAAGGGGCATAATGGGGCATTACACTGTGTGGGGGCATCATACATACTGCATAAGGGGCATAATGGGGGCATTACACTGTGTGGGGGCATCATACATACTGCATAAGGAGCATAATGGGGGCATTACACTGTGTGGGGGCATCATGTATACTGCATAAGGGGCATAATGGGGGCATTACACTGTGTGGGGGCATCATACATCCTGCATAAGGGGCATAATGGGGGCATTACACTGTGTGGGGGGCATCATACATCCTGCATAAGGGGCATAACACTGTGTGGGGGCATCATACATCCTGCATAAGGGGCATAATGGGGGCATTACACTGTGTGGGGGCATCATACATCCTGCATAAGGGGCATAATGGGGGCATTACACTGTGTGGGGGCATCATGCATCCTGCATAAGGGGCATAATGGGGGCATTACACTGTGTGAGGGCATCATACATACTGCATAAGGGGTATAATGGGGGCATTACACTGTGGGGGGCACCATGCATCCTACATAAGGGGCATAATGGGGGCATTACACTGTGTGGGGGCATCATACATACTGCATAAGGGGTATAATGGGGGCATTACACTGTGGGGGGCATCATGCATCCTACATAAGGGGCATAATGGGGGCATTACACTGTGTGGGGGCATCATACATTCTGTATAAGGGGCATAATGGGGGCATTACACTGTGGGGCCAGTAAAGGGGCCCTTTACTATGAGTACAATATGTTTCCTCCCTTCCTGTCTCCATAGTTGGGTCGTATGTATCTATTACAGGAAACAGAACAAAAACCTTATGATTCTTATAAAGGGGCAACACAAGACCCCAAAAGAGTCTCTGTGCTCAAGGGGTTAATGCCCCCTGCGCCCAGTAATGGGGGATCCCCACATACCTCCACCTGCAGAGCCGCCACCACATATATGGCTGCTCTGTGCGCACAGGAGCTGTGATGAGGTCACAGGAGGGGAAGAGTCAGGGGTCACATGATCAGGGGCCTCAGTGGATGCAGGACTCTGCTGTGCTGGTTGTCATGGTGCTGGATGAGCTGAAGTTTATGTGTGGGGTCAGGAGTAGTGTTGAGCGATACCTTCCGATATCGGGAAATATCGTATCAGATTGGATAGGACCGATACCCAAAAGTATCGGATATCGCCGATTCCGATACCGGAAACCAATGCAAGTCAATGGGACACTAATATCGGAAAGCCATCCCAGCGTGAGAGAATTCTCCTGATTGTTTAAAAGCCGGCGGGCGGTAAAAAGCCGCCGGCTTTTAAACAATCACACAGCCCCATACTGCTTCCCCGCAGCATCCCACCCCGATCCTGCGCTCCCCCCGCCACCTCCCATCCCGATCGTAAGTTAGGACCGGGCGGGGAGCGCAGCACCAAGGAGCAGGGACCGAAGGACCCGGGCGGGGAAGCCGGCAGTGAAAAGACTACACCGCCGGCTTTCCCGTTCTGTGCTGCGCTCTCCCGCTGGTTATTTCAAATGAACAGCTGAGGTATCAGGTGATGCTGATAAGCTGTTCATTTGAAGTAGCCGCGGTGCCCTCAGAGGGTTCATGTGAGTTCATGCTTCACTGCATGAACTCACATGAACTTTCCCACGGCCGCACAGGTCAGCCTCACCTCCCAGACCATCAGACCCATCATGATTGGTGTGTGCGCAGGTGTCTGTGCGATGTGTGCAGGTGTGTGCGCGATGTCTGCGGGTGTCTGCGTGCAGGCAGACATAGGCTAATGTGACACTACTACTCCCATCGGCCTATGTCTGTCCCCCGTCCACTTGTGCCAGCAGGATCAGCTCGATGGGAGCAGTAGCTATTTAAACTGCCCCATATGTTATTTTTGCCCCTATACATCTTTTATGTTTTTAGGCCCCCCATATATTTTTTTTGTTTTTGGTCCCCAATAAATTTTAAATACATTTTTCATTGGTGGCCAGTGGTTACCTAAAATAAATTAGTTCATACATTACCTGTCCCCGCCGATCGCCACCTAAAATAAAGTAAAAAATAAAAAACTACACCTATACTCACCTAGACACCTAATTCCCCGAAGCCATCGATCTCCTGTAATAAAATATAAAATAATAAACCACAACCTTATCCTTACCCCTCCGTAGTAGTCCACGAGTGTCCCACGAAGATCTCCAGTTTAGAGCAGCCACATAAAATGTGACCGCTCTAAACCACTGCCGCCGCTAGAATGACGGGGCCGTAAAGCAGCCCCATCATTGCATAAACCGGTGTCTAGGTGAGTATAGGTGTAGTTTTTTATTTTTTACTTTATTTTAGGTGGCGATCAGGTAATGTATGAACTAATTTATTTTAGGTAACCACTGGCCACCAATGAAAAATGTATTTAAAATTTATTGGGGACCAAAAACAAAAAAAATATATGGGGGGCCTAAAAACATAAAAGATGTATAGGGGCAAAAATAACATATGGGGCAGTTTAAATAGCAGGATCAGGCTGATGGGAACTACTGCTCCCATCGAGCTGATCCTGCTGACACGAGTGGACGGGGGACAGACATAGGCCGATGTGAGTAGTAGTGTCACATCGGCCTATGTCTGCCTGCACGCAGACACCCGCAGACATCGCGCACACACCCGCACACATCGCACAGACACCCGCGCACACTCCAATCATGATGGGTCTGATGGTCTGGGAGGTGAGGCTGACCTGTGCGGCCGTGGGAAAGTTCATGTGAGTTCATGCAGTGAAGCATGAACTCACATGAACCCTCTGAGGGCACCGCAGCTACTTCAAATGAACAGCTGATCAGCATCACCTGATACCTCAGCTGTTCATTTGAAATAACCGGCGGGAGAGCGCAGCACAAAACGGGAAAGCCGGCGGTGAAGTCTTTTCCCTGCCGGCTTCCCCGCCTGGGTCCTTCGCTCCCTGCTCCTTGGTGCTGCGCTCCCCGCCCGGTCCTAACTTACGATCGGGATGTGAGGTGGCGGGGGGAGCGCAGGATCGGGGTGGGAGGCTGCGGGGAAGCAGTATGGGGCTGTGTGATTGTTTAAAAGCCGGCGGCTTTTTACCGCCTGCCGGCTTTTAAACAATCAGGAGAATTCTCTCACGCTGGGATGGCATTCCGATATTAGCGTCCCATTGACTTGCATTGGTTTCCGGTATCGGAATCGGCGATATCCGATACTTTTTGGGTATCGGTCCGATCCAATCCGATCCGATATTTCCCGATATCGGAAGGTATCGCTCAACATTAAGTAATACATAAGAATAATATGTACTATGTCTGACCACTACAAACACTCATCTGAACTGGTCCAAGTGCTGTCAGGTTTTTTCACGGGCAGCACTTAGACAATACGGTCGTGTGAATATAGGCTTATGATGCATCTGGTAATAAACATGTTAAGGATGGGCCGCTACTCATGGGCCACTGCTGTGTGCTTGCCCCCCAGGCTAAAATGTGCCAGCCAGCCCCTGCTGCACCGGGTGCCAGAAAACCTAGATACACCTTTGGAATAGGTATCCTGCAAAGTAAGGATGGAGTTTGGTGTTTTTAAATGATTTTATTGACTCTGTGCATTTATATTTTGTATCAATAATATGATATGGTTATATATATCTTCTGGATATCAGGAGGGCTTATCCCTGTGCCTTGACTCTCTCCTTCTCCTTCGATGTCCTGTATAGGCCAAAAAAAACTACGCGTTTCGAGGACTCACAGTTCCTCTTCGTCAGCTTCTCGCTGGTAGTCAAACTGGTAACCTAATAAAGTCCAAACGCCCCCCACAAAGATAATACAACCAAAGAAATGGAGGAAGATCCAATACTAACAAGACGGTGCAAAAGGACATATGGAGGTGCAATAGAACTAAGATAGAATTCCAATAAGAATAGACTGTGTGTGAAAAAAATAATAATAAAAAAGACTTTGTTCAAACTTTCACAATTAGTTAAAAATGAATAAAAATTATATACTTATATTTCTGATGGCTATAAAAAACAGTCTGTTAATCAGTGTATATTACCAGGATAGTATAAATTCGGCACTTAGTACCATCCAGAGATAAAAAGGAAAAAATGAAGGAGAAAGATAAAAACATTATATAGTATCTCCAATAGGGGTATCAATGTATAGAAACAAATACATATATAAAATAGGTGGATTCAAAGGAATATATCCAAAAGACATATTATATTGATAAAATATAAGGAGGTTCATAAAAGTGCAATGTAAATGTTCAATTGGTACTGGGATAAAAAATACATACAGTATATACCGCTGCGAGTTGAAGGCATACAGCTGACTCTCGTGATTAAGGCCCTTCAGAGCCAAGCTATTTAATGTGAAGATCCATTTGGATTCCATCCGCGACATTAATCTCAGGTAATCACCTCCCCTCCATTTTCTGGGGACTAATCGGATCCCACAAAACTTAGTGTCCTTATAAGATTGGTTGTGGAACTTCCGGTAGTGCCGGGACAGTGGATGCCCTTCAAAACCTTCATTCATGTTGATAAAGTGTTCCTTCAGCCTTTTGATAACTTGCGCTTTGTACAGACATCTCCTCCTGCCAAGGCATAAAAAGGGCGTGGCTTGGGGTATGGATAGGGGCGTGGCCAGACTACGCGTGCCGCATGGTTTCGCCCTCTTTCTAGTCCTCATAGGTTGGCGGTATGCTTGTACTGAGCAGATCTGGGATATCAGTGATTAGGTCCCATATTGTGCACTGTAAGGTCTGGAAAAGCTCCTTCTATCCGTCTCTGTAGCACCAGAGGAAGAACAGAGGGGAAAAGACAGGATTTTCTACATGTCGCGTTATGTAGATGTTCTGCAGATTTATCACAACCGTCCACAAGAAGAAACTGCCATCACAGAGCCGCCTTTAGCTGTTGGAAAAGTTTAAACTTAGTTTTGAATAGTTGCTATAGCCAACAAGGACTTTCTATTTATGCTGGGTCACATGATGCTGGTGCTGGGTGATGTCATGTTACGGAATGTTGTGGGTGATGATGTCACAGAGGGCGTTGTGATGTCACCCTTGGGGTATATAAGGGGGCTCCATCCACCTGGAGCTCATATCTCATTGGCCATATCTTGGTGCTGAGATACCCCCTGGAGACAATGAGGATCGCCATATTGTTTCTGTGCTGTACCCTGTTCTACCCTGTGAATTACCATAGGCTGCCGGTGAGTACCTGTCTATTATTACATATGGAGGACGTTTAGAATCAGCTGCGGCAGGGGAAGGGGATGGGGAGGGGGGTCCTGTAAGAATTTACCTGCGGGAATAAGAGGTTATGGCAGGGAAAGGAGCTTAGGAAGTGACAGTCAGAGGGGATATAAGTGTGGGGTGACCCCTCTGACTCCCACATTCCTGCCTTGTCCTTGTAGTGATTAATGACTTTGGTGTTGTCCCTTATATATCACTTTGCAGTCACCAGTGATCGCTCCGCACTGTGATCCTAAACTACAGTCTCATTTACCTTTTTGCAAACGCCCAGAAGGGGAGGAGTGACATCACACCCATGTGAGCAGATCCCGCCCACTTTTACTGCAGTCGTAATGCGAGCTAGCTGTATTCTGTTTTCATGGAAATATCAGCAGCTGCTCCCCCTAGTGTTTACAAGATGAAAACATCAAAAGAGTTAAAATATTTTTTTCAGATTTTATACCATTAAAACCTTTTTAAATATATATGTGTATTTATATATAAATATAAATACTTTACAATTTTACAATTGTAAAAAAATTGCTGACACTTTCCCTTTAAAAGATCTAAAGACGTTCTGCTTCATGTGCCATTGTGACCAATCACAGCACAGATTATATTTTTTAAACTTTTCTTGAAAAACTGAAGCTGCTCCGTGATTGGAAATCATGTGGAAGGGTTCTCTTTTAGACATTTAGTTAGGTTCAAAGTATCAGTGACATGATGGATAGAACTGTGCAATGATGTCACAGAGGGCTTTGTGATGTCACCCCTGGGTATATTAGAAGCCTCGGCCCATCTGCAGCTTGTATCTCATTGACCATACCTTGGTGCTGAGAGACCTCTGGAGATGATGAGTATCATCCTATCATTTCTGTGCTTTACGTTGCTCTACCCCCCACATTACAGTACACTGAGGGCGAGTATGTTCTCATCAATATGGAGGTCACAAGGATCAGCTAATGAGAATATCGCCTCTTGCAGGACTTCTCATACTGGACACGTGACCGTCCGTCATATGAAAGTCCAACTGTAAATAATATTCCATGGACCCTGGAGGTGAATCCCAAACTTCTTCCTGATCTTCTCAATGGGATATTTCTGAAAGTTGCTTGATAATGTATCCATCACTGTATAATAACAAGGGCTCTCTGTTTGACTGGATTGGGTATAAATATACAGGACTTTATTATGTTTTTTTTCTTTATTATAGGATGACCCACTACCCGTGGATCTCAGAAGAAGCACCTATCAAGCTTCCATCAATCTTCCTCTTTGGCTCTTCCGTGACGCAGTTTTTGTTGCGGTGATGACACTACTGACAATACTAGAGTATTTGGCCTTAAGTCTTGTCCTGAGCAAGTGGGCAATGTCTGAACCTGGTGAAACAATCAGAAAACTCCTGAGAACAAAACCATTCTGAAGGAACAAAGTGCTTGTAAGGAGCCGATTTGCATCCCTCAGATTCAGAAGCAAGACTCCAGGAGAACACCTGTCCTGCCCAATGGCAAATGTTCTACTCCATCCATGGCTCCTGCACCGCAGGATGCGAAAAAGGTTCCTAGTTGCAACTATAAAGTGGCGTTCAGTGATATTGTCTGGGTCAGAATGATCCCTCACAACAATATAGGAAGAAGAGCTCGAAGTTCAACGGAGCTTAAAGAGAGGTTACTGATTTTTCAGAGAAGCCAACAACCCAGAATTCCAGAGCCAAGAGCACCAGAACCTAGAACACCAGAACCTACCATGTCAGAACCTAGTATGTCAGAACCTAGAATGCCAGAGCCTGAAATGCCTACAACACCTCAACCCAAAATCAAGAGGAGAAGATGTTTCCTTAGATGTCTTAGAGGCGAGGAAGATTGAGAAGGCAACTGCTTGAACTTTCCCATTGCTCGTGTTTTCATCACAGGTTAGTCCTATACATGCTGTCTGATGGGCACCATCTTACTACATACAATGCAGCATTGCACCTGAAATCGCATGGATATTTTGTCACACACTTGCACTTTAGCACCTTATCATATGGCGCATATATCTATGAACGCTTTGCTAAGTATCACTGTCTAGTATGTGCTTCTGATGAACCAATTTTAGGAAAACGTGTCGAGGTTTGGCATACTATGTACTTGAGTTTGGCGTACTATGTGCTTGTTGGTAAATTCTATTGCCATCTATAATCTACTAGATATTATAATGTCTCTGGTGGGATGCCCCATGCCGAATTGTTGATAACTGACTATGAGCATTGTCCTCTATTTCTTATCTACTATGGTTACAGGTTGATGTGAAGAGAGCTGTGCCATTGGTAGCGATTTTTCTACTGATTTGTCAGTTATATTTATGTTAGTTTAGCAAATTTCTGCTTGTAGGGTCTAATGTTTTACCATAGTGTATGTTCTGTGAGCTAAATTGTCATACTTATGCACTAGATAGATTATAAATTGTGATGCTTATGTACAAGATAGATTATTAGTTTAATCGGTGATTTTTTAAATATTTTTTAGCATCAGGAGACTCAAGAATCGCATCTTACAGAAGACAAGAAGCCTAAATGCCGAAGGGTGATGACCTGTTGATGGCCCACAGCTGGAGGGTCATTACCTCTTGATGGCACAAAACTGGACAGAAGATAAAAACATTTGATGGCACACAGCCGGAGGGTGATGACCTATTGATGGCCATAGCCAGAGGGTCATTACCTGTTGATGGCACACAGCCGGAGGGTGATGATCTATTGATGACCATAACCAGAGGGTCATTACCTGTTGATGGCACACAGCCGGAGGGTGATGATCTATTGATGGCCATAGCCAGAGGGTCATTACCTGTTGATGGCACACAGCCGGAGGGTGATGACCTATTGATGAGCATAGCCAGAGGGTCATTACCTGTTGATGGCACACAGCCGGACAGAGGATAATTACCTGTTGATGGCACACAGACGGATGGTCATTACCTGTTCATGGCGCACTGCCGGATGGTCATTACCTATTGATGGCACACAGCCGGAGGGTGATGACCAATTGATGGCCATAGCCAGAGGGTCATTACCTGTTGATGGTGCACTGCCGGATGGTCATTACCTGTTGATGGCACACAGCTGGATGGTCATTACCTGTTCATGGCACACTGCCGGATGGTCATTACCTGTTGATGGAACACAGCCGGAGGGTGATGACCTATTGATGGCCATAGCCAGAGGGTCATTACCTGTTGATGGCGCACTGCCGGATGGTCATTACCTGTTGATGGCACACAGCTGGAGGGTGATGACCAGTTGATGTCGGACTGCCGGATGGTCATTACCTGTTGATGGCACACAGCCGGACAGAGGATCATTACCTGTTGATGGCACAAAGCCGGTCAGAGGATAAGATCTTTTGATTGCATACACCGGGTCCCTCCCTGATAACAGGGAACCCTGGGGAATACTCGTCATCTTGATCCCCCACTGACTAAATACTTGCTCCACCTCAGCCTACACCATCATGGAGGACACTTCCACCTGTGTCCACTGTAAGGTTCGACTTTCTTTTATCATTTCAGCAGATTAATAAACATCATAAAGCTGTAAAACTATCGAGTAATTTATTATAAATTATTATAAAGAAATATAAAGTATAATAGATAGCTATAGAGGGCACAGAAGACGACTAACTATAGTAAGCATGGTATCGCCTGATATATACTGTATATTCTAGATGGCGCTATTACACTAAATACATCACAACCTCCAGGGTGATATTACCGTACAATGTGAGATCACTAATAATGGCCACAGATTATGAGAAAATGACCAGCTCCATAGTCCTGGAGTTATTATAAATGTCTCTAGTGTGAGGCAGGGACTGGACGAGTGTTGGAGGGAGGTATATTCCCCCAGGACGTCCTTTATGTATCCATGCTGTAGAATCTGCCGTATACTTCTGTTCTAGCAGTCAGACATTTCACTCTGCAAATCACAGGCTCAACATTGTGTAAAACTACCACCGTATATAAGAGCACTCAGAATAAAAACTAGCAGCATGCCGTGCACTGCCCACGTCATGTGTACGGGATACAGGACCTGCAGGACCTGGTACGGCCATTATAGTTGATAGATTAATGATACCTGTGCAGATGAAGGGAAAAAAATATGTGCAACAACAGGAGGAGAAAGTCTCAAAATGTAATTTGAAGAGTATAATAGAGAAATGGGAAACTTCTGGAGATGCAGATAAGTGGTACCAGGGCAAAACGTAAGTGCAGTCAGACAAGGGAAAAGTGCAAATGATCCAGCGTAAAGGTTTGTTTAGTAGAAAAAATATTAAAACTTAGCTTTTATTAGCCATATAAAACACTGCTCCACAAAGAATACAGCAAATGTGCAACTATCATAGCTTACAGACCTACACGTTTCAACAAATCATGTCTTAATTATGGCCCTACTACTAGAATGACAAAAAGGCATATATATATATATATATATATATATATATATATATATATATATATATATATATATATATATCCACGTGCCTGTATGACCTCCCTACAACGCCTGGGCATGCTCCTGATGAGGTTGCGGATGGTCTCCTGTGGGATCTACTCCCAGACCTGAACTAAAGCATCCGCCAACTCCTGGACAGTCTGTGGTGCAACGTGACGTTGGCGGATGGAGCGAGACATGATGTCCCAGATGTGCTCAATCGGATTCAGGTCTGGGGAACGGGCGGGCCAGTCCATAGCTTCAATGCCTCCATCTTGCAGGAACTGCTGACACACTCCAGCCACATGAGGTCTGCCATTGTCCAGCATTATGAGGAACCCAGGGCCAACCGCACCAGCATATGGTCTCACAAGGGGTCTGAGGATCTCATCTCGGTACCTAATGGAAGTCAGGCTACCTCTGGCGAGCACATGGAGGGCTGTGCGGCTCTCCAAAGAAATGCCACCCCACACCATTACTCACCCACTGCCAAACCGGTCATGCTGAAGGATGTCACTCTCCACGGCGTCTCCAGACTCTGTCACGTCTGTCACATGTGCTCAGTGTGAACCTGCTTTCATCTACGAAGAGCACAGGGCGCGAGTGGCAACTTTGCCAATCCTGGTGTTCTGTGGCAAATGCCAAGCGTCCTGCATGGTGTTGGGCTGTGAGCACAACCCCTATCTGTGGACGTCGGGCCCTCATACCACCCTCATGGAGTTAGTATCTAACCATTTGTGCAGACACATGCACATTTGTGGCCTGCTGGAGGTCATTTTGCAGGGCTCGGGCAGTGCTCCTCCTGTTCCTCCTTTCACAAAGGCGGAGGTAGCGGTCCTGCTGCTGGGTTGTTGCCCTCCTACGGCCCCCTCCACATCTCCTGGTGTACTGGCCTGTCTCCTGGTAGCGCCTCCAGCCTCTGGACACAGCCAACCTTCTTGCCACAGCTCGCATTGATGTGCCATCCTGGATGAGCTGCACTATCTGAGCAACTTCTGTGGGTTGTAGAGTCTGTCTCATGCTACCACGAGTGTGAAAGCACAACCAACATTCAAAAGTGACCAAAACATCAGCCAGAAAGCATTGGTACTGAGATGTGGTCTGTGGTCCCCACCTGCAGAACCACTCCTTTATTGAGGGTGTCTTGATAATTGCCAATAATTTCCATCTATCCTCTATTCCATTTGCACATCAGCATGTGAAATTGATTGTCAATCAGTGTTGCTTCCTAAGTGGACAGTTTGATTTCACAGAAGTTTGATTTACTTGGAGTTATATTCTGTTGTTTTAAGTGTTCCCTTTATTTTTGGAGCAGTTTATATAGATACATACAGTGAGTACGGAAAGTATTCAGACTCCTTTAAATTTTTCACTCTTTGTTTCATTGCAGCCATTTGATAAATTCTAAAAAGTTCATTTTTTTCTCATTAAAGTACACTCAGCACCCCATCTTGACTGAAAAAAACAGCAATATAGAATTTTTTTGCAAATTTATTAAAAAAGAAAAACTGAAATATCACATGGTCATAAGTATTCAGATCCTTTGCTCAGACACTCATATTTAAGTCACATGCTGTCCATTTCCTTGTGATCCTCCTTGAGATGGTTCTACTCCTTCAATGGAGTCCAAATGTGTTTAATTAAACTGATAGGACTTGATTTGGAAAGGCACACACCTGTCTATATAAGACCCCACAGCTCACACTACATGTCAGACCAAATGAGAATCATGAGCTCAAACGAACTGCCCAAGGAGCTCAGAGACCGAATTGTGGCAAGGCACAGATCTAGCCAAGGTTATAAAAGAATTTCTGCATTACCCAAGGTTCATAAGAGCACAGTGGCCTCCATAATCCTTAAATGGAAGAAGTTTGGGACCACCAGAAGTCTTCCTAGACCTGGCCGTCCAGCCAAACTGAGCAATCGTGGGAGAAGAGCCTTGGTGAGAGAGGTAAAGAAGAACCCCAAGATCACTGTGGCTGAGCTCCAGAGATGCAGTAGGGAGATGGGAGAAAGTTCCACATAGTCAACTATCACTGCAGCCCTTCCCCAGTTGGGCCTTTATGGCAGAGTGACCAGATGGAAGCCTCTCCTCATATGAAAGCCCGCATAGAGTTTGCTCAAAAACACATGAAGGACTCCCAGACTATGAGAAATAAGATTCTCTGGTCTGATGAGACGAAGATAGAACTTTTTGGTGATAATTCTAAGTGGTATGTGTGGAGGAAACCAGGCACTGCTCATCATCTGCCTAATACAATCCCAACAGTGAAACATGGTGGTGGCAGTTGTTAGAACCCTCCTGTTAGTTTTTTCTATTTTGTGGTCATGTGACCTTCTGCCTATTTATTCCAGCTCCGCCCTTCAGGCTTTGCTGGACTTCAGTGTTACTTTGACTCTTAATCTAGCCAGGTGCTTTGTACCTACTGTATCTGTGACACCCCAGGGGTCTGTCTCTAGTTTGTTTGGTCCTTGGACCACTAAGTACTTTTGTCTGTTTGTCTTCTTCTGCTACTACTTCTGCCAGGAGGTGTCCAGTTTTGTCCCAGTCCTTAGTTCTTTTAGGGACCCCTCCCTTTAATCTATAGGTCTGTGTTCAGATTAGCCGCGGACATAGGCGGGTCTGTTTGCAAGGAACAGGTTGCCCGCTGCATCGTAAGGAATCAGCTTAGTCCTATTGTATGGACAGATTTCCTCTCTTTCCTTAGTTCTTGTAGCAGATCATAACAGCAGTATCATGCTATGGGTGTGTTTTTCAGCTGCAGGGACAGGACGACTGGTTGCAATTGAAGGAAACATGAATGCGGCCAAGTACAGAGATATCCTGGATGAAAACCTCTTCCAGAGTGCTCTGCACCTCAGACTTGGCCAAAGGTTCACCTTCCAACAAGACAATGACCCTAAGCACACAGCTAAAATAACAAAGGAGTGGCTTCAGAACAACTATGTGACCATTCTTGACTGGCCCAGCCAGAGCCCTGACCTAAACCCAATTGAGCATCTTTGGAGAGACCTGAAAATGGCTGTCCACCAACGTTTCCCATTCATCCTGACGGAACTGGAGAGGATCTGCAAGGAAGAATGGCAGAGGATCCCAAAATGCTGGTGTGAAAAACTTGTTGCATCATTTCCAAGAAGACTCATGGCTGTACTAGCCCAAAAGGGTGCTTCTACTCAATACTGAGCAAAGGGTCTGAATTCTTATGCCCGTGTGATATTTCAGTTTTTCTTTTTTATTAAATTTTGCAAAAATTTCTTCATTTCTGTTTTCTTTCAGACAAGATGGGGTGCAGAGTGGACTTTAATGAGAAAAAAATGAACTTTTTAGAATTTACCAAATGGCTGCAATGAAACAAAGAGTGAAAAATGTAAAGGGGTCTGAATACTTTCCGTACCCAGTGTACATGCATGGAAATAAATGCAGAATTATATTTCTTAATACTGCAGTATCAGATCCTGTCTTGAATTTAACCCCTGTGGTATCCA
>NW_027362891.1:4210000-4275000 GCF_046119375.1 Phyllobates terribilis
GTAGAAGCACCCTTTTGAGCTAGTACAGCCGTGAGTCTTCTTGGGAATGATGCAACAAGTTTTTCACAGCTGGATTTGGGGATCCACTGCCATTCTTCCTTGCAGATCCTCTCCAGTTCCGTCAGGTTGGATGGTGAACGTTGGTGGACAGCCATTTTCAGGTCTCTCCAGAGATGCTCAATTGGGTTTAGGTCAGGGCTCTGGCTGGGCCAGTCAAGAATGGTCACAGAGTTGTTCTGAAGCCACTCCTTTGTTATTTTAGCTGTGTGCTTAGGGTCATTGTCTTGTTGGACGGTGAACCTTCGGCCAAGCCTGAGGTCCAGAGCACTCTGGAAGAAGTTTTCATCCAGGATATCTCTGTACTTGACTGCATTCATGTTTCCTTCAATTGCAACCAGTTGTCCTGTCCCTGCAGCTGAAAAACACCCCCATAGCATGATGCTGCCTCCATCATGTTTCACTGTTGGGATTGTATTGGGCAGGTGATGAGCAGTGCCTGGTTTTCTCCACACATACCGCTTAGAATTATCATCAAAAAATTCTATCTTCGTCTCATCAGACCAGAGAATTTTATTTTTCATAGTCTGGGAGTCCTTCATGTGTTTTTGAGCAAACTCTATGCGGGCTTTCATATGTCTTGCACTGAGGAGAGACTTCCATTGGGCCACTCTGCCATAAAGGCCCGACTGGTGGAGAGCTGCAGTGATAGTTGACTTTGTGGAACTTTCTCCTATCTCCCTACTGCATCTCTGGAGCTCAGCCACAGTGATTTTGGGGTTCTTCTTTACCTCTCTCACCAAGGCTATTCTCCCACAATTGCTCAGTTTGGCTGGACAGCCAGGTCTAGGAAGACTTCTAGTGGTCCCAAACTTCTTCCATTTAAGGATTATGGAGGCCACTGTGCTCTTAGGACCCTTGAGTAATGCATAAATTCTTTTGTAACCTTGGCCAGATCTGTGCCTTGCCACAATTCTGTCTCTGAGCTCCTTGGGCAGTTCCTTTGAGCTCATGATTCTCATTTGGTCTGACATGCACTGTGAGCTTTGAGGTCTTATATAGACAGGTGTGTGCCTTTCCAAATCAAGTCCTATCAGTTTAATTAAACACAGCTGGACTCCAATGAAGGAGTAGAACCATCTCAAGGAGGATCACAAGGAAATGGACAGCATGTGACTTAAATATGAGTGACTGAGCAAAGGGTCTGAATACTTATGACCATGTGATATTTCAGTTTTTGTTTTCTAAATAAATTTGCAAAAAATTTCTACATTTCTGTTTTAATCACACGCTGATGACCTATCTTATGAAAAGAGTCAAGTCCCAGACAACTGTCTTTTACTCTTTACTGCCATCTTCCCCATGTTTAGGGTGGATAGTGTAGGGCGCCCATTGTTCATACCCAGAATCTATGCCTGTTCCATGTGCAGGAGGTGTGAGTTGTATATATTACACAAAGGTCAACATTGGAGATGAACTCCAATCCTGACCGTTTTAACCCCTGTGATCAATAGTGACTTTATTAGTCAATAAAGACTCATTCAGACGTCCGTGGTAATCAGTCCATGCACGGACTTTCCCGACCCTAACGTGACTGCTTTATATATTTCTATGAAGCTGTAGACACTCCTGACCCGAGGGCATGTCATTCTGTACGGGGAGTTGGGGAGGAGCGTCAATGTTACTTTGTAACCGCACAGATTTATGTGTCATTTATGTCCATTTTATAGTATTGGGGTAATTCACCTGGGGGATCTAATAAATTCCAAATCATCAAATATTCTGAATTATTACATGTCCGTCATAAAGTATACAAACCTCCCTTGGATTGGTATATAGAGCCCAAAAACAAGCTGCTAATTCAAAATGTTATCAGGGTAATTTCCTAATTTTCTGCTCAGTTTCTTGCTTCTGATCTTGTAAAATTCCCCATTCCATTGCTGATCTGTGCCAGATTATCTGGTTCATTAACCCTCGACTGGTGAGGTGGGGTTTATGTCACGCAACTGGTGAGGTGGGGTTTCCTATACCCCAGTGTTTAGAAATCTCTTATTTTTACAGAAAATGCGAAGATCACGTTTGTTTTAATCGTTTTCTTATTGGCGATTGATTGCATATGAGTGTAACAAATTTTTGACACCCACAAATGGATGGAAGCTAGTGAGACACGTATCCTCATACCAGCATTTTTCAATGAATGGCAGCCGAACAAAAATTCCCTGGGGTGTGGCGACCCCCACCTCACCAGTTGAGGGTTAAAGGGATTTTCCTTTAACCCGTTGGTGCAGCTGTTTTTTTTTTTTTTTTTTTTGTAACTGTGCACTAGTCACCTTCCTTGGGTCCAGCACAGGGTCTCTGCCACTGCTCCCAGTGTCTGTTACTGTCCTTTGGCCTCACGTCGACAGCGCTGCAACCAATAACTGAGATCAGCAGCTTTGCCCGAGTTAACGGCACTACTTGCTCAGAGTCACTGAACTCACTGACTGGCTGCAGCGCTGTCAATGTGACAAATAGCTGACACTCTGCATTAGACCCAGAGAGGGTGAGTAAAGTATTGCTTTAAAAAAGAAAAGAAAATTGTATTAAAAAAACTGTAGTGTAATTCTTTAGCATCTTCTATAAGTGCAGCATAAATGACTCTAATGCTATGTCCGTAAAGGACAGCGGCCCAATCTAATCTATACACACCAGCACACACACAACACAAGGGAGTTTACAAAAATATTCTAATTGCACATTACGGAATAAACTACTTTACATACGTACTTTGTACTGATATAGTCACAATTAGGGTAATATTGCTTGACAACATATTTTAAAATATCTTAAAACAAAAATCAATTTCTGCATATAAATTACAGCCAAAATATGCAACACAAAATAAAAAAATAGATCATGATTTTATTATACTCGTCACAAAAATAAGCAATGATGGCATCAATAAATAAACCATAAATAATATATATAAAAAAAACACACAAAACCCTTTGCAATCAAGGAGAACTCCCAAAAGACCTGCGGCTCCACCGTTGGGGTTTGCTCACACACAGCGCTTGTGCAGAATTTTTTTTTTTAAATCTTTGTACCATAAATAGCCACAAAATCTCATTCCCATGTTGCATATTTGTTTATTGCCCCACGGTGCGTTCTCAATTCAGGAAGAAGCATGCACCTTTTCATGAACCGTGAGCGTCTGTCTGACTCCAGCACACCTCCTCATCAAGACCAATGTGAACAGCGCCGCTCTTGATCACTCTGGCCCCATCTCTTTTAGGATCATGTTGAGACTGGACAAAAGTAAGAGCTGCTCTATTTTTTGCCCTCATTCATTTCGAGGATTAGTGTCCCTTTAAGAGGCTTTCCCTTTCATTGTTTTTGGGAGTTCTACTTTTAAAAGGGTTGTCCTGGATTAGAAAATGAAAACTCTATTCCCCACCTTCCCCCGCAGACACGGCCCCATGTCTGTTACTGCGGCTCAGCCCCTACATCGCTGGGCTACCACCCCAGGCACAGATCATGGGAAGAAGACGCTGCTTCTGACTATCACGGACCTCACTTATAAGCTGCATCTTCAGAAGATTTTGGAATCTGCAGTTGGGAGGGACGGTCATTTTATGATGATCTTCCTATTACATCTAGTAGCTTTGTTCTTGTATTGTAGCACTACAAGCGCTTGTAAACTCGTCTATAAAACCAATATGATATTGGTCACAATGAGCAGACAAGTCAAGAAGTAAGAACGATTATTCTGGTAAGATTATCCATGCAATTTACAAAAAAAACTAATAGCAGCTTCAATGAGCATTCAAGATGGCAGCCGTCCGCTATGCAGCAGGCAGACACGTAAAGGATGGCGGGGGGATACTACACAACATTGACTCTTACCATATTAGTACTAGCCCAGTAATGTGACGCTGAGACCCCACATGTAACTACCGTGCAGCACGAATATAAAAGGATCAGTACGTTTTCTGAAAACCAGTGTCGGAAGCACTTAGAGAGAACCCTATGGCTCTTAGCCCCCAGATAACATGCAAGGATTCAAGTACGCGGGACCCCGCTAATCCGCTGATGGGCCGGATATCTGCAACGTACAGAGCTGGAATTCCTACAGAAATACAAAAGTGACCAGTAAATTCTGGACTATAAATTCTTATTATCTGCTTTATTTGTATCTTATTTTTCCACCCCAATGTATTCTCAAAAAAGTGATGGGAAATGCAATGTGTAGGGCCATCCTATAGGGACCACAGCTGATTTTTCAATTTCTTTGGGGTTACTGCTCTACCTCGCTTATATAAGTCAATAAGAAAGTCTCTCCCCACTATATTCTGGAGACCTACATAAAAGTGCCAAAGCTTTTTGTTTTTTTTTCTTTATTTCCTCCAATATTGTATTCATACAGGAATGCTTCCATTAAAGTTTGCAACATACTGTACTTTTTGGCATCTGTTTGAAGGATGGACCTATTTTGAAGTTCTGAAAAGTCTAATAGATCTGTACCGATACCGATTAATAATTAAAGGGGTTGTCCCGGACTTTAACATTGATGGCCTTTCTTTAAAGAGGTGGTCCACTACATTGTATAATGACCCCATCGATTTACACATGTTAACTAAATAAATGTTTTTGTAAATACCTCCTGCTTCCATATGTACCTGTGGGTGGCGCTATTGCTGACTGCTCAGTCTGCATCACGTGACCCCGGCTGCAGGTATTTGAAAGGTGTAATTTGATGGGGGCATTATACAATGTAGTGACCACCTCTTTAAGATAAGGCATCAATGTTTGATCAATTGGGGTGCTCATTAGCGGAGCTGCACTGCAGAGCTCTGTGGAGGGAATAGTGGCTGCGGCTGCGTACTACACATCTGCCCCCTAATGATTTGAATGGGTGGCCGATATGTAGTACTCCGTCAACAGAGCTCGGCACCTGAGCATTTCTGGTCACCGTTGACACAGGAACAGCTACAGCACGCACTATCAATCAGACATTGATGATCAAGTATAGGCCTTCAATAAAGTCTTGGACAGCCCCTTTAAAGTCTCCAAATGAGATTCTGAAGTTTTGTTTCATTGGCAGTCTATGTGGAAACAGTATAAAGTTACAGAAGATCGGACCGATGGTATACCATAGCACAAAACATTAGTCTTTAAGGGATTATTCAGCCATAGACATTGGGTCATGGTTTTAATCATGTGACGAAAATCACATTGTTTTACTGTAAATTGCTGTGGTCACAGGCCAAACAGTTTATGCTTGCGTCCTTTTTTTCGAACTTTTCTCGGCCAGGTGGCAAGAACCTTACATGTGATAGTCATGCCTAACATAACTAGGAGGTAGGGAATTAATACCCAATGTCAGATCCTGGATGACCACCATTAGTCTACCAGCAACTTACACAGAAGCAAAGCACATTCAGATCTTTCACACAGTGGACCTAAACCCGAAAACCATGTAAGTGTCCATATTTCCAGTACAGGGCACCTTTGTCAATGACAAACCTTAAATATACAAATATATTGGGACAGGATTCATGCTCCACGGACATGTGGTTTGAAATCATGAAAGGAAACAAAATGCATTATAAGGTTGGCTCTTAAAAAAAGATAACTGTTTCTGAATATTCCCGGAGGCTGCAGACACGCACTTAAGGCGTAGAGCCAATAAACGATGAACGAGCGCTCATAGGAATCATTTCAACATACGATTATTGGCCCATCTAACCAGGACCACAATCGGCAGACAAACTAGGAAAGCACCGTTTCATTGGGTGCGATACATTTTATGCATTCATTAAAATTCTTAACGGCAGCACATTACTCAGTGTAAACAGGAGACGTGCTGCTGATAACAGGATACCAGATTATTAGCGATCATTGTGTCCCCGTCATTGTTTCGTCAACCTGTGTATGCACTTTTCCAATTGTCAGTCGTTCAATTGCCTGGATCAGACCGACTATATAGGACATTAGTATCTGGTCTCCGCTGCACAAACTACCACTGATACATGTGAACAAAGTCGATATGTTTTTTTTTCCCCCAGTATATCCCTCCCAGCTTACATCACTCCCTATAAATAAATAGAAGCACTAATATAATAGCAAGTGGTTAATAAGACCTCTAAGCAGTCAGGAACACTGCTTCATCTGAATCGGGATCCTTCCCACTGTCCTCGCTGGGTAACGAGTCTCCACCACTCGGAGACCGGCAGCTCAAGTCCTCCACCCCAGATTCCTGGTCACTGTTAGCCGACAGGTCGGGGTCCGAGCTCTTCAAATGGTCCTGGGTTAGGATCAGGGCCGAGTCCTCCTCACCTTGGGATGAACTACGAGAGGGAAACAGCTTCAGGTTGGTGCTGTAATCTTGGGGCGTATTAGCCGGAGAGTGTTTGGTGATGCATATCTGGAAGTTGTGGATTTTTGGCTGGTCATTGAGATTCTTGTAGGTTTCATTTGACTCTCGAGTTTCCAGTTTTGTTAATCTCTAAAGGAAAAATTGTTAGACAAGAGCAAAAGTTACATTGGGTTAGGGCATGTTAATGTAACCTCTACATGCAAGTCGATCAGCAGTGGTTTAATGGTCTGTTTAGTAAGGCCGGCCGCACTTATGTTATCGTCAGCACATTTCTCGTTTACACAGGACAATGTGCTGCTAATGATAATTTTTAAACGTGCTCAAAAATTATCACACCAATGAATGCTTTGCCCCTCCATTGGATGTTTGATGGCCTGTTTAGGCAGCCAACAGTTGGGAATGAGGGAACGCTCCCTAACCCAATTATTGGCCTGCCTAAATGAACCTTTACTTGAAAACTTTATACCAATGAACAAACTTCTCTGGTGCCATAAGAAAGCCATAACGCCACAGTGCTCAGGCATTACTGACATTGAAAAGACACAAGGTAGAGACCCTGGTTACAGTGATGTGTCACTTAATGGTCTGATTGCTGTAGTTTTTATAAAATCACTATTTTATCAGCAAGCAGATTATCATTGGGGACTAGTAAACCTGCTGCCAGGTAGTCCTACATATTCATAAGCTCTGTACAACCCCGCCCCCATCACTGATTGGCAGCTTTCTGCAAATCTAGTATACACAAAGTGGCCAATCAGTGGTGTGGGCAGGGTTATACAGAGCTCAGCAGTCAGAGAACTGCCAATCAGTGATGTGGGCGGGGTCTGCTGCAGATAACACAGTAATTTTATCAAAATGACAGCAGGTAGCCCAGTAAGTGACAGATTGTTGGAATCAGGGCCTCTGCCCCTATATTGCGCTGCACTCAGATGGGTAGCAAAAACCTGGTAACAGATTCCCTTTAATGGTGCTCTCTTCCAGTTATTGTGTTGGAGAACACCAAAGACGTAGGGCATCGGCTAAAAATGATTGCCTCTTTTTTATCTTGTGCAGGGTTTTTATATATAATCATTTAAAATTGTTTCTCAGTCACCATTAAAAGCTGAATTGGTTTACACTGAAACCTAAGCGGAGGTATAAACATCAAAAACATATAGGCCAGGAAGCTGGATTTTCAGTATTTCTACCACACCTTCTCCATGAACTCCATTTCCTCCTCCAGCTGCTGCGTCTCTTCTTTTACTGACTGTAGAAAATCAGTGACTGACTGGCGAGGGTGCATTCCTTTCTCAAATCGGTTATAGAGGCCCCTCCAAAACCTTCCATGGTGAAAAATAAGTTTGAAGAGTTAGTATATGCACAAGTACAGAAGATTATCATCGAGCAATTCTCATGATATATGTTCTTAAGACGTGCTAGCTCATGGTACACACATGAAGGGCTAGCTCACAATGCTGTATATTCTCCCATGCCAGAGAATTGGGCCGATTATACTAATGACACTCTGCTTTAACTCTGAGTGTGATCCAATTTTCTCGCATGGAAGAATTGCAGCACAGGTGTGGAGAAGATGGAGGACTTAATTTTTCCATCTTCTCCATTGTCTCTGTGCACGTACATCAGACTGCACTCGGATAACATAGTATATTATTGGTCCGAGTGCTATCCGATAAAACATCACATAGCACTAGCACTCGGCCGTGTTACGTGGCAATGTGAGCGAGTCCTAATGAGTCCCTCAGTGGCTGATCTATGGCTGGTGACTTCAGATTAGTGAAAATATGTGGTGGCAAGTTGGGCCTCATTACTCGGACAGCACACTGACACATCCTATCCTTACACTATTCACATGTCCGTTCTGTTATTTTGCTGACTGATGGTCTGTATATAAACAGAGACATCCCCTACATTGACCTTATTTGCGGACATCCAAGTTGCATCCTACTGCTATTCTTCATTTTCACTGACTGGGTACTTGAAGAAGCTTGGGAAACCTCTGTCATGTTGTTTTTGCATATGGCAAAACCATTGATAAAAACGGACATGTGGACTAAATATGCCCGAAAATTGGATCTAACACACTTGCAAAATTGGTCTGTTTTGTACAGGCAAACAAAAAAAAAACAGCTTTTGCCTGGATTCACACGTGTGTTTTGCGGTCTGAGTATGCTTCAATGCAAAGACTGGCTTCAGGTCTCCTGACCCAAACTCGACTTTATATTATGCGTTTATATAGAAAGTTCCCGATCAGGGACATCCGCATGCCCTATTAAAGGGGTTGTACCAAGTATATAAGTAATCCCCTATCAACGGGATTTAGGAATTGATCGCTAGGGGTCAGTTCCACAGAGAATGAATGGAGTAGAGATGTACATGCTCCCCCTCTGCTCTGTTCAAAGCTTGCTCTACAGAACCTCCTGGGGATTGTTGGGGGTCCCAGCGGTCTGACCCCCAAAGATCAATACTTTATCGCAGTCTAAATATGTGCAAAATGAATCACCGTGTCACAAGCTGTCATAGATGTCAGTAAATCTGTCTAAAGTGAATTGATTTGTGCCAGGCAGAAGATAGAACTGACGAGTGAGCTCTGACGCAACCCCTAAATGTAGACCATGGTTACAAGTGGGAAGAGTGTTGGGCCTTGGATTTCACCACTGAAGGACACATTGGGCTCATGATACGTCACCCCGCTTCTTTCACCTGTAAAGTTAGGGTTGATGTTTCTATATATGAATGATAAGTATATGGTGTGTTAGAGTTCTGCTGCTTTATTCAGTGCAGAGGAGGAATCAGAATAACCTCTTACCTGAAGTGGCATGGAGTGGTGTGTGGTCTCAGAGTTCCTTGGGTCTGACTGTGATCTGCTCTGTACAGAGGGTTCATGTAATCCAACCGCTGCTTCCACAGGTAAGACCAGAGGGAGTAGGTCCTCTCCTGAATTCTGGAAGATGATGATTGCATCACTGATATATTGAGATTATGAGAGCTGCAAGTATACCCGTCACCACTGCAACCTGCACTAACACTAAGGGCTCATTCAGACGGACATTTTTTGTGTACGAGTCCTATTTGTGTTATTTCCAGATACGACTTGTACCTAGAAGAGTGAATGGGGCCATTCACATATCTGTGATTGTTTGAGAGACGGAAAATCGTGGCAAAATGTACGATAGTACGATAGTTATCTGAGTGTCAGGTCAAAATTAACAATGCACATCCATGGGTCAGTGAAAAAAAAAAAATCGGCCAACAATTAATTGCCATCTGAGCGCTGTCCAGTTTTCCAGGTCTGTTTGATGGAAAAAGATGAAGAAACTGAAGCTCAGGCCAAACTCTAATGATAAAAACTGACACTGACCAAACTGGTGAAACTGTGCCTGATTCTCTTATATGAATGAGCCACAAGTTCTATAGCTTTCAGTGTTTCTTTGCATAGTAGCTGTGTAGCTTCATAGTCAAAATTGGAAAATCCGTTTCCAAAAAGTAGATGGAAAGATGCACTGAACTGCTTGGCCCCACCACGGTGCACCGAGCGCCTGTACTTGATTTGAACAGTCCTTCTGTACTGACAGTCCCTTTACAGCAGTGTTCCCCAACTCCAGTCCTCAGGACCCACCAACAGATCATGTTTTCAGGATTTCCTTAGTATTGCACAGCTGATGGAATTATTGCCTGTGCAGGTGATGCAATTATCAGCTGTGCAATACTAAGGAAATCCTGAAAACATGGCCTGTTGGTGGGTCCTGAGGACTGGAGTTGAGAACCACTGCTGTAAAGGGTTAGGAGATAACTTTCTGAATGCAGGAGGTCTGACCGATGGGACTTTTAGCGATGCTGAGAATGGGGCTCTTCAGTGATCAGCAGAAGGCCTCATTCACATGTACAGGTTTAAACAGGTATGTGAAAAAATGGTATC
The DNA here is from genome assembly GCF_046119375.1 of Phyllobates terribilis. Lineage (NCBI taxonomy): Eukaryota > Metazoa > Chordata > Amphibia > Anura > Dendrobatidae > Phyllobates > Phyllobates terribilis. The sequence goes on from NW_027362891.1 coordinate 4,220,272, forward strand.
AGTGTTCTTCTCGTATGGATAAATATGTTATAAAGTTTCTCCTATGCTTTGTAATGTTAAAGAAGTTGTCCAGTACTTTATATTACTCCCCCCCCAATGTATCCCCCCGGGGCCCCTAAGACTTTGCTGATAATGCCTGTGAGCTTCGCTATCGGTGGCCGCTCACAGGCATCACGTGACCCCACGCTGATGTCACGACAAGTGAGGCGTGACTCAGCGCTGGGGTCCCTACGGTGGCTGCTGGGTTGTGGGCAGGGTTACACCTCCTCCCCACGCGTCACTCCCAGCATCTACCGCGCTTTCCCAATGAATGGGGAGAGGCAGAGCGTGCGGTGGATGCCGGGTGTGATGTGGGGGGGGTAACCCCGCCCACAGTCTGGCATCCACCTGGAACGTGGAAGACAGAGACCCCCGGCTGCTGCCAGCGACATCGGCGGGGGTCACGTGATGCCTGTGAGCGGCCAGTGATAGCGCCACTCACAGGCATTATCTGCAACGGTAGGTAATTACAAAAATCCTTAGGGGTCTCGGGGAGACACATTGGGGGGGGGGTAATATAAAGTACTGGACAACCCCTTTAATCTCGGACAGCACCATGATGCCATCCGTGGGCTGTCTATGTTCTTCATGGACCCATAGACTTGTATAGGTCTTTTTCATCTGTGATATTGGAAGAAAAAACAGACATGTCTCCGTGAGTTTTGCACAGACACATAGTCCATGAAAATCCACAGGCATGTGAATAGCATTAGCATTAACACGTACATGTGGATACGGAAGTCTGAATGAGGCCTCAATGAGAGCTTGATATTTTAAGAATATCTCTTTAAAGCCATGATCCTCTAGTTACAAGGATGTATCTCATGTCCTTGGCTACTGACCTGCAGGTTAGGACATTTTGTGACTGGGAAAGAAGATCTACAAGATTTCAACATTACTCAGGACAGAGAATATCTTCAAGAAGTATCTTCTAGTGGACCATTGGTTACATCAGGAACTGTGCAATTCTTAAATCCATGTACCCATCTTATTTTATTATTGGCATTTTGATTTCACCATTCTTATGTTTCTCTGTACAGTGGCACTGCCAGCGATGCCAGCGACCCAGATGGGCAGGAAAAAACTGAAATGGTTTAGGTTCACATACCCATTCAGTCTCCGGATATGTGGGAGTCCCTAAGGTCTGACACCCCCACCAATCCTGAAGTGATGGCATATCTTACCAATATGCCATCACTTTATACATTTTTCTCCTGCACAGTTATTGAAAATTTTTTGCCAAGGTTCAACCTTCACAGTTTATAAGTGATTGCTGTTATCCAGACTGTGGGGCACCGTGTGATCAGATCAGCATCAGGGACACGTCAACCATCCATATTCTATTTCTGTTACAAGCCTATAGTGACCATACACAGAGCACATATTCTCTCACATCAGTTCCTTCCTCTCCTTCTCGCAGTTGCACAGAAAGTTTCCATACTGACAGGAGTATATATGGTGTTGTATGTGGACCAAGAATCTCTCATTAAATTCAGACGCACAGGGAAACTGCTCCATGAGCTGCCAGACACATTCCAGGAACTGGTCTATCACTGGGGACACCTCCTTGGGATCCCCATCTAAATTTCCATACCTTAAAAAAAAAAAAAAAAAATATGCTGAAGCAATGCAATTGGGGTATATGCATGCAACATCTTTTTCAGGTGGACTGCACTCCCAAAACCGCCTGAGACTGGGAATGGCACAGAAAAACTACAGTAAGTATATTATATTAGAATGTATGGTGTTTTTTTTTTGTCTCTTTTGCTGAGAGGAGGAGAGCTGATGGAAGATTTGGAAAGTGACACAGCTAAACTCAGCTGTGCTGACCCTAGCCCCACACTGACTGCTGGGCCCATATCTGAAATGTGTTGATTGATGGGATTTGAATACAGTTGATATTCTAATCATGCAGGAGGTTAGACCAGGAGATCCGGGCTTTCATTATAACCCACACACTGAGAAACCTGCTGTACGATATGGTGTGGAGGTGTTCTTTTTCTAGCATCTTGCTGCCTGTTTATAATTGGACAACATCGTACAAGGAGAAGTACATGCCCCACAGTGAAAGCTCTCTGATAACACCCACTTGGATGTAACGAAAATTAACTCATTAGGTGACAAATACTTTGATTGTTAATATCCCTGCAACAGAGATGCAAAATAAAAAAAGAACTAACAATTATTTTTTTTTCTGCTCTGAAGCTACAACGTGTTTTCAGTTCAACATGAAAAATTTGGTGAAAGGCCCTCTGTAAATAAGTGACTCTGTTTGACTTTTCCAACATATGTGCAGTGACCAGGGTTACCTGTGATTAAATTTGTGTCCAAATGAAATCCAGTCTTTTTCAATTAACACCTAATAGTAATTGGGAAAAATAAAAGTTACACTATGCAAAAAATATCAACTCCGTAAATCTCCACCAGTACATAGAGTATATGAAATGAAACCTCTTACCATAAATACTCTGATGGTTCGGTAATAGGGGTCAAGTAACAGACTGGATACAGAGCAGACCTGAGCAGTGCGGTCCCATCCATCAGAACAATGAACGAGCACGCTGGCGCCCTCTTCTGACACGGCCTAAATGACGCGCCCCCTGGGACATATTCCTTTTTGAGGGGAATACCCGGCACCGGATCAGATGGGGGGTTGTAGTCTCCGAGCGGCTGCGACCCGGCCCGTGCCCAGGGCGTCAAACTCAGTGTTATGTGGCAGTCCTACAGATGTTATTAAGAGTTCTTTTGTGTCGACTACGCCACCCGTTGTGATGCGGTCACTGTGGCCGCCGCTGCAGCAGGGTCCGCTGAGGCTGATGGTGGGTGCGCAGCTTGGTGGAATAACCCCCAACGGGAGGGGTATAGCCTCAGAGGGGACAGGTGCAGAGGATGGGGGTTGTGGTGGTGCAGTGCAGACGGCAGTGAAGACAGAGTCGGGTTGTGCAGTTAAGGGTGTTTACTTACTGCAGATGTTGTACTGGTCACTCCAGCTTCGAGTGACCACCCGAGCCGTGCTGCGTCCACCAGGTCCTGGATCCAGCCAACCCCCAAACAAGTCCGGAGCGTGGCCCTGAGCTCTCCTTCTGTCCCGTTCTCTGGCCGTCCCCACCAGTGATCCACCTAGGTCCAGCTCCCTCGGGCCTTCTGTTGGGACACCCTTGGCCTTGGGTTCCCTGACCCTTCATGTGGTGTGCCTTCGGGGTGGATGTGGTGGGTGACCGTGGCAAACGCTGCCCACGGTCTCCGGTCTCTGGCTGGGGAATGTTTTTACCCCCACCAGCTTGGGTTCCGGTACCCTGATGCCGACTCTTCACCCGGGGATTTAAGTTGGGATCTTGGAGTCCTTTTCTGCTGTTTCCCCCTCTGGGTCTCTCTCTTCTCCTCTCTCACTCTGGGTCTTTCTTCTCCTCTGCTCCTGACTTTCTCTCTGCATCTGACCCTGTTCTTAGTTGGTGCCCACCTTATATACACCCTCTATGTGTGAGCTCAGGTGACCAGCACCCAATGAGCTCCTAACTTTACCCAGGCTGCTCCCCCTATCTGCCCCTACACTACTTGGGATGTACCACCCCCCTCCCACTCCAGCCAGGAACAGACTCGGTCGTACCTGCACATTTCTAAGTGGGAGTACCGTCGGTCTGCTCCTCGGAAATGGGATGTGTGTAGTGCATGCAGCCTACCGAGCTCAGTTCCACACTCCATCCTTACCCGGGAGTGGAATATCACACCTCTGGGTTGAGGTGCAATACCCCTGTAGCAGCCGAATCCTCAGGGTGCTACATAAATGTGCAAATTAAATGTAAAATATTACACATTTATATAATTACAAATCTCGTTTATTCTCAGCACTAAAAGGATCATTTTTGTACAGTCCGTGCCTAGAATAGTACAAATCAGACAAGCAGCACTAGAATATGAACAGATACAACACATCTTACCTTTACAATGAAGATACCAGCATCTAGGATTGTTTTCACGTGTTTTAACCAGCCAGAGGATTCAAGACCCCAAAGAAATTCACCCATAGAAGGAGATCGGAGCTCACAAACTGCAATCATGAACAGAACAATAAGCTCACTATAGCAACAGATTCTGTATGTGAAGTATTTCTGCTCCAAGACTTGAGATAGAGAATATATATATATATATATATATATATATATATATATATATATATATATATATATATATATATATACAGTCATGGCCAAAAGTATTGAGAATGACACCAAAATTATATTTTCACATGATCTGCTGGCCTCTGTTTTTTATTAGTGTTTGTCTGATGTTTATATCACATACAGAAATATAATTGCAATCATATTATGAGTACCAATAGGTTATATTGACAGTTAGAATGAGTTAATGCAGCAAGTCAATATTTGCAGTGTTGCCCCTTCTTCTTCAAGACCTCTGTAATTCTCCCTGGCATGCTCTCAATCAACTTTTGGACCAAATCCTGACTGATAGCAGTCCATTCTTGCATAATCAATGCTTGCATTTTGCCAGAATTTGTTGGTTTTTGTTTGTCCACCCGTCTCTTGATGATTGACCACAAGTTCTCAATGGGATTAAGATCTGGGGAGTTTCCAGGCCATGGACCCAAAATCTCTATGTTTTGTTCCATGAGCCATTTAGTTATCACCTTTGCTTTAGGGCAAGGTGCTCCATCATGCTGGAAAAGGCATTGTTGGGCGCCAAACCGCTCTTGGACGGTTGGGAGAAGTTGCTCTTGGAGGACATTCTGGTACCATTCTTTATTCATGGCTGTGTTTTAGGCAAGACTGTGAGTGAGCCGATTCTCTTGGCTGAGAAGCAACCCCACACATGAATGGTTTCAGGATGCTTTACAGTTGGCATGAGACAAGACTGGTGGTAGCGCTCACCTCTTCTCCGAATAAGCTGTTTTCCAGATGTCCCAAACAATCGAAAAAGGGATTCATCAGAGAAAATGATTTTGCCCCAGTCCTCAGCAGTCCACTCCCTGTACCTTTTGCAGAAAATCAGTCGGTCCCTGATGTTTTTTCTGGAGAGAAGTGGCTTCTTTGCTGCCCTCCTTGAATCCAGCCCTTGCTCAAAGAGTCTCCGCCTCACAGTGCGTGCAGAAGCACTCACACCAGCCTGCTGCCATTCCTGAGCAAGCTCGGCACTGCTGGTAGTCCGATCCCACAGCTGAAACAGTTTTAAGATACGGTCCTGGCGCTTGCTGGTCTTTCTTGGGCGCCCTGGAGCCTTTTTGACAACAATGGAAGCTCTCTCCTTGAAGTTCTTGATGATGCGATAGATTGTTGACTGAGGTGCAATTTTTGTAGCTGCGATACTCTTCCCTGTTAGGCCATTTTTGTGCAGTGCAATGATGGCTGCACGTGTTTCTTTAGAGATAACCATGGTTAACTGAAGAGAAACAATGATACCAAGAACCAGCCTCCTTTTAAAGTGTGCAGTGATGTCATTCTTACTTAATAATGACTGATTGATCGCCAGCCCTGTCCTCATCAACACCCACACCTGTGTTAATGGATCAATCACTAAAACGATGTTAGCTGCTCCTTTTAAGGCAGGACTGCAATGATGTTGAAATGTGTTTTGAGGGTTAAAGTTTATTTTCTGGGCAAATATTGACTTTGCAAGTACAGTAATTGCTGTTAAGCTGATCACTCTTTGACATTCAGGAGTATATGCAAATTGCCATTACAAAAAATGAAGCAGTAAACTTTGGAAAAATTACTATTTGTCTCATTCTCAATACTTTTGGCCATGACTGTATATATATGTATATATATATATATATATATATATATATATATATATATATAGGGTTGTGTAGGATACTCCAAGTGCGGATATGACTTAAAAATTGTACAATGAAATTGTAAAATTCTGTATTATTTATTATATTGGGGTTGGTCACTTTATATAAAAAAATTCCAAAAGGGTGATAAAATGTAATGTTTGGCACATACAACTATAGATTACTTCCCCGGAGTTTGCCTTCTTCCTAAGGTGCGCCTGGAGGCCATGTTTCTCCCCAGGTAAGTTATACACCTCTACCCATCTACGTGATGTACAAGAAAACATGATTCATCAGACCAGAACCCTTTCTTCTATTACTCTATGGTTCAGTTCTGATGCCCATATACCCTTGTAGGTGCTTTTGGCTGTAACCGGGTCAGCATGACAATGACCAGTGTGCATCTCCATATGTAATAAGCTGCAATACTTTATCCTGACATCTTTTCTTCATAGCCAAAACTTAATTTTTCAGCAATATGTGCCACAGTATTTCTTCTGCAGCACCGGACCAGCTGGGGCTACTGTACCTTTCGTTCCACACAAGTATCAATGAGCCTTGGGCGCCCATGACTCCGCCACCTGCTCACCGGATGTTCTACCCTGGTAGGCACTAACTATTGTATGCCAGGCACACCCCACAACACCTGCTGTTTTTGAGATCTTCTGACAACCCTCATGGGGGCACCTCTGACAAGGAGAATATTGAGATCTCTAGACATCATGATTTGTCCATTGAAAATGGAGCTGTTTAGGGAATAGAGCGCACAGAACATAGGGAAAAAAAACAGTGGAGGGGGAAAGAAATAATTTGAGGTGCTCACCTGGAGGGATTGTGAGAGTCACAGCTCCTAAACCAGGAGTAATATAACGCTAGCTGCCATCTATAAGAAATATCTTTTATGTATTCTTTTACCCTATGCACAAAATAAACGTTCATGGAAAACTATGAATTGGCAGCAGCGTGTGCAATGTCCTCAAGGGCCAACATACATACGCTGAAAGTAGATTTGCAAATAACATTTTTCGCTGTTGCCCGTTCCTGTGGCACCATTAATGTACTAGGCCTTAATGAGTTTGGTGACATAACGTCTTGTGATCGCTATTTTAACTCTCTAAGAACCAGGGAGTTTTTTATTTAAGCGCTTTTTGTGTTTATGGAGCTGACGTTTTTATTGATACCAATTTGGAGCACATATAACGTTTTGCTAGCTTTGTATTGGATTTTTTTTGTTAAGTGAGGTGACAAAGAACCCACAATTTTGGCATTTTGATTTTTTTTTCTGCAATGTTTACCGTAAAGGTTAATTACCATAATTCCATACTTTGATACATCTGACTTTTACGGATGTGGCGATACCAAATGTTTTTTTTTCCGTTTCTTTGTTTTTAATAGGGAAAACGTGGGATAGTTAAAAATTATCTATTTTTTATATTTTGACTTTTTATTTTTTTTTCATTTTTTTGTACCCATTAGTGGACTTAAACATGTGATCCTTGGATTGCTTATATATACTGTAATACCACAGTATTGCGGTATTTACTAGAAATCATGGTTGCCTATGGCACTCAGTCTGCTGTAAAAAGTACTAAGATGGGCCTTAAAGGTAAAGGCATTTTGCCCATAGCGGTAGACCACGTGGCCACTATGGCGCTCATTAGCTGGGAAAGCCTGATGCTACAGGGCTTTCTTCTTCCGCATATCATTCTTTGAAAGATGGCCTTTGTTCCTCATCATTCAGCCTGTACGTCTGTGCTCGAAGTCTCAGCACTGCAGGTGCAATGACGTCACTAGATCGGGCCCTCTGTGCGGAGTTTTTTTTTATTTTGGCAACAAGAAAAGCGTATACTGTGGGATCCATCATACATGATGTGGGGCGGCCATCATACTGTGTGAGCGAACTGTTGGGGGCCATCATACTGTGTGAGCGAACTGTGGAAGACATCATACTGTGTGTGTATATGTGTGGGGGGCTGTAAGAGCATCATACTGTGTGTGTGTGTGGGGGGGGGGAGTAGTGTAGGTGCATTATACTGGTGGGGTTTGCCATGGGGTCATCATGTTGTCCATGTAAGGACTACTGTGGGAGAAAATTATGACAGGAGATTCACTCCGAGGTATCCCACCGTGTGTGGAGGGCAGCATACTCTATGGGGTTTATTAAAATGGTATCAGTGTGTGCAAACAAGAGGAATCAGTAGCAGGGGCATTATTTCTGTGTCCAAGCCACAAAACATGTCCTCTCCCTGTATTTAAAAGTTGGAAAGTAGGCCCTTGTGTGACTGCATCAATATGTTTTAACCCTGCCTAGTCCATCAATATAGACTCTTGGTATGGGGCCCCATGATTTCTATGAACGCCTCTGCTTAAGCTGGCCCCCGGCTGCTGTGGTAACCCATCGATTAACAGCGCACATTCAAAATAGTTAACAGACACCATCAGCTTCTTGTGGAGTTCCTGAGCCACCTCCACACACGCAGGCTCCTTCTCAGGATGTTCATTCACATCCTAATGCGGTGAGAGGTTATGACGCGCCCCTGGGCCTGTGTCGCGCTGCGTTGCGCATGCGGGAGCCTACCCGGAGCCGGATCAGTGGAGGGTTGTAGTCTCGTGGCGGTGACCCGGTCCGTGCCCAGGGAGTCAAACTAGACGGCAGTCTATTAGTAGTAAATAGTTGATGACTACGCCACTCGTTGAGTGCAGCCAGGGAGCTGCTGCTGCAGGGCAGACCGCTGAGGCCGGTGGTAGGATTGTGCAGCGTGAAAGTATAACCCCCAACGGGAGGGGTATGGCCTCAGGGCAGCCGACGTGGATGATGGGGGTAGCAGGAACCACTCAGAGACGGTACGGTGTAGTTCAGGGTCTTTACTGGTAACAACGATAGACCCTCCCGGAGTACTTGCTAGCAAACGGGGCCTGGTCAGTCTTTGAGCAGATGGGATCTCCCCTGGCCAGGCGTAGTTGTAGGCCTCACAAACTGACTGTACTCTTCTGGCTACCTTGCTAGAAGCTGATGTAAGTGTAGCACCCTGAGGATTCGGCTGCTACAGGGGTATTGCACCTCAACCCAGAGGTGTGATATTCCACTCCCGGGTAAGGATGGAGTGTGGAACTGAGCTCAGATAGACTGCATGCACTACATACATCCCATTCCAGAGGAGCAGGCCGACGGTACTCCCACTTGGAAATGTGCAGGTACAACCGAGCCTGTTCCTGGCTGGAGTGGGAGGGGGGTGGTACATCCCATGTAGTGTAGGGGCAGATAGGGGGAGCAGTCTGGGTAGTGATAGGAGCTCATTGGGTGCTGGTCACCTGAGCTCACACATAGAGGGATATATAAGGAGGGCACCAACTTAGATCAGGGTCAGACGCTGAGAACAAGTCAGTTGGAGAGGAGAGAGAAGGAAACAGCAGCCCTGGAGAGAGAGAGAGGAGAAAGAAAGAGAAAGACCCAGAGGGGGAAGACTGAAGGGACCCAAGAACCCAAATTAGAGCACCGGGTGAGGAGTCAGCACAAGGGTACCGGAACCCAAGCTGGTGGGGGCAAAAACATCCCTAGCCAGAGACCGGAGGCTGTGGGCAGCATCTGCCACGGCCACCCACTACATCCACCCTGAAGGCATACCACATGGAGGGTCAGGGAACCTAAGGCCAAGGGTTGCCCAACAGAAGGCCCGAGGGAGCTGGACCTAGGTGGATCACTGGTGGGGACGGCTGAAGAAAGGACAGAGGGAGAGCTCAGGGCCACGCTCCGGACTTGTTTGGGGGTTGGCCGGATCCAGGACCTGGTGGACGCAGCACGGCTCGGGTGGTCACTAACAGCTGGAGTGACCGAAACATCAGCAGTAAGTAAACTCCCTTAACTGCACAACCCGAGTCTGTCTTGATTGCCGGCTGCACCGCACCACCACAACCCCCATCCTCTGCGCCTGTCCCCTCTGAGGCTATACCCCTCCCGTTGGGGGTTATCCCACCAAGCTGCACATCCACCATCAGCCTCAGCGGACCCTGCTGCAGCGGCGGCCACAGTGACCGCATTACAACGGGTGGCGTAGTCGACACAAAAGAACTCTTATAACATCAGTAAGGACTGCCACATAACACATAGCTTGACGCCCTGGGCACGGGACCGGGTCTCAGCCGCTCGGAGACTACAACCCCCCATCTGATCCGGTGCCGGGTATTCCCCTCAAAAAGGAATATGTCCCAGGGGGCGCGTCAACTTTGGCGTAGTCGGCAGGATTACGTGCCCGCAACACCCGGGTACTGCGTGCCTGAAGAAAAGTGCAAGTTTACCTCAGAAAGAAGTCTCCCGCCGGTTCCGGAGGGTCCACGCCATCGGACTCCATCACCAGTCGTTTCCCGCCGATTGTCCGCCATTTCCAGCTTGTTCCCGCCATCTGCAGAGTTTCCCGCCACTGGGCGACGCTTCCCGCCAAAACCGCAGATTTCCCGCCTTGGAAGAGCAGCGGACGCCATTATGGGCGTGCCAAAGGAGGGCAAGAGGCCACATCCCATCGTGGGCCGGGACAGAAAATGGCGCCAAAAGTGGAAACCGCCCCCACCAACGGAGACTGTGATGCTGGAGGTGTCTGTCAGCGTGAAAGAACTCCCCCTGGAGCTGACAGTCACCGAGTTGCCCCGGGACCGCCCTCGAAGTGGGAGGAGACGAAAGAGAAGAGAAAAGATGGGTGTCGCTTGGAGCAGTCTGGAGCGAGCGCACCCGGAGGCAGGAAGCCTGGAAAGGAGCAGCAGAAAAGCTCACCCGGAGATGGAAAGAGAGCAGAACAGCACCGGCCCGCTGGCCAGGAGTCTGCTAGAGACCGAGGAAGGAGGGCAGAGCAGCACCGGCCCGCTGGCCAGGAGCCTGCCGGAAGCAGAGCAGAGCAGCACCGACCCGATGGTCAGGAGCCTGCTAGAGTCCACAACCCCGCTAGGTCTAGCGGAGATCCTAGCGCAGCTCCCCCGAGACCGGGAGTGTGCACAAACTGCCCTGGAGGGCCTCGCAAGGAGGATGGCCCGGGTACAGCGCGAGATACTGGCGGAGTGGGGCCGGGAGATGACCCAGCAAGCAGAGACCAGTCAGCGGAGCACGCTACCCTGGAAGAGGAAGCAGACCGCCTCTGAGGATGGCGCGGGAGGACCCAAGGCCGGAGACGGCGCCGAGGAGGGAGCCGAACGCATGGAGGCAGGTAAAGGGGACGCCTATACCCCAAGCCGTGACACCGCTTACCTGCCCCAGCTCCCCGTCGCAGAGCCCGAAAGTCCCCCTGCTGTGCCCGTAGCCGCCACGTCACCGCTATGGACTAGGCCCCGACCGGAAGCCGCCGTCGCGACCCCGGTGACGTCACGCGTCGTGACCCGGAGCGTGGCGAAGGAAGAGGAGCCTCCGGCCTGGTCGCAGGGCCTAGCGTTTCCGGGCGCCGCATCCCCAGCAGAGCCATCTACCTCCGCGGAGCCTCCGGCCTGGTCGCAAGGCCAGGTAGCCCAGGGCGCCGCCGTGTTAACAGTTCCATTTACCTTCCAGATGCCCCCGGCCTGGCCGCAAGGCCTGGGTAACCTGGGCGCCCCCACCATCGCGCCCGCACCCGAAACACCAAGGGTGCCATATCTGGGAGAGGACCCCTTCAGCCAGCTAGCGTGGCCGGACGGGCGGCCTTTCATCTGGCCCGAAGAATTCTTGGAACTGGAGCGACAAAAGAAGTTAGGTCCCCTGTGTGAGCCCCTGATTCCGGCTCCAAAGCCCGTGACTCGGGTCTCGCCTCCACTAGAAGAAGCCCAATTCGTGTGGGACCCCACGGGAGAAGATTTGATGGGGTTCACCGGAGAGACTCGGGCAGCTGCAGCTGAACGCACAGAGTGTTGCCGTCAACAGCTGGCAGAGTTTAAGAGAGAACGGGAGGAGAGGCGGGTCAGAGAGCAATGGGCCCAGACCCGCAGCGCGGAGCAAAAGAGTCGGACCAGAAGGGACCCCTGTGCAGCAAATCGTCCCCGTACCATCGGGACGGTAATAAAGTTTAATGCGCAGCATGGGTGGGGCTTCATAAAGGACCGGAACACCATGGGTGACGTCTTCGTTACCCGACGGGACGTCGAGTCCCACCTGCCAGAGGGTCACAAAGGCCGTGACCTCTACGTCGGTGACGAGGTAACGTTCACCCGGCACAAGTGTGCCAAGGGACCTTACGCCCTCCACGTGCATCGCCTGACAGAGGAGGAGTTGCGGTGTAGGGAGGAGGAGCCAGAAGACCCGAACGGGTTCAAGGCTAGAAGGTACTATGACTGAGATAGTACAAAGGACTGTATATAGTTACCTGTCGGGGTACCCAAGTAACCGTGGCTGCTTTAAAGTTTAGTCCCCGTTGGGACCAGTGAACAGTTCAACCCGTGTGTCCCCTACCCAAACCAGGCTGAGGACTGTGAGCAGCCATCCCTTTCCCTTTACTTGGCCGGGGACTGAGAACGGCCAAATTTCCCTGTACATAGTTGCGCTTTCTAAGGCGCCCCCTACCGGTTTTATAGAAAACCAGATTTTCTAAGAGACTGTCGCACTTTTCCCGGACACACGTTGCACAGTGTCCGGAGGAGGAACCAGAGACAAGAGAAGTCTACGAGAAAGTTTTATCTGATAAGATATGTTATATATATAATGTCTTATATGTTTTATATGTTTATATGAAAAATTTGTATGTTTTGGTGTTTTATGTCTTACAGCCCGAGGACGTGCTGTGATTTACCAGGGGGGAATGTAGCACCCTGAGGATTCGGCTGCTACAGGGGTATTGCACCTCAACCCAGAGGTGTGATATTCCACTCCCGGGTAAGGATGGAGTGTGGAACTGAGCTCAGATAGACTGCATGCACTACATACATCCCATTCCAGAGGAGCAGGCCGACGGTACTCCCACTTGGAAATGTGCAGGTACAACCGAGCCTGTTCCTGGCTGGAGTGGGAGGGGGGTGGTACATCCCATGTAGTGTAGGGGCAGATAGGGGGAGCAGTCTGGGTAGTGATAGGAGCTCATTGGGTGCTGGTCACCTGAGCTCACACATAGAGGGATATATAAGGAGGGCACCAACTTAGATCAGGGTCAGACGCTGAGAACAAGTCAGTTGGAGAGGAGAGAGAAGGAAACAGCAGCCCTGGAGAGAGAGAGAGGAGAAAGAAAGAGAAAGACCCAGAGGGGGAAGACTGAAGGGACCCAAGAACCCAAATTAGAGCACCGGGTGAGGAGTCAGCACAAGGGTACCGGAACCCAAGCTGGTGGGGGCAAAAACATCCCTAGCCAGAGACCGGAGGCTGTGGGCAGCATCTGCCACGGCCACCCACTACATCCACCCTGAAGGCATACCACATGGAGGGTCAGGGAACCTAAGGCCAAGGGTTGCCCAACAGAAGGCCCGAGGGAGCTGGACCTAGGTGGATCACTGGTGGGGACGGCTGAAGAAAGGACAGAGGGAGAGCTCAGGGCCACGCTCCGGACTTGTTTGGGGGTTGGCCGGATCCAGGACCTGGTGGACGCAGCACGGCTCGGGTGGTCACTAACAGCTGGAGTGACCGAAACATCAGCAGTAAGTAAACTCCCTTAACTGCACAACCCGAGTCTGTCTTGATTGCCGGCTGCACCGCACCACCACAACCCCCATCCTCTGCGCCTGTCCCCTCTGAGGCTATACCCCTCCCGTTGGGGGTTATCCCACCAAGCTGCACATCCACCATCAGCCTCAGCGGACCCTGCTGCAGCGGCGGCCACAGTGACCGCATTACAACGGGTGGCGTAGTCGACACAAAAGAACTCTTATAACATCAGTAAGGACTGCCACATAACACATAGCTTGACGCCCTGGGCACGGGACCGGGTCTCAGCCGCTCGGAGACTACAACCCCCCATCTGATCCGGTGCCGGGTATTCCCCTCAAAAAGGAATATGTCCCAGGGGGCGCGTCATAAGTAGCCCACGTCCCTGAGTGTACCGTGTGGTGCTCACCCGTATGGCCGGTGACTCGGGGCCTTCTAATGGCTTCCGCTCCACGATGGCGGTGCTGGTCCCACGCGTGTGACCGTGCCTTCGGGCTTCTGGGCCAGAGGACCTGAAATCCCCTGCCTGACGGATTCTGCTGCTGGGTAGAAGTTAGTCCCCACAGCCTCGGACTCCGGGTCCGGTAAAGAATCTTCTTAGTCAGGGCGAGCGCTGCAGCTGCCAGCCCCTGACTCCTTGGAACTCTCCTGTTTCCTATGCTGCTTCTTGTCTCCACTCTCCTTGTCTGACTCACCCTGCCTCAGCCCCGGGTTTATACAGGGGAAGTTCTTCCCCTCCCAAGACTGGGCAGGAGGTGTGGCATGCACAGGATCCCTGACCAAAGGACCTCCCACCTGCTCTCAGACATAACATTACATTACTGTGGAAAACCAGACCCCTGGGGTGCCACATTCCCCCCTAGTGAAATTTAGTACTCCGGGACTAAACACATTTAGAAAAACATAACAAAGTATAACAATAACAATACTATAAGAAAAACACATAAGATGGTTACGGCGTGTCCGCAACCGGATGCAGTCTTTGAAGAAAAGCAAAGGTGTCCATTTCACCAACACAGGGAGACGTAACCAGGTAGGGGTCTGTCCTACCCCGAGTCCTTAACAGTCTCTAGTCCATCCTGGGTTACGCTCCAACTATATACAAGGATTCCCGGTAAATCCACCAAGGTTTCCTAAAAACAACTGGAAACACAAAATTATTCACAAGCAACAATACACAGAAAAACATAAATAAAACAATTTATACACTTTAAATTCTCCAGCGTGCGGGTAACTGGCCTCTAGTGGCCCGAGTGGACCTACGGAGCTGACTGTCTGGCCCTGAACTACAGGGTGTAGGAGCTGTCAAGGGTAAACTGGGCAGCTGTCTACCGGCTCTTTGTCTCACTAGGGGTACGGCAGGCTCACTATAAGCAGAGGGTTGATTCTCCTGTTCTGCTTGTGTGGAGTCTTCTGCCTCCTGGACCGGCTGTTCTTCCAGCTCTACCCGTTGCTCCGTAGGTTCTTGGGATGATGGTTGGAGGAAGGTGAGTACTGGTACCACAACTGCACCATTGACTTGAGTCCAAGACTGAGGGAAGTCCCCGAGCACGGTACTAACCATATCTTCCCTTTCTTCCACGGGTCGATGGTCTTCTTGTTCCTCTTCAGGGTTCCTCAGTTGTTCGGGACACTTCTTCAGGTGGTCCCGGGATACAATGGCTGTGGTTTCCCCTCCGTCTTTACTGATGGTACAGACCTTCGGGTTCTCGTGGCCTGAGGGCAGTACGGTGTACGGGTCCTCCTCCCACTGGTCATCCAACTTGTGGAGCCGTCTTTTCCTCTTCAAGACCTGCTCTCCGGGTACCAGGGGAACAGCGGGAGCATACTGGTTGTAAGTCTTCTCTTGTCTTTCCCTAGCCTGACAGAGACTTCGCTCCACGCTCTCTTGTACTCTCCGGTACTGCTGCTGCCTCTCTGTGTCCCAGTCTGTTTCTGGTGAAGTGTCCTCAGGTGTCAGGACTCCCATTTCCAGGTCAACAGGTAACTTACCAGGTCTCGCCCTCATTAGGTAAGCCGGGGTACAGTTGGTGGAACCTACCGGGATGTGGTTGTATAGGTCCACCAGATCGGGCAACTTCTCAGGCCACAGACTGCGTTCTTCCAGGGGCAATGTTTTTAGCAGATCCATTACCACCTGGTTCATTTTTTCACAAAGTCCATTAGTTTGCGGATGGTAGGGTGTCGTCCTTATCTTCCGGCAGCCATACAGATTGCAGAATTCCTGGAAGACCTCCGCTTCAAAGGCAGGTCCCTGGTCCGTCAGCACTTGGTCCGGGTACCCGTGTGGACGGCAGAAGTGCTGCTGGAAGGCTCTAGCTGCTGTTTGAGCCGTTAAGTCCTTGACGGGGACGACAACCAAGAACCGGGAGTAATGATCCACGATGGTTAACGCGTAGACGTAGCCACTTCTGCTTGGGGTCAGTTTTACATGATCCAAGGCTACCAGTTCCAACGGTTGCCGGGTGACGATGGACTGCAGGGGAGTCTTCTGGCTGGCCCGGTCCTTCCTTCTCAGATTGCACGGGCCACAGTCTCTGCACCACTTCTCGATGGTTCCCCTCATGCCTACCCAGTGGAACCGCTCACGCAGCAGGAACTCCAGCTTTTTCCACCCGAAGTGTCCAGCTCCGTCGTGGTATGCCTCCATCACCATGGCTGCGTCTCTTCGTGGCACCACTACTTGCCAGAGTAGTTCATGCGTCCGGGAGTTGACCATTCTGCGGCACAACTTCCCCTTGTAAAGGAATAGTCGACTCTTCTCCGCCCATAGTTGTTTGGCTTCCTCCGGAGCGTCTGGTTCAAGTCGAGCCTCCGGCCGAGTCAGCATCTCCTTCACCAGTCGGACGGCAGGGTCGCTGTCTTGCGTTTCCGCCCAGTTGTAGTGGGGTAAGGGGTTCAACGTAGCAGCCTGTTTACCCCTTACCCGGTGGGAATACTGGATAGTCCCATGACGGTGGAACGCAGGGAGTTCAACTTCTTCCAGTCCCTCCGGATCTTCTCCTTCGTCCGGCAGGTTGGGCATCCTGGATAGGGCATCCGCGTTAGTATTGGAGCGTCCTGCCCGGTATTTGATTGTGAACTCGTAGTTGGACAGACGGGCCATCCACCTCTGCTCCAGGGCACCGAGTCTTGCCGTGTCCAGGTGTATCAACGGGTTGTTATCCGTGTATACGGTGAACCGGGAAGAAGCGAGGTAATGCCTAAAGCGCTCGGTGACTGCCCATACCACGGCCAGGAACTCTAGCTTAAATGAGCTGTAATTCTCGGGGTTCCTTTCGGTGGGTCGCAGTTTTCGGCTGGCATAGGAGATCACTCGTTCTCTCCCCTGCTGAATCTGGGATAGTACGGCTCCTAGCCCGATGTTACTGGCGTCGGTGTAGAGGATGAAGGGCTGGCTATAGTCTGGGTACGCCAAGATTTCATCCCCCGTGAGGGCCATCTTCAGCTGGCGGAAGGACTCTTCTTCTAGCTCTTCCCATTTGAAGGGCGGCTTCTGGTTCTTGGCCTTCCGGGACTGGCCTATCAGGAGGTCCTGCATAGGCGCTGCCTTTTTGGTGAAACCGGGAATAAACCTTCGGTAGTAGCCTACCAACCCTAGGAACTGCCGCACTTCTTTTACGCTGGAGGGGCTTGGCCATCCCTTAATTGCGGTGATCTTATCGGGGTCGGGAGCCACTCCGTCAGCGCTCACCACGTGTCCCAGGTATTGCACCTTTGGTTTCAGGAGGTGACACTTGGAGGGTTTCACCTTTAGGCCGTAACTCGCCAGAGCTTCAAACACCTCCGCCAGGTGTTTCAGGTGGTCCTCATAAGTTTTGGAGTATACGATGACATCGTCCAGGTACAACAGGACCGTCTCGAAGTTTCTGTGGCCCAGACAGCACTCCATTAATCGTTGGAAGGTTCCTGGGGCGTTGCAGAGTCCGAACGGCATGCAGGTGAACTCACTAAGTCCCATCGGGGTGGTGAATGCGGTCTTCTCCCGGTCCGCCTCTGCTACAGGAACCTGCCAGTACCCGCTAGTGAGATCCAAGGTAGAGAAGAAGTTAGCAGATCTTAAAGCAGCCAATGACTCCTCTATCCTTGGTAAGGGGTACGCATCCTTGTGTGTGATACGGTTGATTTTCCGGTAATCTACACACATCCTCATGGTGTTGTCTTTCTTTTTGACTAAAACTAGTGGGGCTGCCCAGGGGCTACAGCTATCCCGGATTACCCCAGCCTCCTTCATGTCTCTAAGCATCCCCTTGGCGTGTTGGTAATGTGCAGGGGGTACGGGTCGATACCTCTCTTTTATGGGAGGATGATCTCCCGTGGGGATGCGGTGTTCTACCCCCTTGACTCGCCCGAAGTCTAACGGGTGTTTACTAAACACTCTCTCATACTCTTGAACCACCCGATAGACTCCTTGTTTCTGATGTGAGGGAGTGGAATCAGTACCCAAATGTAGTTGCTGACACCAGTCCTCCATGTCTTTCTTAGAGCCGTTACCTTCCTCCGGGTGAGATGGAGGCAAGGGTTCCACAGATTGTATAGAATTTTGATTAGTGGTATATAATTTGGCTAGCGTGGCATACCGGGGCAGGTACACTTCCCTCTCCCCGATATTTATTATGCGAATGGGCACCCTCCCATGGCGTACATTGACCACCCCCCGTGCTGTCAAAATGGTGGGCCTACTGTCTGAGTAAACTGGTTCTACCATTGCCTGGTAATCTCTTCCTCTCAGACCAATAGCGGCACCAAATCATCATTTCACTTTTTGGGGGCATGGCAATAGGAAAAGGGTCACACATTCTTACGCTACCAATCTCACCGCCGGAGAGTTCCACTTGTTGCCGTTGCATCAGTGCCCGGATCTCTTTCTGGAGCACCCGCTGCTCGCCGGAGCTGGCGTTCTTGGCAACCTGCTGTAAAAGGAAAATCACCTCTGCAAGACAATTTTCAATTACGTTAGTTCCTAGAGTTATTTTTGGGTGACTCTCATGTTTATCAATATCTACAATGATCAGTCCCTGTGCGGCCAGTTCGACTCTACCGATTTTGAGGGCCACCTCCTTAAATCCGATCTGTGGCACGGGCTGGCCATTGCTGGCGATGATACTCAAGTCGTCGTCAGGGTAGTGGGTAATATCCAAGTCATTCCAGTACTGCTTGAAGAGCACGTACGGGATGGTGGTGACCTGTGACCCGGTATCCAGTAGGGCACTCATGGGAATGCCATCCAGTACCACAGGCAAGACTGGACGTCCTCCCACATATCTGTCGCGCCAGTTCGATGGGCCTGGTGATCTTTTTCCTGGGGGTTGGCCCTCTACCCCAGGTTGTGCCCGTTTAAAGAACAGTACCTTTCCATATGTCCGGGTTGATTGCAGCGGCGGCAGATGGGTCGTCCGTCCTCGCTGTATCGGTCACTGGGTCTTCCTCTGGCCGGTGGGGTCCTCCTTGGTCGACGCCACGGGATGTCCTCCGGTCCGGATGCCAGCTGGATCTTCCCTGGGGTGGAAACCTGTAAAGACTGCACAGTTCGGGTTAGCGCAGCAACGCTCTTAGCTAGCTCTTGGACCTGATGGTGTAGGTCTGGAGCCGGGTCATTGTCCAAAGCCTGCGCATCAGCTCCCACAGGCCCTGCTGACAAGGGCGCCGCCTCCTGGTAGTAAGTGGTAGTGGGGCGTCTGTGGGTCACAACGCCACCTGGTGCCGGTTCTCGGAGCACCCGGATGGCTCTGTCCTTGAACTGTGCAAAGTCCAGATGGGGATCTTGTAAGGCCATTGCCCGCAACTGGGTTCGGTGGGCATTGCAATATAAACCCTCTATAAATTGTTCAGTCAACAGCCTGTCCTCGTTTCCCACCCCATCAGGGTCGGTCTGCTTTATGGCCCTCAGGGCCTCTTGTAGGTTTAGTGCATAGTCCCTTATACTCTCATGCGCTCGCTGCTTGCACCCGTAGAATCTAAGCTTAATCTCGGCTGAGGTGCGGGTATCAAAGGTGTCCTTCAGCCGGGTTAGTATCCCTGCGACAGTCTTCCTCCCAGGTGGCCAGGATTTTACTTCCCTTTTGGCTGCCCCGGTTAGTTGGGCCACCAGGATGCTCACTTTTTGCTCTTCTGTGAGGGGGTACACCTGGAAGAGGCTATCCAGCTTTTCTCTAAAGTCATGCAGGGTATGTGACTCCCCTGAGTACTGGGGTAGCCAAGCTGCTCCCGGGATATAGGGCATGGTGAAGGGCATAACTGCAGCAGCGGTGGCGCTGGCGGGGGTTGAGGCAGTGAAGCTCTCCTCCGTATCCGACATCTTCCTCCCCCCTAGTGGACCGTGGCCTACCTTGCGATGATCCTGTTCCGTAGGCTGCGGCTCCGCAGTGGATCGTCAGGGTTGAGGACCTTCCGTCGCGCTCCGGTGACGTCGGCGTCTGCTGGGCTCCTTCCAGGACCTTACGCAACGTCCGGACGTGAGGCGGGGCTTCAGTTCTCGCGCGCTTTCGGAGTCCACGCCCCTCTTCTTCCCGTGCGGCGTCCTCAAGATGGCGTCCAATGGCGGGAAAACTCCACGGATGGCGGGAAGAAGGTCGAAGATGGCGCCGGATGGCGGGAAAACTTCGCGGATGGCGGGAAGAAGGTAGAAGATGGCGCCGGATGGCGGGAAACCTCCACGGATAGCGGGAATCTTCACCACTGGTAAGTTTGAACAGTCTTTGCTTTTCAGGCACGCAGTACCCGGTGGTTGCGGGCACGAAATCCTGCCGACTACGCCAAAGTTGACGCGCCCCTGGGCCTGTGTCGCGCTGCGTTGCGCATGCGGGAGCCTACCCGGAGCCGGATCAGTGGAGGGTTGTAGTCTCGTGGCGGTGACCCGGTCCGTGCCCAGGGAGTCAAACTAGACGGCAGTCTATTAGTAGTAAATAGTTGATGACTACGCCACTCGTTGAGTGCAGCCAGGGAGCTGCTGCTGCAGGGCAGACCGCTGAGGCCGGTGGTAGGATTGTGCAGCGTGATAGTATAACCCCCAACGGGAGGGGTATGGCCTCAGGGCAGCCGACGTGGATGATGGGGGTAGCAGGAACCACTCAGAGACGGTACGGTGTAGTTCAGGGTCTTTACTGGTAACAACGATAGACCCTCCCGGAGTACTTGCTAGCAAACGGGGCCTGGTCAGTCTTTGAGCAGATGGGATCTCCCCTGGCCAGGCGTAGTTGTAGGCCTCACAAACTGACTGTACTCTTCTGGCTACCTTGCTAGAAGCTGATGTAAGTAGCCCACGTCCCTGAGTGTACCGTGTGGTGCTCACCCGTATGGCCGGTGACTCGGGGCCTTCTAATGGCTTCCGCTCCACGATGGCGGTGCTGGTCCCACGCGTGTGACCGTGCCTTCGGGCTTCTGGGCCAGAGGACCTGAAATCCCCTGCCTGACGGATTCTGCTGCTGGGTAGAAGTTAGTCCCCACAGCCTCGGACTCCGGGTCCGGTAAAGAATCTTCTTAGTCAGGGCGAGCGCTGCAGCTGCCAGCCCCTGACTCCTTGGAACTCTCCTGTTTCCTATGCTGCTTCTTGTCTCCACTCTCCTTGTCTGACTCACCCTGCCTCAGCCCCGGGTTTATACAGGGGAAGTTCTTCCCCTCCCAAGACTGGGCAGGAGGTGTGGCATGCACAGGATCCCTGACCAAAGGACCTCCCACCTGCTCTCAGACATAACATTACATTACTGTGGAAAACCAGACCCCTGGGGTGCCACAGTTACATATAAAAATAAAATCCTAAAATCTTGGAATTTTTGCTTTGCCCACTAATACTCCATTTACACAGACAGATTAGTGGCAGTAAACCACCACTAACTGGTAAATATTTACTGATTGTCGGAGGTTTAGAAGCCTGTTTACACAGGAAAACCATGCTAAATGATGTGCGTTGAACGTTCAGAAGGCGTAAGCT
This sequence comes from Phyllobates terribilis, assembly GCF_046119375.1. Classification (NCBI taxonomy): domain Eukaryota; kingdom Metazoa; phylum Chordata; class Amphibia; order Anura; family Dendrobatidae; genus Phyllobates; species Phyllobates terribilis. The sequence goes on from NW_027362891.1 coordinate 4,241,611, forward strand.
TTGCAGCTCCTCAGAAGAATTTTTTATTTTTACCAGGAGACCTGGACCCCCCGTGGTCTAGAGGTCTCAGGGGGTCTCAGCGCTGCTGGGACCCCTGGCCCTCCCCTGGCGGATCTGCGTACCCCCTAAGGAGGTCCCCGCATAAGCCTGCCGGCCCCGGGGGATACAGGGTGCTCCCTGGCGGAGACGCACACTGCATCTAGGGGTCCCTGCGAGCTCCGCCGTGGGGGGGAGCGAAGGGCCATGGCGTCACACATCCCTGGGGGTCCCTGTGGCGCTCAGCTGGGTAAGTGCCCTGTGTGTGTGTGTGTGTTACTGTCTTATGGTGACTGCACCTTTTGTCTTTTCAGGCAGAGGTGTAATACTGGAGAATGCACATCACCGCTGCTGTTAGCAGGGGAGCGGGTCAGAGGAGCGCGGGCTCCGTTAGTGTAACGGGGGGGCGTGGCTTATGTTCTTGGCTGCCTGCCATCGTCTGTGCAGACAGGAAGCGCCTGGAAAGCGCGCGCTGGGCAGTCCCCGCCCCCCTCCTGCCTTCCTTCTCTTCGGCTCTGCAAACGGCCATTGCCTCACGGAGCTCAGCGCTGTCCTCTCCCTCCCCCCTGCTCTCCGCTCTCACACACAGGCTCCAGGAAGCTGGTGAGTCATCTGTTTGTCTCATCTCTACAGCACAGTGCGCTGCTGTCTTCTCTGCTGCATGCACACCTTAGTCCTTTTAAGGCAAGGTGCATTGCGTGTTCAGCAGCATTAACCCCTTCTGGCCATCATCAGAAAACCTTTTTTTCTGCAATGCTGGGGTAGCTTTTCTCCCTCTAAGGAGAATCTTTAACCCTTCAGTGCTTGGTAAATTGTTTTGTGGGAACAGGCTGTGATAGCAGGATCTCACTTCCCCGGTTACTGTGCTCTTGTAAGGGGTTATTACTGCTCTTTCCGCGACGCTCGCTACTGAGTAGGGGGCATGTCGGATCAGGGTCCAGGCGGCGCGGACCTCTCTCCCGGCCCGCTTCAGGATCGGTCACGCGTATCTGATATGCCGGGGTTGACGGCGTCAGGTTCGTCTCTGGTCAGGGGCCTCAGTGATGTTAAAGCGCTCACTCGCTCCATTGACAGTCTGTCTGACCTCCTGGGTCACTGGGTATCAGCTAAGTCCCTACCGGCGCGGGGCAAGAAGCGCCACAGGCCTGTGGTGGCGCTGTCTCCTACGCGCAGCGCATCAAAGGCTTCGGATTCACCGACAAGCTCTGCTGGTGAGATCTCCGATTCTGATGAAGAGGATCGGCAGGGTCGCTCGGCTTCGCTTTCAGGCCACGTGGATGCTCTTATTGGAGCCATGCGGGAAGTGTTATAGCTGTCTGAAGAGGTGACGAGGCCGGGCAAGTCGGCCCGGCTGTATCAGGAGTCGCGTCGGGCTCGTTCGACACTGCCAGCGCACGATGAACTTAACGAGGCGGTGGAGAGAGAATGCCTGTGTCCGGATAAGCGCTTCCAAGAGATGCGGTTTTTTGATGCCCTGTATCCCTGCTCCACAGAGACGATCGCTAATTGGGTCCCCTCTCCTGAAGTGGACGTGCCATTGTCTCAGCTGAGCAAATCTTCTTTGCTTCCGGTTAAAGGGAAGGCGAGTCTACAGGATCCGCTGGACAGAAGGACGGAGTTAGCGGCGAAGTCCATCTACGAGGCCGTGGGTCATGGATTCCGAGCGGCCTTGGGGGCCATGTGGGGACAGCCTGTACATCTAGTGCACTAGTTAGGCGTTGGGCCAGATGGTGATGCTGAGCAGTGTCTGCCCTGGCTGGACCAGAATGGGAGACCACAGAATCCACAGATGATTCTGACCCAATTTCATGCCCAGCACATGCCTGACACCTAACATTATACTGGTGAGGCTTCCCTGAGATGGTTGGATCAGCTGCGGTCAGCATGGCAAGATGGGACTCCGCTGTCTGACGTGGAAAGGCTCTTCCAGCTGTTGGAAGAGGTGGCCCGATATAGCAGAGACGCAGTGCTGGATACTACTTTGTTTCTGTCCAGGGCTCAAGCCTCGGCCGTCACAGTCAGTAGAGCACTGTGGCTCAAACAGTGGACTGGAGACGCAGTATCCAAACAAGGTTTGCTTACTCTGGCGTACAAGGGCGGTCTGCTTTTTGGTTCGGACCTCACGGAGCTGATTGCTAAGGCCAAGGATGTGGCTTTGCCACAGCGGAAAGCAGCGGCCTCTACGTCTGACAGGTCAAGTGCCGGTAGTGGTCGTCGGTCCTTTCGACCCAGGGGACGATTCGATCAGCCCTCTTGAAGATTGGGTCGTCCCTCGTCTTCTGGTAAGAAGTCCACCCAGAAATCCCGTACTCCCTGGAAACAGCATTTCCGTCGGGACAAAAGGGAGGCTGACAAAAAGCCCGCTAAGGCGGACTGACGCCAGGATCCCTCTCGAGGGCTCTCGGGTGGGAGGTCGGCTGCTACAATTCGGGTCGGTTTGGGCGTCCCACGAATCGGACGCCTGGGTGACACGGGTTGTGTCAGCGGGCTATTTCATAGAGTTTCACTCTCTACCCCCGGACAGGTTTCGTCAGTCTCGCATCCCGTCCGTGCCCAAGCTGGCTGCTGCTCTGCTGCGGGAGGTCAACTCTCTTCTGCAGCAGGGTGTAGTGGTTCCGTTTCCGCCGGAGGACCGGGGAAGGGGGTTTTTACTCTAACCTTTTTGTGGTCCCCAAAAAGGAGGACAAGTTTCTTCCCATTCTGGACCTCAAGGATTTGAATCTTCATGTCCGAATCCGGAAATTCCGTATGGAGTCTCTTCGCTCCGTCGTGGCGGCCTTGTCGCAGTACGATTTTTTGGTGTCGATCGACATCCGCGACGCCTATTTGCATGTCCCTGTTGGCAGGGCTCACCAGTGCTTCCTGCGTTTCGCCATAGGGCAGGCCCATTACCAATTTGTGGCCCTACCTTTCGGGTTGGTCTCGGCGCCCAGGGTTTTTACAAAGGTTCTGGCGCCGCTCATGGCGCTCCTTCGAAAGCAAGGAGTTCCGATTCTCCCCTACCTGGACGACCTGTTAATTGTGGCGCCCACAGCGGAGGAGGCAGTGACAGCTCGCGATCTCTCCCTTCAGCACCTGGAAGACTTCGGGTGGCTGGTCAATTGGAAGAAGTCGTCATTGGAGCCGTCGCAGTCAATCCTGTTCTTGGGGATGCATTTCGACACCGTACGGGCAGTGGTGTCCCGCCCTCCGGACAAACAAGCGAACCTTCGTCACCACGTCCAGGCTATGAGGTCGGTGAGGGCGATGTCCCTTCGGAAGTGCATGCGCCTTCTGGGTCTGATGGTGGCAGCAATGGAAGCGGTGCCGTTTGCACAATTTCATTCCTGGGATCTCCAAGATCTTATTCTGACCCGTTGGGACCAATCGCCGACTTCGCTGGATCGCTGTGTCGTCATCTCCCGCAGGGTGCGAGAGTCTCTTGGATGGTGGTTACGTCTGGAGGCTCTATCCCTGGGGAAATCCCTTCTTCTCCCACGGTGGTCGGTGATTACCACCGATGCCAGCCTGACTGGCTGGGGGGGGGGTTTGGAACGACCTCTGGGTTCAGGGGGTCTGGTCGTCAGAGGAGTCGTCTCTGCCAATCAACATTCTGGAGTTGAGAGCAATATTTCTCTGCCTCCGACATTGGACGGTCCCTTTGAGCGGTCTGCCGGTCCGGATTCAGACGGACAATGCGACAGCTGTCGCGTATATCAACCATCAGGGCGGGACGAGGAGTTCCAGACTCATGATGGAGGTCTCTCGGATCCTGCTTTGGGCCGAGTTCAGGGTTCCAGTCATCTCCGCGTTTCACATCCCGGGTGTGCTGAATATCTCGGCGGACTTCCTCAGTCGCGAGCGGGTAGATCCCGGAGAATAGAGTCTTCATCCGGAGGTTTTTACTCTGCTGTGCTCCCGTTGGGGGACTCCCCAAGTGGACTTGATGGCATCCAGGCTGAACGCCAAGATTCCGACAATCATGTCCAGGTACAGGGACCCGGAGGCTGTGGCGGTAGATGCTCTAGTGGCCCCGTGGGACCAGTTCGAGCTGATCTATGTGTTTCCGCCGGTATCCTTACTTCCTCTGGTGATCAGGCGGATCAATCTCGAACGAGTATCGGCGATTTTGGTGGCGCCGGATTGGCCGCGGAGGGTGTGGTATTCAACGCTGGTGTCTCTTCTGGCAGCGCCTCCGTTTCCACTGCCTCTTCGCCCGGACCTGTTAACTCAAGGGCCCATTCGTCATCCGGACCTGAAGTCACTTCGTTTGACGGCGTTGCTCTTGAGACCGAAATCTTGACCCGTCGTGGGTTTTCGTCCGAGGTCATTGCCACCTTGCGGGCGGCCAGAGGTCCAGCTACGACTAGTATTTATCACAGAACTTGGGAGGCCTTCTATTCATGGTGTTCTGGATCGTCAAGGAACCCGAGGGTTTTTTCCATTCCCAACTTCTTGGCCTTTCTGCAATGTGGTCTGGTCAAGGGTCTAGCAGTTAGTACCTTGCGGGGTCAGGTCTCTGCACTATCCGGGCTTTTTCGGAAGGCTATTGCCTCACGCAGGGATGTGCGTTCATTTTTTCGCGGGGTTGCACATAAGTTTCCGCCTCGGAGGGCGGTTGTGGCTCCTTGGCGGCTCAATTTAGTTTTGGAGGCTCTTCAGCATGGGCCGTTTGAGCCTATGGATTCAGCTACGCTTTACTTGCTTTCTTGGAAGGTGGCCTTCCTGGTGGCGGTCACCTCTTTAAGAAGGGTTTCGGAGTTGGCGGCACTGTCTTGCTCGCCCCCTTTTTTGGAATTCCACCCGGATCGTGTGGCGCTTCGTACCCGTGGAGATTTTTTACCTAAAGTGGTGTCGCGTTTTCCACCTCAATCAGGACATCCTGTTGCCTTCCCTCTGTCCGAAACCAAAGAGTCTGAAGGAGCGGGCCTTGCACTCGTTTGATTTGGTGCGGGCATTGAAGTTCTATCTTTCAATCACGCAAGGGTTTCGAAAATCGGATTCTCTGTTTGTGATTCCTGCTGGTCGTCGCCGTGGTCAGCGGGCTTCCAAGGACACTATAGCTCGGTGGATATGTTCGGCTATCCTGGAGGCGTACCGGCTCAAGGGCGAGCCTTGTCCGGTTAAGGTTCAAGCTCATTCCACGAGAGCTGTTGGTTCGTCGTGGGCTTTTCGTCAGGGGGCTTCGGCAGCGCAGCTCTGCCGGGCGGCTACCTGGTGCTCCGTTCACACTTTTACTAAATTTTATAAAGTGAACGTGAGTGCTTCCGCCAATGCGGCCTTGGGACGCAGGGTCCTGCAGGCGGCAGTGGTTTAGGTTATCTCTTTATTTTTTGTTCAGCGCTTGTTGCGCACTTGCCTAAGTTGTTGGGGTGTTGGCGATCCTGCCACTGTTTCCCACCCTTGAGTTTTGGACTGCTTTGGGACTTCCCACTAGTAATGGATCTGTGTCTCCCTTCCTTCCCTTCTGCTGCTGAAAGACGGATTTTGGTAAGACCTTACCTGTAAAATCCTTTTCAGCGAAGGAAGGAAGGGAGACACAGCACCCTCCCATGGCAGAAGTGTATTATGGTTTTTCTAGATGCGGCGCGACTCCCTCCTGATGGCGGTCATCTGGTCTGGGGTTGGCGCACTAGGGCTCTGTTCCAGCATTGCCAGCTCATCGCAGTTGTCAGGTCCAGTAAGTAGTGCCTGGGACTGTGTGTTTTCATGCTGTTATATACATAACCTGTTCTCTCACATTTATGAATTTTCAGAAGGGGTTGTGTTGTTCCCCTGGTGTTGTCTGCTCTTCCTTAGCTTGTGTACGGACTGGAGAACATGGGAGTAGGAGGAGCCTAAGTTGGAGGGGCCGGTTGTCACTTTTTCTAAATCTGAGGTGAACTATCCTGTGGGGCTCCGCCTACCCCCACTAGTAATGGATCTGTGTCTCCCTTCCTTCCTTCGCTGAAAAGGATTTTACAGGTAAGGTCTTACCAAAATCCGTCTTTTTCTCGTTTTACCTTATAGCCTATTTACACTCCACTTCTCAGCAGCTCTCGTTTATAATCTTTCAGTGTAAATGCATATTAAGTCTCAGCATTGGCTTACCCTGCCTGTTCTGTAGAGATTCTCAGCAGCCATCTTATTATCATCACAGACAGGATTAAAATAAAAGGTAACATCTTGTCATATAGATAATACAGGATCCACCATTCACAAAAGGCGATGGTCTCAGCTGACCTTCTCCCCCCTCTCTGCACAATGACCTCTGCACAGGTCAGAGAGCATGCCTATAACCCAGTGAACATCCACAGTCTAAAGTGGTCCATATATCCACTGTAAGGCTTATCAGCTCAGGTAATATTGCCGCCTGATCATTTAGAGAGAATACAATTAGAAAAATCTTGACAATCAGAAATTAAAAACCTATTGATAAAAAAGAATATAAATGTCTGGTTTTAATAATTACAGAAATTTCTAGCTGATATATTCCTTAACATGATCAACACTCGTATAAGACGTAGATAGTACTCGGACCTCACAAGTGACCGTGGTCAGATAGTATTTAATCTAAATCACAATTAGTCAGGAAGCAGGAAACCACTAGAATAAAATTCCGCAAGTACAACAAACGTGATTGTATATTATCATGTCGTCACTGAATTTTGGGTCTTCTATCCTTTGGATTACGAGCTCGGAGAGAATGAAGACACAGGACAGGATGTTTGTGTCTAAACATACTCTAAAAACTTTATTACAAAACACAGGGCTAATATACACCCTAAAGGCAGAAAACGGATTTGCCATATATGGTTCGATTATACAGTTTAGCTGAACAAGCGAAAAAAACTAGTTTCTGTATGCTTTAAAATATTTAATTAGACTTATCTAGTTAGCAAGGTCATTTCATCTTTCTGCAAGAACACATTATTGCTACAAGAAGAAACATCTGGCCAGGGAGAATCACGTTATCTTTTTAGCAAGGACACGCTATTGATACAAGAAGGAACATTTCAGCTTGCTGTTTTTTTACCTAAAATAACTGTCAGACTTATATAGCATAGATGGGGCCTTTAAACTTGAGGGACTCCATCTTCTGCTATAACATTCCATCCTTTTGTTCCTTCATTTATCAATACGAATTTCTATGTTTTCTTTTAGTACAACGCTGAATACACATTAAAAAAAGCTTAAAAACCAAATAAACCGCAAGACACATTAGCAAAACCTGTAAAATAGCTTGTACTATACCAGCCAACCACCCACCAATACCTTTAAACCAATTTGCGGGATTTAGAAAGGAAAATCTCTGTGTGGAATTATTGGCCAAAGTATCTGAACAGTTCACTCAAAAGTTTATCTCTTCCCATGAGACTGGGACAGCGAGAAAGGGTATGCTAGTGGACGTCACAGGGGCATGTGTACATATCCAACAATTAGCAATGGTCTGGTTTTGCTCCTTTAGTCCATCGATTAGAGCAAGATGGTGTCTAATGAATCTATTGTCGTCTCCATCCATGGTGCCTAACCTAGTCCATGCACCTGTGGTCGCAAGGATGCAGGTAAGTATAAACAATGTCATCAGTCTTTGTCCGCTGGTTCTCCTAGTATCTTTTTGCAATGGGACGCGTGGATCCAGGTCTCTTTTCCCTCTAACTTAACGGCTGTGCTTGTGGTCAGCAGAACTTGAAAGGGTCCATCAAACCGTGGATCTAGGCTTTTCCTCACGTGTCTTTTTATAACCACCCAGTCTCCAGGTTGCAGCGTATGGCTGCTAGAGTCTTGATCTGGATCTGGAAGAGAACTGAAGACATTATCATGTACTTGCTTAATCTTTTTGTGTAAAGTCCTCACATAGGAACTTAGCACATGGTTGTTCATTTCTAATGCTTGCGGATAGAAACACCCTAGGCTGGGTACGTTGCCAAACAATATCTCATATGGAGAGAGTCCAGTCTTTCTATTAGGCGTGTATCTTACTGAAAACAGAGCAAGTGGTAAACAGTCCGGTCATGGTTTTCCTGTCTCAGCCATGGCTTTCTGAATTTTTAATTTCAATGTCCCATTCAGTCTTTCCACTTTACCACTACTTTGTGGGTGATATGGGGTATGGAATGCTTGTTGAATTCCTAGAGCTGACATGACTTCATTCATTATTTCACCTGTGAAGTGTGTACCTCTGTCACTCTCAATTACCTCTGGTACCCCATACCTGCAGACCACCTCCGCAAGCAGTTTCTTTGCGGTTGCCGCAGCCGTGGCTTTGGCAATCGGGAAAGCCTCTGGCCATCCTGAGAACAAATCAATACAAACCAACACATATTCCCATGATCCTGACTTTGGCAGCTGAATATAATCAATTTGCAGTCTCTCGAATGGATAGAGGGGCCGGGGGGTGTGTTTGGGTGGTGTTTTAACTACTCTACCCTGATTATGTGTAGCACATATCATGCACCCTTGTACCAGGTTTCCAATACAGGTGGAGAATCCTGGTGCCACCCAATGTTTCTGCATCACACTCATCACACCCGTTTTAGATTGGTGTGTCGGCCCATGTAGTATCTGGGCAGCTGCTGGGTACAGTGCCCTTGGAAGTCATCGTCGTGTCCCTTTCCCCCATACCCCATTTGCTTCATTCAGGCATGCACCTTCCTTTAACCACTTATCAACCTCCTCCTTTTGAGCCTGAGCCTGCATTTGGGATAAGATGTCCTCCGACACAAAGGGGTTTTTAGGGGCACTTAACTGACGTACTGTTGACCCTTGTTGCGGCTTACAGGCTGCTGTTTTTGCCGCTGCATCTGCCATCGCATTTCCTCTGCTTACCTGGTCGGTGCGTCTGGTATGTGCTCTTACCTTTATGACAGCTACTTGTTTAGGTAGTTGTAGCGCATCAATTAACTGCTGGACCGCATCAGCATTCTTAATGGGGTGTCCTGCTGCCGTCAGGAAACCTCTTGACTTCCATATTGGACCAAAATCATGCGATATACCGAATGCGTACCTAGAATCTGTGTAAATGTTAACAATACTACCTTCCGCTAGTTTACAGGCCTCGGTTAGGGCCCTAAGTTCAGCTTCTTGAGCCGACTGGTGTGGGAGCATTGGTTCTGCCTTGATTACTGCATTGAGGGAGACAACTGCATATCCAGTATGGAAGGTACCTGAATCGTCCTGATGACGGGATCCATCTACAAAAAATTCAAAATCTGCATTTTGTAATTCATGTTCAAATCCAGTAGGTAAACCTGCCGTTTCTTGTGCCATCATTTGTACACAGTCATGAGGAACTTCCTCTCTTGGATCTTCCTTAAAAAGCACAGTACCTGACTCCTCCTTTAGATCCGAGAGAGGTAACAAAGTTGCTGGATTCAGGGTAGTACACCTCTGTAAAGAAACATTGGGAGGCATTAACAGTGCACATTGTAACCTGAGATGACGTGCTGCTGAGAGGTGAGCGGGTTGCACTTGATTCAATATAGTGTAGACATCATGAGGTGTTAGAACGGTGAGCGGGTGGTCAAGAACAATGTCTGCGGATTTATGGAGTAATAGTCCAACAGCCTGCAGAGCACGTACACAGGATGGTGCACCTCTGGCTACCGCATCCAATCTGCCACGAAAGTAGGCAACAGGTCTCTGATTATCACCGTGTGTTTGAGTTAAAACTCCTGCTGCATGTCCAGCTTGTTCATGAAGGTACAGAGTAAATGGGAGCTCATAATTAGGGGTACCCAAAGCTGGAGCGGCCAAAATACGGTTCTTGAGAGAATAAAAACAGTCTATTGCCTCTGATGTTAGTACAAAAGGTGTTGGGGTAAGACAGTCATAGAGGGGCTGCATTAAAACAGAGATGGCATGAATCCACTGTCTGCAATAGGAAACAAGTCCAAGAAAAGTTCTGAGGGCTGCAACATTAATGGGGACGGTGAATGCCTGTACTGCTTGTTTGCGTGCATTTGTTAAATGACGAGCTCCTGGTGTAATGCAATGTCCCAAAAAGGTGACTGAAGATTTACAAAACTGAAGCTTATCTTTCGATGCCTTGCAGCCAGCGTGATAGAGAAACAACATAAGCGATATAGTTGCACTATGACATTGTTTCCTGGAGGGGGCACAAATGAGCAGGTCATCGACATATTGCAGAACAACGATATGTGGTTCAGACCATCCCTCCAGTATTTCCTGCAGGCTTGCAGTGTACATTGTGGGTGAATTCTGGGCACCCTGTGGCAACACTGTCCATGTATATTGACTACCCTGGAATGTGAAAGCAAACAGGTACTGGCAGTCAGGATGTAATGGTACACTGAAAAATGCATTTGCCAAATAAACCACTGAAAAGCAAAGAGAATTAGAAGGTATCTGTGACAGAAGAGTATGCGGGTTGGGCACAACTGGTGTTAGAAGTTCTGTGGCTTTGTTAACCAACCGGAGGTCATGGACCATTCTATATGCGGCTGGTTGTCCTGGCACGCTCTTTTTCTTTACTGGGAACAGGGGAGTGTTGCAAGGGGACTGGGTTTTGACTAGGACTCCTCTCTGTAGTAATTTTTGGACCTGCTGGGCTATGGCATTCTCCTGAGCAGAGCTAAGGGGATACTGCTTCTGTTGAGGCAAGATGGCTCCTGGTTTTAATTTCACCATTACTGGTTGAACTCTTAACCTACCAACATCTGTTTTGCCTGAGGCCCAAAAATCATGTGGTACAGCCTGCTCCAATATCGGGGGAAACTCATTTGTCTCTTCTATGCTGGCAATATCTAGTGACATAATTTTGCAAAGGGTACTTGGTTTTAAACCTGGGGTCATGGTGACAGTGCCATCGGGATGATACTCAATATGTGCTTGTAATTGGGACAACACATCATTTCCCAAAAGGTTACATTGGCCTCGGGGCGATACCATGAGCTGGCTATGTACAGTAGCTCCTTGAATTTGCAGGGGAATTCTTTTAGTGACAGGAAGCAGGACAGACGGGGAATTGAAGGGGGTGGCAATGACATGATGTGAAAAATCAGTGTCAGTATATGGCCAATCACCTTGCGTAATTACTGAATTGTCGGCCCCCGTATCTACTTGGAAATCGATTTCATGTCCCCCTGGTAGGTTCACCTGCACTATACAACTGGGAGTTGGGGGTAAGGAGATGAGGGGGTTCATGTGCAAGCTTCCCTCATCCTATGGGGGCGTTGTTTGGTCGGCTGGAGGACCCGTACTCTGAGCATTTGGATACGGGTTGGTCCTACAGTTCTTTCTAAAATGTCCTGGCTTTTTACATCCGTAACATAGTCTCTGTCCTTCTCCTTCAGTCTGTCCTCTGCCTCTGTTGTTTCTGGGGGTCGTCTCTACTATATGTATTCTGGCAGCTCTTTTTGCCTGCGCTATGTCATGCTGTGCCCCCTGAGCTATTCTAGCTAAATCTTCTGCCTTCACTGATCTCCAGTCCGGTCTACTTGCTTTTACCTTCTCTGCAATCTCTTTCTTTAGTCCATTCATGAAAGCACTTGCTAATACCCTCTCACTAGTCTTATTCCCGGGGTTGAACCCCATTTCTGACCAGGTTTTCTTTAGTGCATAGAAATAATCCTTAGGATCTTCCTCCTTTCCCTGCACTCTATCTTCTAGTGTAACTTGCTTTTCTGCTTGCCTGTCTTGACATGCTTTTACCAACGCTGCTGCGAATAGGACTCCAGCTGCTGCATCATTAGATTCTGCATCTACGGGTCCGGTCCTATTGGCATACTGTTTTTTTGTCTCATCTATCAACCTATCATAGCGGGCTTCATCTGCCAATTTTCCCTTAATTACCCCCTGCAGATCTATTCTAGTGGCATGATACGTATCCTGTATGGTGGTGATCATTCTAGCAAAACCCATAGGGGACTGGGACGGATCTGGCAGCTGGGAGATCAGTGCCAACTGCTCTGAAGGACTCCATGGTCTATACATTAACATTGTACGAGCTTCCTGACCTGGAACCACTGCATCCCCCCCTGCTGCTGCTCCTGGCACAACTACCGTCCTCATTGGGAATAGACTAGCTGGGTGGGGTCTCGGTCCTCCACATGCCACACAGATGTCTACTGTCAAGGGGTTCTGTTGTCCACATCTGGGGCAAACCCAACATTTAGGTTCCTGGGAATTCTGGTACTGGGGTGGGGGTGACGTCGGAAGCGGACAGGGAGGAAAATCTGTCATTCCAGTTTTTGTCAGTCTGTAACGTCCGTCTCCTAATTCTTCAATCTTTCCTTCAAAATAAGCGCATGCATTCATCCATACATCTACTGTCTTCAACAGACCCTTATCTTTCAACCATCCATGATAGGAGTTAAAGAAGGATTTCCATTTCTCTCCATTCATCTCTCCATTCTCATTCATTCCCGCTTTACACAATATTTTGTCAATTCCAATCAGTGCCTGTTTCCCTTCTCTGCGTACCACTAAGTCTTTGGCTATAATGCCTTCCTTGGCATTTTGGTTCCCCATTTTTTTCGGTTCTCCTCACCTAGAAGAGACTCCTCAGTCACTTAGACAATGGGCCACAAAGGTTTCTGAACCATTCCACTACTAGCCTCTCTAGGACTTATACGCCAACCAGAAAAACAGACCAAAAACATCAATCCCGGGACACATCCACAACACAATCATCGGATCCATACTTTCATTAAATTCTCCAAAGGATAGAAGGCAGGACTGTCAATTTATCTGAGGGATTCTACTGGTTCAAAGGGACCTGAGCCAGACAACAATCTGTTGAATTACCTGGGGAGCCGACCGCTCGGGGGTGAGGGAGTCTCTTCTATGCAGTGATATAATTAGGTAGAATATAACAGTTATTCTTACCTCAGCACTGTATATATCACCAACAGAGAGCTTCACTCGTCCCACGTCTCGGACCGGTCGAGCACCCTTGGGTAGATTAACTCAAGGTCCCTGTTCGAGGCGCCAGCTGTCGTCACTGAATTTTGGGTCTTCTATCCTTTGGATTACGAGCTCGGAGAGAATGAAGACACAGGACAGGATGTTTGTGTCTAAACATACTCTAAAAACTTTATTACAAAACACAGGGCTAATATACACCCTAAAGGCAGGAAACGGATTTGCCATATATGGTTCGATTATACAGTTTAGCTGAACAAGTGAAAAAAACTAGTTTCTGTATGCTTTAAAATATTTAATTAGACTTATCTAGTTAGCAAGGTCATTTCATCTTTCTGCAAGAACACATTATTACTACAAGAAGAAACATCTGGCCAGGGAGAATCACGTTATCTTTTTAGCAAGGACACGCTATTGATACAAGAAGGAACATTTCAGCTTGCTGTTTTTTTACCTAAAATAACTGTCAGACTTATATAGCATAGATGGGGCCTTTAAACTTGAGGGACTCCATCTTCTGCTATAACAATCATTAGGCTATATTTAGTAGCTTTACCGAGAATTCTATAATAAAGGCTCAGTGGTCAATGTTCTCGTGTATAAAACATTCACATAACATAAAAATAAGTAACAATGCATAACACTGACGTGGTAAATATAAAGCTTCCTCCTAAAAGGAAAACCCCACGCGGGGAGAGGACCACATCTGAAGACTCGACAATGACACATTATGATGGAATGATCATCTCGGAGCTTCTCCTGCTGAGCCTTCACCTCTTTCCAGGACATCGAGGAAAAAAAGAAAATACCTGACTATTCAAGGAACCATTCCTAAATAATTCTTAGTATTCTGGGATATTTGGCTGCATCCATTCTTTATGGAAATAAGGATCTACAAAAGCCAAACTGTTGTAAAATGCAGCAAATGTTCTATTGTGTGGTATACTGGGATCTATGGGGGCTTCAAACTCTGGGGTGACCATTATAAAGCAGCACAGAGCCCATTGTATAAACTCTACTGGTATATTTAGCTGTATTAGAACCAAAATATCTAACTGAAGGCCCACCATACATATTAGACTAATGTTGACCTATCCCACCGATATTGACAGATTCAGCTGAAACTCAAATGTGTATGGGGGCCCAGACAACTGATTGTTGGGGAAGTTAAAGGGGTATTCCTATCTCCAAGATCCTATCCCAATATGTAGTAGGTGTAATAATAATATTAGCAAATACCTCCAATTAGAAATGTAGTATAGTCCTTCTGATTAGCAATGTTGCTTACCCCATGTGCAAGGCATTGCAGTAGCTTAGGCATCCATGGTTACGACCACACATAGTTACGCTTAGTGGTCGTAACAATGAATACCTAAGCTACTGCAATGCCCTGCACATGGGGTAAGTGACATAGCTAGTCAGAAGAACTATCCTACATTTATAATTGTAGGTATTTGCTAATATTATTACACCTACTACATATTGGGATAGGATTTTGGAGATGAGAATACCTCTAAAGTGTCCGACATGTCCGATTTTGAACTATTGATCCTTCTGTTTCCCTGGAGATAGCTTATCACCAAAGATGTAGGACTGCGGTTCTCTTATAGAGAACACAGAGACACTCGGCTGAAGTACTCTTGTGTATGGGACAACGCTTTACTGTTGGAATTGCTGTGGCATATGAGAGGAGACTGACTATGAGCATCACTATCACGGTGAAAATATTTAGGATTTTTAAAGTCCTAATTTTAGGAGGTCCAAGTCCTAAAAAAATATTATTAACCAGGAACAATGTATTATTTAGAAAAAGACTCATCCATCGCCTGATTGGATTGTTTATAGTCATCTCATCTGCCCATGTAAACAGGACGTGCTGCCGACAATAAGCAACCATCTTGGTACACTTTGTATCGGCCCTTTTGAAAAGGCTTTATATGAGCACCGGTGGACTTGTTAGTGGGGCTGTGGCCTGACGCTGATGATTGGCCACACTATCAGTATTCGGTCAGTATTTTTTCTCAGGAGTGGGAGCCAAAACCAGGTGAGGAACAATCAGAGAAACGGTCTAATAGAAACAAGTCACCAATTCTGCATTTATCACCCACTCCTGGTTTTGGCTCCCACTCCTGAGAAAAAATGCTGACTGATTACTGATAGTGGGGCCGTGGCCTCAGGCCACAAGTCCACAGTGCATGACCGTGCTCATTCATGTGTATTTGTACATGTGAGATCTGAAATGAACGTGAACGACTGTGACTTGTTTGGTGAGATAAAGGTTACTGACGCACTTGATCTAAACTTAGTCCCGCAGTCCGGCTTCACCCATTTTTTTCCTACAGATCATATTACCTGAACTTATCATGTGTCTTCCCAGGCTGTAAACAGAGAGGAGGCAGTACATTGTAAAGACGAGGCCTACAGCGTCCAAAGCCCAAACCCGAGAAGCCAACAACTAATCTGTCATGTGTACAAATACATTCCACCCCTCTGTTATCCTGATCAGACAAGGAGCTCACATGGCTCATTACAGGACGGGACGGAAATTCTCTTAAAGTGATCTACACCTCCGACATTAAATGTGACGATACGTTTCTAATGTCTAGACGGAGTGAGCCGTCTTTCTTTTTGACGAAGAAGAAGCCTGCTCCCGCCGGGGAGGTAGATTTCCGGATAAATCCCCGGGCCAGATTCTCCTCAATATATTCAGACATGGACCGGGTCTCAGCAGCGGACAAAGGGTAAAAACGCCCACGGGGAGGAGTAGCGCCAGGTATCAGGTCGATTGGGCAATCGTATGGTCTATGAGGGGGTAATGTCTCTGCTTCTCTTTTATTAAAGACATCCGCATAAGACCAATAGGGAACCTGTAGGCCGGGTAGATTGGCTGGGGTAGGAGAAGGACAGGCAGGAAGAACGGGAACTAAACAAGTCTTATGGCAGTCCTCTCCCCAGCGAAGGACTTCTCCGGTCTGCCAATCAAGCACGGGTGCATGTTTCTGGAGCCAAGGTAGGCCTAGCAAGAGGGCGTGAGAGAGTCCAGGCAGAACATGGAAGAAGATGCTTTCAGAGTGCAGCATTCCCACCTGCAGAGTTATGGATTCGGTGATGAGTTGAATGGGATGCGGTAAGAGACCCCCATCCACGGAGGCGACAGATAAGGGTACAGCCAGGGGTTTGGTGGGAATGTGGTATTTCTCTACCAGGGATAGAGAAATGAGATTTCCGGCAGCTCCAGAGTCAAGTTGAGCTAGTTCACAGAAACTGTTCTCCCCGCAGATGAGGTCTTCCGTCCTGGTTCGTCGAAGACTTTCCGGAAAGCCGTGAGAAAGGCTGGCAGGTTGGACACCAGGGAATCTCCTCTCTCCCATAGAGGATTTAGCCAAGCCAGCGCCTCCCCCGTGAGATGGGACATGATGAAGGCTACTTTGGCTCAGTCGGTGGAAAACTGATGTGCCAAAAGTTCGAAGTGCAGAGTGCACTGGTTAGTGAAGCCCCGTGCCTGACCGGGATCTCCGCCAAAACGAGGCGGGGCGGAGAGACGGGGACCGGGAAGGGATGCTATGGTATTGCTGTGCAGCGGCGGCGCCGGGGTAGTAAGTGTGCGAGTGGAAGCAGCTCCCGATGAGACAGTCAGTGTGTCCAGGCGAGAGTTAACACTACGCAGGTGACTCAGGATGGACTCCTGTTGGGACCTCTGACGGGAAAGTTCATGACATAGGTCCGAGAGCGAGGGAGCTTGGGTGCCACCGGGTTCCATGGCCTGAGCAAACTGTAACGGGTGTGGGAGGTGGAACCTCTGAGCTACTATACAAAGGGTAGTCCTTGTAAGGAAGCGGGTGGCTCCCAGGGAAGGCGGGTAGGTAGACACTGCAAGTGACAAGGACAGTCTCAGGGTAAAAGGGCAGGGCGGTCACAGCAAGTGACGGGGACAGTCTCTTGACAGGCGGGTGGTCACGGCAAGTAACGGCTAAGCCTCCAGGTAGGCTAGCAGGCAGGTAGCAGGTGAGTGCTCCCAGGTGAGCGAGTAAGAGTCTCTGGACAGGCAGGTGGTCACAGCAAGTGACTGCTAAGCCTCCAGGTAGGCTAGCAGGCAGGTAGCAGGAGAGCGCTCCCAGGTGAGCGGGTGAGAGTCTCTGGACAGGCAGGTGGTCACAGCAAGTGACGGCTAAGCCTCCAGGTAGGCTAGCAGGCGGGTAGCAGGTAAGCACTCCCAGGTGAGCGCTCCCAGGTGAGCGGGTAAGAGTCTCTGGACAGGCAGGCAGGTATCTGGCAGGTAGTTCCTGGTCCGCAGGCGGACTGATCCATAGACAGACTGGCAGGTGCTGGTAGGCAGACTGTCAGACCACAGGATTGCAAGCAGGTAGACAGAAATCAGGCAGGTATCAGGCAACGGGACCTGAGGGCTGAAGCAGAGTTGAAAGGCTTTGCAACAACAGAGCTCGGGCACCTCCATTTTGGAGGAGGTGCCTTATATATGGTGAGGTCCTCCGGCCATTGGCCGGGGACTCCTTAGGACGGCGCGCGCGGCCCCTTTAAGAGAGAGGGAGCGCGCGCGCGCCCTAAGCACCTTGACCGGGAAGCAGCGTGCGCTGCCAGCAGAGCGGGAGGAAGACGCCGTGCACGGAGCGGAGAGGTGAGGGGAACGGCGTCCCAGCCTAGCAGGAGGCAGGGACGCCGACGCTACAGTCGTCACGTGATTGTGGCAGCCGTCACGTGCTGGTATAACACGCTGCAATTAGAAATGGGAATCGGCACAGGAGTCACAATATAAAGTCAGTGCTGGTAGTAACACAAGAATCCAACAAGCCGAGCGTCCACACGTCGTCCAACAGCCCAACATGGATGATGAGAAGCTGCAGGACGTCACATAATCCGCGATATTCAGGCAGAGAACACAAACCGCAATGTGCTGCCACCGACATCTTCATCAGCTCAAGAGGAGGCGACTGTGTAAGAACTTCACCGTTTTGTTTTCCCCCCTGAATATCGTGGATTATTAGATGACTGATGTTCTGCTACTTTTTCTTTTTGAAGTTGTCTACACACATAATGGCTGCAGAGGACTGAGAGAAAGTCCACAGGGAACAAAAGAGAAGTCGGGAACAGAAGGGGAGACGAGGGCTGAGCCACTTACACAGACAGAAAGCTGAGGAGGACATGTTATTACTCCAGGATCTGCTCCATTCATTCCTTATGTGGCATCCAAGTGCTGAGCTCGGCTTTTTCCAGAGCCCCATAGAGAATGAATGGAGCTGCAGTTGTTCCCTGACTTTCCGTTCCTTCCCGATCAGACGATGGTTCGCAGTGGTCAGACCCCACGATCAGTAAGTGATCACTGAGCCTGTGGATAAGTGATAACTAAAGTTGACAAATCCCCAGGCCCGGATGGGATACACCCGCGAGTACTGCAGGAATTAAGTAATGTCATAGATAGACCATTATTTTTAATCTTTAAAGATTCCATAATAACAGGGTCTGTACCACAGGACTGGCGTATAGCAAATGTGGTGCCAATATTCAAAAAGGGGACAGAAACCGAACTTGGAAATTATAGGCCGGTAAGCTTAACCTCTACTGTGGGAAAAATCCTGGAGGGTTTCCTAAGAGATTCTATAATAGAGTATCTGAAGAAGAATAGCCTCATGAACCATTATATCAACATGGGTTTACAAGGGACCGTTCCTGTCAGACTAATCTGATCAGTTTTTATGAGGAGGCAAGTTCTGGACTGGACCAAGGAAATGCAGTGGATGTTGTGTATATGGACTTTTCAAAAGCTTTTGATACGGTTCCACACAAAAGGTTGATACATAAAATGAGAACAGTGGGGATAGGGGAAAATATATGTATGTGGGTTAAGAATTGGTTCAGTGATAGGAAACAAAGGGTGGTTATTAATGGAAAACACTCAGACTAGGTCTCATTTAACAGTGGGGTACCACAGGGGTCAGTATTGGGCCCCCTTCTTTTTAACATATTTATTAATGACCTTGTAGGGGGCATACAGAGTACTATTTCAATATTTGCAGATGACACTAAACTCTGCAGGGTAATCAATACAGAGGAGGACAATTTTATATTACAGGAGGATCTATGTAAACTAGAAGCTTGGGCTGATAAATGGCAAATGAGCTTTAATGGGGATAAATGTAAGGTAATGCACTTGGGCAGAGGAAATAAAATGTATAATTATATGCTTAATTGTAAAACACTGGATAAATCTGTCACTGAAAAAGACCTGGGTGTATTGGTGGACGACAAGCTCATGTTTAGTGGCCAGTGTCAGGCAGCTGCTGCAAAGGCAAATAAAATAATGGGATGCGTTAAAAGAGGCATAGATGCTCATGAGGAGAAGATAATTTTACCTCTATACAAGTCATTAGTGCGACCACACTTAGAATACTGTGTACAGTTCTGGTCTCCGGTGTATAAGAAAGGCATAGCTGAACTAGAGCGGGTGCAGAGAAGAGCGACCAAGGTTATTAGAGGACTGGGGGGTCTGCAATACCAAGACAGGTTATTACACTTGGGGTTATTTACTGTGGAAAAACGAAGGCTTAGGGGTGATCTTATTACTATGTACAAGTATATGAGGGGACAGTACAAAGACCTTTCTACTGATCTTTTTACTCTGAGGCCAGAGACGGGGACAAGGGGGCATCTTCTACGTCTGGAGGAAAGAAGGTTTAATCATAATCACAGACGGGGATTCTTTACTGTAAGAGCAGTGAGACTATGGAGCTCTCTGCCTCATGATGTTGTAATGAGTGATTCACTAATAAAATTTAAGAAGGGCATGGATTCCTTTCTTGAAAAGTATAATATTACAGGTTGCAAAAACTAGATTCCATGATAGGGCGTTGATCCAGGGAACTAGTCTGATTGTCGTATGGAGTCGGGAAGGAATTTTTTTCCCCAATGTGGAGCTTAGTGTTTGCCACAGGGTTTTTTTTTGCCTACCTCTGGATCAACATGTTAGGCTATGGGTTGAACTAGATGGACTTAGTCTTCCTTCAACCTTAAAAACTATGTTACTATGTATGTAACTTGTTATCTTCAGACATCCCCTCTAAGCAATGGCGCACGCCAGCAGTGAAGGTGGGAGGAGACGCTGGGTACAGGGAAGACTTTACCTCTGGGGGCCACATATAGGGCATGTGAGGGGTGGACACTTCCCGTATTCACCATTACTGAGCCCCCGCTCTGTACCGCTCTTATCTGAGTGCAGGAGACACAGCAGTCACTAATCAGCTACTCTCCGGCACTTGCAGCTGTCCGAGCTCTGCTGTGCCTGTTAGGGGTGAAGTTCGGGTCCTAGGAGGCAGCGACTATGCAGCCTGCAAAGCAGATGACAGCCTAGGTACCACGTCTCCGGATAAATCTCCACCTTGTGAGCTGCTTCTTGTGCAGCAGCCCCATGCAAGTCGCTCCGCTCTCCTCAGCCAGCTCCTGCTGAAGACTGAGCTCCTCTGCCCAATCTAGGAGCCCAATAGCCCTGATCACACCAGTGGTAGCCCAGTGCTGCTGGGGGGGGCAGGGCTAGATCCGATTTACAGATAGCAAACTAATCAGCCCTAGATATTTCTAATAGCTGCAGAGCAGGCGACATAACTCTGACCGGTGTCCTCATAGACCTCTCCTCAGCCGGGACTAATAAGAGCAGTAAGATGGCCGTCATGGGGTCCATTGTTAGATCTCGGCTGCCATAGAAACTCATCGGCACCATGATCGCGCCTCCCTCTCTGGTCTTAAGTGCCTAAATGCTGTGAAAGCCACTGACTGTGTCATATAAGGGGTTAAGCTGCCAGGATCAGGGTTGGCTCCACTGCTGGCGCCTGAGGCAGGAGCGGGACTGTGTTATACCGCCACACGACTGCCGCAGATCTTGTAAGAGTCCTGACTGCACCTGCCTGATGATAATGTGTCCTATAACGCGGGTCCTGGTACCAGACTGCCCTTTACATATTAATCACTAGCAGGGAACCAGTTACTTACAGGTTCTAGTTTCTGATGTGTTTCCAGGACCTGTAGTTATCAACATTTTACCCTTAAGGCCCAGTTATAATATTACTGCAACACTCTCACTACATATGAGGGTCCTGTACCTGTATACCTGCCCTGTGTGCGGCGCAAAAGTATATAACAAAATGTGTGTACACAAATACCTATCTCCTGAATGGTATTACTGCTAGATCTCCTGTACATAGAAATATGAGGTTCTTAGCGCACACTTTGAGCAAATTGTGCGAGCCCATCTGCCACCGTCAAGGCGACCTCTTCAGATGGGTCCCTACACTAACACTACACTAACTTACTAACTGGGACCACCATTTTTAATGTTTATTATTACTGTACTAATGCAATCAATTGTACCTGCTATAATTCATTTTTTAATTAGTTTTATAATTTTTTATTACTCTTGTGTTTATGATAATGGTATTACTAAAATCCCTATACTTAGTGTTGATCCAGAAGAAGGCAAAAACCCCAGGACACCTTCAGCCAATTTGTGTCACAGGGGAAAAATTCCTTCTTGACCCCGAGAAAAGGCGATCAGTCCTAGGACCCTGGATCAAATCTAATAATGTTATTACTAGTTATTAATAATTCTTATTAATATTACACAACTAATTGTACTGCTACTGCAGTTATTAGTATTTTAATTTAGGTTTTTGTACTTTTTATAGATTATATATTATTTATGTCCTGCTATCTTATTACTTTGCTATTCTAACTTTTCTATAACTACTTAAAATAATCAAAACAACACTATAATTATTTTTATATTCTTACTATTATTAACATCCTGCTATCTTATTACAGTATTATTCTACTTTCCTATCACTACTAATACTACCCTATACCTAGAGTGTTGATCCAGAAGAAGGCAAAAACCCCAGGACACCTTCAGCCAATTTGTGTCACTGAGGAAAAATTCCTTCTTGACCCCGAGAAAAGGCGATCAGTCCTAGGACCCTGGATCAAACCTAATAATGTTATTATTAGTTGTATAATTAATATATTACTTATTGTACTACTGGAGTTATTTTAATTTATGTTTTTATTTTTATAAATATAGCTATTTAATATTCTTCTTATTATTAATAACCTGCTATATTTTTACATTATTATTATTCTTTCCTATCACTACTAATACTACCCTATAACTACAGTATTGATCCAGAAGAAGGCAAAAACCCCTGGACACCTTCAGCCAATTTGTGTCACAGGGGAAAAATTCCTTCTTGACCCCGAGAAAAGGCGATCAGTCCTTGGACCCTGGATCACACTGCTATTCTACCTACTACTATTACTACTGTTATTTTATTACTATTTTATTTCTTTCTTACTATTATCACTAGTATTATTACTCTTATTACACTAATACTGATACACTACCACTATATTACACTATCCTGCTGTTATTTGGTGGTCTGATACTTACCAGCCGGTATTGCCGTATGTGATGTTATCGGCAGAGAGGTTCCAGCAGGATGGTCCACATGATGTTCCTCTTTCCTCTCAAATACCGGTTGATGTACTGGCGGAAGTTGGTCTGGTTCTCCTTCTTCCTTCTTGTTGTTGGGATCGGTTGTCTTCTTTTCTGGCCTTTGGCCGTCACTTCCCCCCTAGGGATCTTGATGTGGAGTTTCATCTTCTTTGCTTTCTCTTCTTTCTCTTCTTTCTCTTCTTCCTCTTCTTCCTCTTCATCCAGGTAGGCGCACAGTTCTTTTAGTGTCTTCTGTCTTAAATCCATGATGTCCAGCTTTATCTTCTTTGCTGCTTTCTCCTCTTCTTCCTTCTCTTCTTCCTCGTCTTCCTCTTCATCCAGGTACTTGCGCCGTTCTTTTAGTTCCTTGCGCCTTTCTTCCCTCTTCCTTTTCTCCCTGGCTTTATACTCTTCGATGCATCTTCTTTGGGCAATGGGGTTGGTCGGCATAAGGCGCTGGAAGAGAAGAGATGAAGTTAGGAGGCTACAAGGAAGATCCGAATACACAGCTACCTTATAGAAGAGGCCGTAGCGTTGCCCTGAGTCGTCTCACTGACCTCCTTCTTGTAGAGGGGAGAAGGGAGAAACTTCACACAATATGCCAGTCTCCTCAGCTGTTCCTCAGGACTGATGTAATCTGCAGAAAACACAACCAGATATTAGGAGCAATCCTCACCGTACAAAGAGGACGTATGTATGTTAAGACTGTCAGAAGGAGCTCACTGATGGATTCTCAGTTAACTAGTTCTGCAGCCAGCAATAGACAGTACAGCACAGAGGGTACAGGAGGCAAACTGTGCACAATTTTCAATAAAACTCAGAAAAATATTTACCACCAAGTATATGCATTAAAGGAAAGAAAATGTCCCCACAGATGAGTCTGTTTAATGAAAACCCCAGAGACCCATGTAACAAGAGTATAGAGAACGGTGAGTGAGTGATGGATACTACCTGCTCCAACGCTGGCAGAATACTCCATCCCCATGGTGTCCGCTGATATCTTCTCTTGTAGAAATGTCTCCAAAATCTATAAAACCTCAGGAGGCGTCAGCAGAGGGTTTGGGGATTGGCTGATATTTCTTTGGTCTTAGAAACATTGGCTATAAATAATTCGGGGGCTCTGCTGGGGAAAGGGCAAATTGGGAAATGTGTAGGATATTTACTGTTCTGTATCTGAGCTTCATTAAAGGGGAATTATCAGATGGAACAAGTCATCCCCTTATCCCTGGGCTCGGTGACGACTGATAGATCAGTGGGGTCCGACCGCGGGAAACTCCAGCAATCACCAAAAAAGGGCAGTGACCCCCATTAGAAGTGATGGCTGGATCCTTCCAGATGGGAGATGTGATGAGTGTGGCGCCCCCCACTGGTGTCTCAGCATATCATGTGTTGGGGAATAATGACTTCTCCTCTGGTAAATGGGCTGATTCCTGTCAGTTGTGGTCGCTGAGTGCGTGTGATGGGATGTGGCTCCGTCCATTAGATTATATCACGTCTTATACCTAGAATCTCTCGCTGATCGCAGGTCTCTGTCTTCACACTCAGATGAGATGGAACAAACTGACCACATAGGAGGTTTTTTTTTTTTTCAAATTCAAACCGAGCAATCCTATTGGCTGAGTATGACTGTCGTTACCATGGTGACAGAATGTTAAAGGGACAGAACATTAATAATGTATAATAGTGTATTTTATTACATATTTCACATAATAGTGGCTGATATATGGACCTGTACAGATAATACACTTCTATATCTCCTCATATTTTTCATACAGCAATTTGGTGGTGCTGCAGAGATATTTTGGGCGTAATATAACTTGTGCTGGCAATTGATCATCTATAAAGTAGTCTGGTAATGTATGTAATGGTCCTAAGATTGTGGTTTTATGTTCAATACAAATCTAAATATTAATCAGACGTCACTCCCTGCTATTTGAAGGGTTTTTGTCCCTTTCCCTATGTCAGAGTAGTATCACATATAGCTCGGATACGCTGCAGCCTTCAGAACAATGAGGTCCGTTGTGGCTTTCCCCTGCACATTCGGCCATTATATAAGTGACGGCAGCTGCGTTGTGTCCCTGCACGGCTGATAGCGTCGCTGTGCAGGGATTCAGTATGGTGGAGCTGGGGCTCTTTTCTTTTATGGGTCGATACAAGTCTTGTTCAGACATATAAATCTGCCTTGATTACATTGTAGAAAAGAAGGGTGACATTACAGGAGTTCCATACATTCTCAGTGTAAGATCAGTGGGGTCGGACCCCCGGCACCAGGGAGTATACAGAAGGAGCTTGTGAATGTCTTACTTTAGTGGTCTTGTAAGCTCCTCATCCCACACTTTTCCTGTATAGGACATATAGCTTTTCTGTATACATAACTCTTATGTAAAAACAACATCCTCCATGCACATTTCTGTAGGTTGCCTGATGGTTCAGGTGTAGTTACATCATTTTTTTCTACTGCCCGACCTAACAGCGTTAGCTTGCTCTTTTAGCAATCCAATTGTATTGTTTCACATTTGGGGCGATTGTGTCAGCGGCAGGTTTCATTGTGGGGTTATATAATGGGCACTATTTTTATAGGCTTATTTGGATATTAATGCCTTTGTGAATAGATACTTTGCTGCTGCCTTGCTCTTTATTATATTGTGGTGGGCAGTCTGTAGTCATATATTCAGATTTTCTGTGACTAGTTGGGCATATATATGTGAGGATTAACCATATCAGTACCTTGCAATGGTTTTGTTATTCATTGGGGCAATTGTTGCTTTTTAGTTGTTTTTTTTAACATGTCTTGTATGTTTAGTCTTTAATAAAATTCTATATTTTTGCTATTCCTTGGTGATCCCTGTCATTGCATCCTTTCTTTCTCCTTGTTTCTTTGCATCTCTATTATGTAGCTGCAGGGTTAGGGACGGCCGGTTCCTTGCAGGAATAGTTATCAGGACGGGTGCGGTTTCTGCTGTAATAACTCATTCATGTGACCCATCAGTCATCACCCGATCAGCCGGGCAATGCTCAGCACAGGCCGCCGTCATCCCACTTCTCTACATCTATTATATAGATGACGCGCCCCTGGGCCTGTGTCGCGCTGCGTTGCGCACGCGGGAGCTTACCCGGAGCCGGATCGCTTGAGGGTTGTATTCTCGTGGCGGGGACCCGGTCCGTGCCCAGGGAGTCAAACTGAGCGGCGATGTATCAGCGGTAGATGTGTACGACTACGCCACCCGTTGAATGCAGCTATGGAGCTGCCGCTGCAGGACAGTCCGCTGAGGCCGGTGGATGGATGGTGCAGCGTAGATGGTATAACCCCCAACCGGAGGGGTATGGCCTCAGGGCAGCAGATGTGGATGATGGGGGTAGCAGGAACCACTCAGAGACGGTGCGGTGTAATTCAGGGTCTTTACTGGTAACAACGATAGACCCTCCCGGAGTACTTGCTAGCGAACGGGGCCTGGTCAGTCCTTGAGCAGATGGGATCTCCCCTGGCCAGGCGGAGTTGTAGGCCTCCCAAACTGACTGTACTCTTCTGGCTACCTTGCTAGAAGCGGATATAAGTAGCCCACGTCCCTGAGTGTACCGTGTGGTGCTCACCCGTATGGCCGGTGACTCGGGGCCTTCTAATGGCTTCCGCTCCACGATGGCGGTGCTGGTCCCACGCGTGTGACCGTGCCTTCGGGTTTCTGGGCCTGAGGACCTGAAATCCCCTGCCGGTCGGCTTCTGCTGCTGGGTCAGAGTTAGTCCCCACAGCCTCGGACGCCGGGTCCGGTAAGAAATCTTCTCAGTCAGGGCGAGCTCTGCAGCTGCCAGCCCCTGGCTTGTAGTAGTATTGCTCCCACTGAGCTTCTGCTGTTTCTTCCTATGCTGCTTCTCTGTCTCTACTCTCCTTGACTGACTAACCCTGCTTCAGCCCCGGGTTTACATAGGGGAAGCTCTTCCCCTCCCAAGACTGGGCAGGAGGTGTGGCATGCACAGGATCCCTGACCAAAGGACCTCCCACCTGCTCTCAGACATAACATTACATTACTGTGGAAACCAGACCCCTGGGGTGCCACATTCCCCCCTAGTAAAATTTAGTACTCCGGGACTAAACATATTTTAGAAAAACATAACAAGATATAAACAATAATAATACAATAAGAAAACACATAAAGATGGTTACGGCGTGTCCGCAACCGGGTGCAGTTTTGAAGAAAAGCAAGGTGTCCATTTCACCAAAACAGGGAGACGTAACCAGGTAGGGGTCTGTCCTACCCCGAGTCCTTAACAGTCTCTAGTCCATCCTGGGTTACGCTCCAACTATGTACAAGGATTCCCGGTAATCCACCAAGGATTCCTAAAAGTAACTGGAAGCACAAAATTATACACAAGCAACAATACACAGGTAAACATAAATAAAACAATTTATACACTTCAAATCCTCCAGCGTGCGGGTAACTGGCCTCTAGTGGCCCTAGTGGACCTACGTAGCTGACTGTCTGGCCCTGAACTACAGGGTGTAGGAGCTGTTAAGGTTAAACTGGGCAGCTGTCTACCGGCTCTTTGTCTCACTAGGGGTACGGCAGGCTCACTATAAGCAGAGGGTTGATCCTCCTGTTCTGCTTGTGTGGAGTCTTCTGCCTCCTGGACCGGCTGTTCTTCCAGCTCTACCTGTTGCTCCGTAGGTGCTTGGGATGCTGGTTGGAGGAAGGTGAGTACGGGTACCACAACTGCACCATTGACTTGAGTCCAAGACCGAGGGAAGTCCCCGAGCACAGTACTAACCATATCTTCCCTTTCCTCTACGGGTCGATGGTCTTCTTGTTCCTCTTCAGGGTTCCTCAGTTGTTCGGGACACTTCTTCAGGTGGTCCCGGGATACAATGGCTGTGGTTTCCCCTCCGTCTTTACTGATGGTACAAACCTTCGGGTTCTCGTGGCTTGAGGGCAGTACGGTGTACGGGTCCTTCTTCCACTGGTCGTCCAACTTGTGGAGCCGTCTCTTCCTCTTCAAGACCTGCTCTCCGGGTACCAGGGGAACAGCGGGAGCATACTGGTTGTAAGTTTTCTCTTGTCTTTCCCTAGCCTGACAGAGACTTCGCTCCACGCTCTCCTGTACTCTCCGGTACTGCTGCTGCCTCTCTGTGTCCCAGTCTGTTTCTGGTGAAGTGTCCTCGGGTGTCAGGACTCCCATTTCCAGGTCAACAGGTAACTTACCAGGTCTTGCCCTCATTAGGTAAGCCGGGGTACAGTTGGTGGAACCTACCGGGATGTGGTTGTATAGGTCCACCAGATCGGGCAACTTCTCAGGCCACAGACTGCGTTCTTCCAGGGGCAACGTTTTTAGAAGATCCATTACCACCTGGTTCATTTTCTCACAAAGTCCATTAGTTTGCGGATGGTAGGGTGTCGTCCTTATCTTCCGGCAGCCATACAGATTGCAGAATTCCTGGAAGACCTCCGCTTCAAAGGCAGGTCCCTGGTCCGTCAGCACTCGGTCCGGGTACCCGTGTGGACGGCAAAAGTGCTGCTGGAAGGCTCTAGCTGCTGTTTGAGCCGTTAAGTCCTTGACGGGGACGACAACCAGAAACCGGGAGTAATGATCCACGATGGTTAACGCGTAGACGTAGCCACTTCTGCTTGGGGTCAGTTTTACATGATCCAAGGCTACCAGTTCCAACGGTTGCCAGGTGACGATGGACTGCAGGGGAGTCTTCTGGCTGGCGCGGTCCTTCCTTCTCAGGTTGCACGGGCCACAGTCTCTGCACCACTTCTCAATGGTTCCCCTCATGCCTACCCAGTGGAATCGCTCGCGCAGCAGGAACTCCAGCTTCTTCCACCCGAAGTGTCCAGCTCCGTCGTGGTATGCCTTCATCACCATGGCTGCGTCTCTTCGTGGCACTACTACTTGCCAGAGTAGTTCATGCGTCCGGGAGTTAACCATTCTGCGGCACAACTTCCCCTTGTAAAGGAACAGTCGACTCTTCTCTGCCCATAGTTGTTTGGCTTCCTCCTGAGCGTCTGGTTCAAGGCAAGCCTCCGGGCGAGTCAGCATCTCCTTCACCAGTCGGACGGCAGGGTCGCTGTCTTGCGTTTCCGCCCAGTTGTAGTGAGGTAAGGGGTTCAACGTAACAGCCTGCTTACTCCTTACCCGGTGGGAATACTGGATAGTCCCATGACGGTGGAACGCAGGGAGTTCAACTTCTTCCAGTCCCTCCGGATCTTCTCCTTCGTCCGGCAGGTTGGGCATCCTGGACAGGGCATCCGCGTTGGTATTGGAGCGTCCGGCCCGGTATTTGATTGTGAACTCGTAGTTGGACAGACGGGCCATCCACCTCTGCTCCAGGGCACCGAGTCTTGCCGTGTCCAGGTGTGTCAACGGGTTGTTATCCGTGTACACGGTGAACCGGGAAGAAGCGAGGTAATGCTTAAAGCGCTCGGTGACTGCCCATACTACGGCGAGGAACTCTAGCTTAAATGAGCTGTAATTCTCGGGGTTCCTTTCGGTGGGTCGCAGTTTTCGGCTGGCGTAGGCGATTACTCGTTCCTTCCCCTGCTGGATCTGGGACAGTACGGCTCCTAGCCCGATGTTACTGGCGTCGGTGTAGAGGATAAAGGGCTGGCTATAATCCGGGTACGCCAGGATTTCGTCCCCCGTGAGGGCCATCTTCAGCTGGCGGAAGGACTCTTCTTCCAGCTCCTCCCATTTGAAGGGCGGCTTCTGGTTCTTGGCCTTCCGGGACTGGCCTATCAGGAGGTCCTGCATAGGTGCTGCCTTTTTGGTGAAACCGGGAATAAACCTTCGGTAGTAGCCTACCAACCCGAGGAACTGCCGCACTTCTTTTACGCTGGAGGGGCTTGGCCATTCCTTAATTGCGGTGATCTTATCAGGGTCGGGAGCCACTCCGTCAGCGCTCACCACGTGTCCCAGGTACTGCACCTTTGGTTTCAGGAGGTGACACTTGGAGGGTTTCACCTTTAGGCCGTAACTCGCCAGAGCCTCGAACACTTCCGCCAGGTGTTTCAGGTGGTCCTCATACGTCTTGGAATATACGATGACATCGTCCAGGTACAACAGGACCGTCTCGAAGTTTCTGTGGCCCAGACAACACTCCATTAGTCGTTGGAAGGTTCCTGGTGCGTTGCAGAGTCCGAACGGCATGCAGGTGAACTCGCTAAGTCCCATCGGGGTGGTGAATGCGGTCTTCTCCCGGTCCGCCTCTGCTACAGGAACCTGCCAGTACCCGCTAGTGAGATCCAAGGTAGAGAAGAAGTTAGCAGATCTTAAAGCAGCCAATGACTCCTCTATCCTTGGCAAGGGGTACGCATCCTTGTGTGTGATACGGTTGATTTTCCGGTAATCTACACACATCCTCATGGTGTTGTCTTTTTTTCTGACTAAGACTAGTGGAGCTGCCCAGGGGCTACAGCTATCCCTGATCACCCCAGCCTCCTTCATGTCTCTAAGCATCCCCTTGGCGTGTTGGTAGTGGGCAGGGGGTACGGGTCGATACCTCTCTTTTATAGGAGGATGGTCTCCTGTGGGGATGTGGTGTTCTACCCCCTTGACTCGCCCGAAGTCTAACGGGTGTTTACTGAACACTCTCTCGTACTCTTGAACCACCCGATAGACTCCTTGTTTCTGGTGTGCGGGAGTGGAGTCAGTACCCAGATGTAGTTGCTGACACCAGTCCTCCATGTTTTTCTTAGAGCCGTTACCTTCCTCCGGGTGAGATGGAGGCAAGGGTTCCACAGATTGTATAGAATTTTGGTTAATGGTATATAATTTGGCTAGCGTGGCATACCGGGGCAGGTACACTTCCCTCTCCCCGATATTTATTATGCGAACGGGCACCCTCCCATGGCGTACATCAACCACCCCCCGTGCTGTCAAAATGGTGGGCCTACTGTCCGAGTAAACTGGTTCTACCATTGCCTGGTAATCTCTACCTCTCAGACCAATAGCTGCCCGGCACCAAATCATCATTTCACTTTTTGGGGGCATGGCAATAGGAAAAGGGTCACACATTCTTACGCTACCAATCTCACCGCCGGAGAGTTCCACCTGTTGCCGTCGCATCAGTGCCCGGATCTCTTTCTGGAGCACCCGCTGCTCGCCGGAGCTGGCGTTCTTGGCAACCTGCTGTAAAAGGAAAATCACCTCTGCAAGACAATTTTCAATTACATTAGTTCCTAGAGTTATTTTTGGGTGACTCTCATGTTTGTCAATATCTACAATGATCAGTCCCTGTGCTGCCAGTTCGACTCTACCGATTTTGATGGTCACCTCTTTAAATCCGATCTGTGGCACGGGCTGGCCATTGCTGGCGATGATACTCAAGTCGTCGTCAGGGTAGCGGGTAATATCCGAGTCATTCCAGTACTGCTTAAAGAGCACGTACGGGATGGTGGTGACCTGTGACCCGGTGTCCAGTAGGGCACTCATGGGAATGCCATCCAGTACCACAGGCAAGACTGGACGTCCTCCCACATATCTGTCGCGCCAGTTCGATGGGCCTGGTGATCTTTTTCCTGGGGGTTGGCCCTCTACCCCAGGTTGTGCCCGTTTAAAGAACAGTACCTTGCCATATGTCCGGGTTGATTGCAGCGGCGGCAGATGGGTCGTCCGTCCTCGCTGTATCGGTCACTGGGTCTTCCTCTGGCCGGTGGGGTCCTCCTTGGTCGACGCCACGGGATGTCCTCCGGTCCGGATGCCAGCTGGATCTTCCCTGGGGTGGAAGCCTGTAAAGACTGCACAGTTCGGGTTAGCGCAGCAACGCTCTTAGCTAGCTCTTGGACCTGATGGTGTAGGTCTGGAGCCGGGTCATTGTCCAAAGCCTGCGCATCAGCTCCCACAGGCCCTGCCGACAAGGGCGCCGCCTCCTGGTGGTAAGTGATAGCAGGGCGCTTGTGGGTCACAACGCCACCCGGTGCCGGTTCTCGGAGCACCCGGATGGCTCTGTCCTTGAACTGTGCAAAGCCCAGATGGGGATCCTGTAAGGCCATTGCCCGCAACTGGGTTCGGTGGGTATTACAATACAGTCCCTCTATAAACTGTTCGGTCAACAGCCTGTCCTCGTTTCCCACTCCATCAGGGTCGGTCTGCTTAATGGCCCTCAGGGCCTCTTGTAGGTTTAGTGCATAGTCCCTTATACTCTCATGCGCTCGCTGCTTGCACCCGTAGAATCTAAGCTTAATCTCGGCTGAGGTGCGGGTATCAAAGGTGTCCTTCAGCCGGGTTAGTATCCCTGCGACAGTCTTCCTCCCAGGTGGCCAGGATTTTACTTCCCTTTTGGCTGCCCCGGTTAGTTGGGCCACCAGGATGCTCACTTTTTGCTCTTCTGTGAGGGGGTACACCTGGAAGAGGCTATCCAGCTTTTCTCTAAAGTCATGCAGGGTATGTGACTCCCCTGAGTACTGGGGTAGCCAAGCTGCTCCCGGGATATAGGGCATGGTGAAGGGCATAACTGCAGCAGCGGTAGCGCTGGCGGGGGTTGAGGCAGTGAAGCTCTCCTCCGTATCCGACATCTTCCTCCCCCCTAGTGGACCGTGGCCTACCTTGCGATGATCCTCTTCCGTAGGCCGCGGCTCCGCAGTGGATCGTCAGGGTTGAGGACCTTCCATCGCGCTCCTGTGACGTCGGCGTCTGCTGGGCTCCTTCCAGGACCTTACGCAACGTCCGGACGTGAGGCGGGGCTTCAGTTCTCGCGCGCTTTCGGAGTCCACGCCCCTCTTCTTCCCGCGCGGCGTCCTCAAGATGGCGTCCAATGGCGGGAAAACTCCACGGATGGCGGGAAGAAGGCAGAAGATGGCGCCGGATGGCGGGAAACTTCACCGATGGCGGGAAGAAGGCTGAAGATGGCGCCGGATGGCGGGAATCTTCACCACAGGTAAGTTTGAAAAGTCTCTTTTTCAGGCACGCAGTACCCGGTGGTTGCGGGCACGAAATCCTGCCGACTACGCCAAAGTTGACGCGCCCCTGGGCCTGTGTCGCGCTGCGTTGCGCACGCGGGAGCTTACCCGGAGCCGGATCGCTTGAGGGTTGTAGTCTCGTGGCGGGGACCCGGTCCGTGCCCAGGGAGTCAAACTGAGCGGCGATGTATCAGCGGTAGATGTGTACGACTACGCCACCCGTTGAATGCAGCTATGGAGCTGCCGCTGCAGGACAGTCCGCTGAGGCCGGTGGATGGATGGTGCAGCGTAGATGGTATAACCCCCAACGGGAGGGGTATGGCCTCAGGGCAGCAGATGTGGATGATGGGGGTAGCAGGAACCACTCAGAGACGGTGCGGTGTAATTCAGGGTCTTTACTGGTAACAACGATAGACCCTCCCGGAGTACTTGCTAGCGAACGGGGGCCTGGTCAGTCCTTGAGCAGATGGGATCTCCCCTGGCCAGGCGGAGTTGTAGGCCTCCCAAACTGACTGTACTCTTCTGGCTACCTTGCTAGAAGCGGATATAAGTAGCCCACGTCCCTGAGTGTACCGTGTGGTGCTCACCCGTATGGCCGGTGACTCGGGGCCTTCTAATGGCTTCCGCTCCACGATGGCGGTGCTGGTCCCACGCGTGTGACCGTGCCTTCGGGTTTCTGGGCCTGAGGACCTGAAATCCCCTGCCGGTCGGCTTCTGCTGCTGGGTCAGAGTTAGTCCCCACAGCCTCGGATGCCGGGTCCGGTAAGAAATCTTCTCAGTCAGGGCGAGCTCTGCAGCTGCCAGCCCCTGGCTTGTAGTAGTATTGCTCCCACTGAGCTTCTGCTGTTTCTTCCTATGCTGCTTCTCTGTCTCTACTCTCCTTGACTGACTAACCCTGCTTCAGCCCCGGGTTTACATAGGGGAAGTTCTTCCCCTCCCAAGACTGGGCAGGAGGTGTGGCATGCACAGGATCCCTGACCAAAGGACCTCCCACCTGCTCTCAGACATAACATTACATTACTGTGGAAACCAGACCCCTGGGGTGCCACATTGACACTCCACAACTGCTCCTTCTCTTCAGAATTCAGAAAGATTTATTTTTTTATTTTTTTATTTCCGCAGCCATGCAG
>NW_027362891.1:4280000-4322500 GCF_046119375.1 Phyllobates terribilis
GTGCGTCCTCCCGCTGAGTATAGATGGCGCTGTGCGGCCTCCTGCTGTTTCTGGGGGGGGCGCCGCAAGGCCTCCCGCTGTGTATAGATGGCTACGTGCGGCCTCCCGCTGAGTATAGATGGCGCTGTGCGGCCTCCTGCAGTCTCTGGGGGGGGGGCGCCGTGCGGCCTCCTGCTGTGTATAGATGGCTACATGCGGTCTCCCGCTGAGTATAGATGTCGCCGTGCGGCCTCCTGCTGTGTATAGATGGCTACGTGCGGTCTCCCGCTGAGTATAGATGGAGCTGTGCGGCCTCCTGCTGTCTCTGGGGGGAGCGCCGTGCGGCATCTATACTCAGCAGGAGGCCGCACGTAGCCATCTATACACGTATACTCAGCAGGAGGCCGCACGTAGCCATCTATACGGCGCCATCTATACACAGCGGGAGGCCGCACGGCGCCATCTATACACAGCGGGAGGCCGCACGGCGCCATCTATACACAGCGGGAGGCCGCACGGCGCCATCTATACACAGCGGGAGGCCGCACGGCGCCATCTATACACAGCGGGAGTCTCAGTGCTTTGCAAGAGCAGTCAATAAATTCTGCTTGACTAATTCTGAGCACCATAAAGTCTGGTTCGCTTCTAACCTGCTGTCTTCATTTTCAGCTTGCTGAATTCTAACTCATTTACTGTCATTCGAGACGATGCCTTTGCTGGTCTCTTTCACCTTGAATACCTGTAAGTGCTCCACTTAATGTCATATTTTTGATTCTGCTCTTCTTCATCTTTTGGCATGTGCAATTGTATGAGCAAGTATTCATATGAATTTATGACCTACTTAAACCTTCGAGGACCTTACATTTTATTCAATCAAATTTTTTTCCAGTTTAAAACTATGGAACATATATGTGCCTTGGTCCTCAAAGGGTTTTTAAAGGGGCTGCAAACATAAATATGAAAAAAATAATTCAATTAGTGTTTTTTGTGTTCATTTAATTTTTATTTGAAGTCCATTTTTTTTTATTTACATTGGAATTAAGCCCTACTCCATGGAATGAAGCCCTACCTACATGACATCTGAGAGCTACATGGATCCCGCTTGTGAGGTTCCTGTCCGTCACTACTATTCAGTTTTAGGGTCCACTCACTAAGCCATATATTCTCTCATGCAAGAGAATAGGGCCAATTATGCTAATGACACTGGGCTCAAACTCTGTCAGAGCTTCAACTGAGTGTGATCCGATTCTCTCGCAGCACAGATATGGAGAAGATGGAGAACTTAATTTCTCCATCTTCTCCATAGTCTCTGTGAGTGTTCATCGGACTGCACTTGGATGACATCCGAGTGCAGTCTAATGTTTTACGTGCACCCATAGACTTGTATGGGTGCACATGGTCCGAATATCGAATGAGATTATTTTCTCATGCCAATAATCGCACTGTCCCATAGTATAACATAGGGCCGAGTCCTATCCGATAAAACATCACATAGCATTCGGCCGTGTTATACGACAGTGTGAGCGAGCCCTTAGAGTCAAGGAATATTTACATGCAGATGATGATATTACTCTCCAAGTGTATATTTTTTTAGGCGAGTTCATAGTAAATGCTTTGCCTTTTTGACATGTGATCAACTAAAGAACAAGAAAGATTTAGGACCTCGCCTATAGAGAAAGGGAAAATAGTTTGGAGGACTTGCATGTCCTTTTTTATTTATTATGAGAAAATCATAAAAGATCCCGTTTTTTAACCATGCTGTGACTTTCTGCTGAGGGAGAGGGAGAGAGCTGCCCTATTCAGAGTCTGTAATAAGACCTGCTGACAAAAGTGTTGAAGATACAGTCTAATGTGAATTAACAATGAAAAAAAGTTAATTTCACAAATGGCTTGTATTTTTTTTAATACAAACTTTTTTGTCTTTACAGCTCCTTTAAAGGGAATCTGTCATCAGGTTTTTGCCACCTAATCTGAGAGCAGCATAATGTAGGGTTAGAGGCACTGATTCCAGTAATGTGTCACTTACTGGGCTGCTTAGTGTTGTTTTGATAAAATCATTGATTTGTCAGAAGGTAATTATTACTAGATGACTAGTAAGTTCTGTAGGACCCCACCCCCATCACTGATCAGTAGATTTCTGTGTACACTGAGCATGGGCAGAAAGCTGCCAATCAGTGGTGTGGGCGGGGCTATACAGAGCGCAGCATTCAGAGAGCTGCTAGATCTGCAGCAGATAAAACGGTGATTTTCTCAAAATGACAACAAGCAGCTGAAAAAGTGACACATCGCTGGAATCAGGGTATCTGCCCAAATATTGTGCTGCTCTCAGATGAGGCAGCACAATTAATATTATGCCAAATTGATTTCCCGTGAACTATCACATGATCTATCACAGGGGATCATGTGACATGTCACGTGATAAATCAGGTGTGGGGGGGGGGCGCGCCTTCTAAACTGCCCGGGGCCCTTACTACTCTTAATCCACCCCTGCCCCCACTGATTCCATATTAATGACCTATCCAATGGGTAAGTGATCAATATCAAGGTAGTGGGCAACCCCTTAAAGAAAGCAGACCATATTAGGTACTTCTAGAATATCTTTGTCCCATGCTGTTGATAGACCCCACCGCGTGTAATCGGTACCCTACAATGACTTGTCATCCATAGTCATGTCTTGTAGCACTGGAGCCATTAAATGATGTTGCTTGGCGGCTCATGACGTCACTATAGATGATGTGTATTAATGCAAGTTGTTTAATTGCTACTAATAAGAAATCACTTTAAATCAATATGGAGGCTTATAGGGTCCTCTCAGCTTCCTTTTACATATGGAAGTAGTCGTAGAACAGTATCGTCGATTGTCCCTCCCCAGAAAAATTATCCTTTTTTTTTTTGCAGAGCTCCGATGTGCCAGTCAAAAGGAAATGGAGTGTCTGCAGATTGGTGTGGGAGTGCAGAGGGGCGTGTCCGTGCACTTGAAAGGAGCTGTCTAAGTGCAGTGATACGCCCCAGTGCACTTCCAGACGGATTTGCATATGTTTTCCACACTAGATTTGTCATGATGGACTCATCAGATCTCTTATAACACCATTACGATCATATGTCAAGGTGCTGACGTCCCTTTATGCCTTACGCTACGTGCCACCTAAATGGATTTTCCATTGAGATGAGATGAGGCTGTTG
This sequence comes from Phyllobates terribilis, assembly GCF_046119375.1. NCBI lineage: Eukaryota > Metazoa > Chordata > Amphibia > Anura > Dendrobatidae > Phyllobates > Phyllobates terribilis. The sequence goes on from NW_027362891.1 coordinate 4,283,163, forward strand.
GGTATTTTCCCCGGACCTGTCACGTTTCTGTAGGCTGCAGTCATGTATCCCGCGTCTTGCTGTAATACTTTGTTTTTATTGCAGTTTACTTCCGCCACAATTTCCTCAAGACAAACCTCTCATCACAGTCTTTCCACCGATAAGACATCACCTGGTGGACAAGCAAGGCCCCAATGTCACCTGTCCTTTACTACATAATGTAAGGAGACTTGGGAGATTTTGAGCGCTGGACTTAGGAATGTTGTAATTTAACCTTTCAATGACTGAGGTGTTTTTGTTTTTATAAAGTGGATCTGTGTGGTCTCCTGACACGTCTGTTTTAGTAATCTTATAAACCCTATAAAATCACAAATGTGCAGAATTTGTGTTTCAGACCACTGTACAGTGCCTTTGAAGGCTATGTTCACACATCGCGTTTTTTTCATCGTTTTTTTAATGCAAATTTTCAGCTGTGTTTTACAGTACAAGCAAAGTCTATGAGATTTCAGAAATCTCATGCTCACACCCTGGTTTTTGTATGATCAGTATTTTGTGATTTGCATTGTTTTTTGCTGAATAGAGCACGTCACTTCTTTCAGTGTATTTCACCCATTGAAAGTAATGTGTAGTGAAAAAACGCCTAGTGTGAACATAGCCTTACATCTAATTGACAATGGGGTGTTACCTTACTCCTTGTCCATGTCTAATCAGTTTGGACAGTAGGCATAATCACTACGACCAGGGGCCTGGCAGTGGCCAGTTGTCAATGTATCCACACATTTCCAGAAGATTGGCACAACGCAGAGGACCTGGGAAGAAGAGATGCCACGGTATTGTTACTTCATAGGGAATACACCTCTTTATTTTGGTAGATGAGGTCTTTGTCAAACACATCTTCAGCAGAGGAGAACGAAATGAAAGGATTAATGTATGTGTTAATGACCCAGTTCTGCGTGTGCTCTACGTAAAATGTGGCTGCAGATGGCTGTGCTGCATCGACACGTGAGGTTTGGGAGCCACCTTACATCTAATGGGTGGGGGTCTTACATTGAGGTCCCCACTTCAGACATTTCTGATATTTCCAGTGAATTTTCCAAGGAAGTTTCAGATAAAAATACCATAAGAAAATGTGGTCAACCTTGTTTCAGTTTTTTTTTTTAATATATAAGATTTTTAGTTATAGTCTTTGTTATGTTCACATAGAAGACCGGTGGGTTTTTTCTTTTTTAGGAACAAAGTATATACAGTGGGGAAAGTAAGTATTGGATACACTGACGATTTTGCAAGTTTTCCCACCTACAAAGAATGGAGAGGGCTGTAATTTTTATCGTAGGTACACTTCACCTGTGAGAGACAGAATCTAAAAATAAAAAACAGAAAATAACATTTTATAATTTTTACATACTTATTTCATGCAATTATGCAAATTAATTATTTGATACAATAGAAAAACAGATCTTAATATTTGGTACGGAAACCTTTGTTTGCAATTACAGAGGTCAGACGTTTCCTGTAGTTCTTGACCAAGTTTGCAGACACTGCAGCAGGAATTTTGGACCACTCCTCCATACAGATCTTCTCCAGATCTTTCAAGTTTCGGGACTGTTGCTGGGTGCAGTTGTCCTGTCCCCTTTGCAGAAAAGTACCCCCAAAGTATAAGGTTTCCCCAGCATGCTTCTCAGTTGGGACGGTGTTCTTGGGGTTGTACTCATCCTTCTTCTTTTTCCAAACATGTCAAGTGGAGTTGATACCAAAAAGTCCTATTTTGGTCTCATCTGACCACATGACCCTCTCCCATGCCTCCTCTGGATCACTCAGATGGTCAATGGCGAACTTCAAACGGGCCTGGACATGTGCTGGCGTGAGCAGGGGACCTTGCGTGACCTGCAGGAGTTTAATCCATGACGGCATAGTGTGTTACTAATGGTAATGTTTGAGACTGTAGTCTCGGCTCTCTTCAGGTCATTGACCAGGTCCTCCTGTGTAGTTCTGGGCTGATTCCTGACCTTTCTCAGAATCATCCTTATCCCACGGGTCGAGATCTTGCATGGAGCCCCAGACCGAGGAAGATTGACAGTCATCTTGTGTTTCTTCCGTTTTCTAATAATTGTGCCAACAGTTGTTGCTTTCTCACCAAGCTGCTTGCATATTGTCCTGTAGCCAATCCCAGCCTGGAGCAGGTCTACAATTTTGTCCCTGGTGTCCTTAGATAGCTCTTTGGTCTTAACCATGGTGGATAGGTTGGAGTGTGATTGATTGAGTGTGTGGACAGGTGTCTTTTATACAGGTAACGAGTTCAAACAGGTACAATAAATACAGGTGAGGAGTGCAGAGTAGGAGGGCTTCTGAAAGAAAAACTAACAGGTCTGTGAGAGCGAGATTTCTTGCTGGTTGGTAGGTGATCAAATACTTATTTCATGCAATGAAATGCGATTTAATTATTTAAAAATCATACAATGTGATTTTTTTTTGGGATTTTATTTTTAGATTCTGTCTCTCACAGTTGAAGTGTACCTATGATAAAAATGACAGACCTCTCCATTCTTTGTAGGTGGGAAAGCTTGCAAAATCGGCAGTGTATCAAATACTTATTTTCCCTACTGCAGGCGTGTATGTATATATATATGTGTGTGTGTGTGTGTGTGTGTGTGTGTGTGTGTGTGTATGTACAGTACAGACCAAAAGTTTGGACACACCTCATTTAAAGATTTTTTATGTATTTTCATGACTATGAAAATTGTACATTCACACTGAAGGCATCAAAACTATGAATTAACACATGTGGAAATATATACTTAACAAAAAAGTGTGAAACAACTGAAAATATGTCTTATATTCTAGGTTCTTCAAAGTAGCCACCTTTTGCTTTGATGACTGCTTTGCACACTCTTGGCATTCTCTTGATGCGCTTCAAGTGGTAGTCACCGGAAATGGTCTTCCAACAATCTTGAAGGAGTTCCCGGAGATGCTTAGCACTTGTAGGCCCTTTTGCCTTCACTCGGCGGTCCAGCTCACCCCAAACCATCTCGATTGGGTTCAGGTCTGGTGACTGTGGAGGCCAGGTCATCTGGAGTAGCACCCCATCACTCGCCTTCTTGGTCAAATAGCCCTTACACAGCCTGGAGGTGTGTTTGGGGTCATTGTTCTTTTGAAAAATAAATGATGGTCCAACTAAACGCAAACCGGATGGAATAGCATGCCGCTGCCAGATGCTGTGGTAGCCATGCTGGTTCAGTATGCCTTCAATTTTGAATAAATCTCCAACAGTGTCACCAGCAAAGCACCCCCACACCATCACTCCTCCTCCTCCATGCTTCACTGTGTGAAGCAGGCATGTAGAGTCCATCCGTTCACCTTTTATGCATCGCACAAAGACACGGTGGTTGGAACCAAAGATCTCAAATTTGGACTCATCAGACCAAAGCACAGATTTCCACTGGTCTAATGTCCATTCCTTGTGTTCTTTAGCCCAAACAAGTCTCTTCTGCTTGTTGCCTGTCCTTAGCAGTGGTTTCCTAGCAGCTATTTTACCATGAAGGCCTGCTGCACAAAGTCTCCTCTTAACAGTTGTTGAAGAGATGTTTCTGCTGCTAGAACTCTGTGTGGCATTGACCTGGTCTCTAATCTGAGCTGCTGTTAACCTGCGATTTCTGAGGCTGGTGACTCGGATAAACTTATCCTCAGAAGCAGAGGTGACTCTTGGTCTTCCTTTCCTGGGGCAGTCCTCATGTGAGACAGTTTCTTTGTAGCGCTTGATGGTTTTTGCAACTGCACTTGGGGACGCTTTCAAAGTTTTCACAATTTTTCGGACTGACTGACCTTCATTTCTTAAAGTAATGATGGCCACTCGTTTTTCTTTACTTAGAATTTGTATGATGGCAAGAAAAAAGCATCTAACAGTCTATTCAGTAGGACTATCAGCTGTGTATCCACCAGACTTCTGCACAACACAAGTGATGGTCCCAACCCCATTTATAAGGCAAGAAATCCCACTTATTAAACCTGACTGGGCACACCTGTGAAGTGAAAACCATTTCCGGTGACTACCTCTTGAAGCTCATCAAGAGAATGCCAAGAGTGTGCAAAGCAGCCATCAAAGCAAAAGGTGGCTACTTTGAAGAACCTAGAATATAAGACATATTTTCAGTTGTTTCACACGTTTTTGTTAAGTATATAATTCCACATGTGTTAATTCATAGTTTTGATGCCTTCAGTGTGAATGTACAATTTTCTTAGTCATGAAAATACAGATAAATCTTTAAATGAGAAGGTGTGTCCACCTTTTGGTCTGTACTGTATATATACACTGCTCAAAAAAATAAAGGGAACACTTAAACAACAGAATATAACTCCAAGTGCATCAAACTGTCCACTTAGGAAATGACACTGATTGACAATCAATTTCACATGCTGTTGTGCAAATGGAATAGACAATAGATGGAAATTATTGGCAATTATCAAGACACCCTCAAAGGATTGATTCTGCAGGTGGGGACCACAGACCACATCTCAGTACCAATGCTTTCTGGCAGATGTTTTGGTCACTTTTGAATGTTGGTTATGCTTTCACACTCGTGGTAGCATGAGACGGACTCTACAACCCACAGAAGTTGCTCAGGTAGTGCAGCTCATCCAGGATGGCACATCAGTGCGAGCTGTGGCAAGAAGGTTTGCTGTGTCTGTCAGCGTAGTGTCCAGAGGCTGGAGGTGCTACCAGGAGACAGGCCAGTACACCAGGAGACAAGGAGGGGGCTGTAGGAGGGCAACAACCCAGCAGCAGTACCGCTACCTCCGCCTTTGTGCAAGGAGGAACAGGGGGAGCACTGACAGAGCCCTGCAAAATGACCTCCAGCAGGCCACAAATGTTCATGTGTCTGCACAAACGGTTAGAAACCGACTCCATGAGGGTGGTATGAAGGCCCGACGTCCACAGATGGGGGTTGTGATCACATCCCAACATTGTGCAGGACGCTTGGCATTTGCCACAGAACACCAGGATTGGCAAAGTCGCCACTGGCGCCCTGTGCTCTTCACAGATGAAAGCAGGTTCACACTGAGCACATGTGACAGACATGACAGAGTCTGGAGACGCCGCGGAGAGCGATCTGCTGCCTGCAACATCCTTCAGCATGACCGGTTTGGCAGTGGGTCAGTAATGGTGTGGAGTGGCATTTCTTTGGAGGGCCGCACAGCCCTCCATGTGCTCGCCAGACGTAGCCTGACTGCCATTAGGTACCGAGATGAGATCCTCAGACCCCTTGTGAGACCATATGCTGGTGCGGTTGGCCCTGGGTTCCTCCTAATGCAGGACAATGCCAGACCTCATGTGGCTGGAGTGTGTCAGCAGTTCCTGCAAGATGAAGGCATTGAGCTATGGACTGTCCCACCCGTTCCCCAGACCTGAATCCGATTGAGCACATCTGGGACATCATGTCTCGCTCCATCCACCAACGTCACGTTGCACCATAGACTTTCCAGAAGTTGGCGGATGATTTAGTCCAGGTCTGGGAGGAGATCCCACAGGAGACCACCTCATCAGGAGCATGCCCAGGCGTTGTAGGGAGGTCATACAGGCACGTGGAGGCCGCACACAATACTGAACCTCATTTTGACTTGTTTTAAGGACATTACATCAAAGTTGGATCAGCCTGTAGTGTGTTTTTCCACTTTAATTTTGGGGGTGGCTCCAAATCCAGGCCTCCATTAGTTAATAAATTTGATTTCCATTGATGATTTTTATGTGATTTTGTTGTCAGCACTTTCAGCTTTGTACAGAACAAAGTATTCAATGAGAATATTTCATTCATTCAGATCTAGGATGTGTTATTTGAGTGTTCCCTTTATTTTTTTGAGCAGTGTATGTATATGTGTGTGTATATATATAATTTTTTTTAATTTTTTTCAATACATATTTCACTTTGGAGCTGACATAAGTCATGGACATGGGCTCTGTATCATGATATGTCTCCAATTTAGCAAATCTAGATCATGAAAGTAACTCTGTGACCTGCCATGTTGTCACCCTGAGTAATATGCTATAGGTATCATTACTGAGTCATATAGTGATGAAGTGATTGACAGTTGCTCCTGCTTTCTATCGAGCGTCTCTCCTGCTCTCTCTCTCGAGCGTCTCTCCTGCTCTCTCTCTCGAGCATCTCTCCTGCTCTCTCTCGAGCGTCTCTCCTGCTCTCTCTCTCTAGCTTCTCTCCTGCTCTTTCTCTCGAGCGTCTCTCCTGCTCTCTCTCTCTCGAGCGTCTCTCCTGCTCTCTCTCTCGAGCGTCTCTCCTGCTCTCTCTCTCGAGCTTCTCTCCTGCTCTCTCTCTCGAGCTTCTCTCCTGCTCTTTCTCTCAAGCGTCTCTCTCTCTCTTGCATCTCTCCTGCTCTCTCTCTCTCGAGCGTCTCTCCTGCTCTCTCTCTCGAGCGTCTCTCCTGCTCTCTCTCGAGCGTCTCTCCTGCTCTCTCTCGAGCGTCTCTCCTGCTCTCTCTCTCGAGCTTCTCTCCTGCTCAATCTCTCGAGCGTCTCTCTCTCTCTCGAGCGTCTCTCCTGCTCTCTCTCTCTTGAGCGTCTCTCCTGCTCTCTCTCTCTCGAGCGTCTCTCTCTCTCTTGTGTCTCTCCTGCTCTCTCTCTCTCGAGCATCTCTCCTGCTCTCTCTCTCTCGAGCGTCTCTCCTGCTCTCTCTCTCGAGCGTCTCTCCTGCTCTCTCTCTCTCTCGAGCGTCTCTCCTGCTCTCTCTCTCGAGCGTCTCTCCTGCTCTCTCTCTCTCTCGAGCGCCTCTCCTGCTCTCTCTCTCGAGCGTCTCTCCTGCTCTCTCTCTCGAGCGTCTCTCCTGCTCTCTCTCTCGAACGTTTCTCCTGCTCTCTCTCTCGAGCGTCTCTCCTGCTCTCTCTCTCTCGAGCGTCTCTCCTGCTCTCTCTCTCTCGAGCGTCTCTCCTGCTCTCTCTCTCGAGCGTCTCTCCTGCGCTCTCTCTCTCAAGCGTCTCTCCTGCTCTCTCTCTCTCGAGCGTCTCTCCTGCTCTCTCTCTCTCGAGCGTCTCTCCTGCTCTCTCTCTCGAGCGTCTCTCCTGCTCTCTCTCGAGCGTCTCTCCTGCTCTCTCTCTCGAGCGTCTCTCCTGCTCTCTCTCTCTCGAGCGTCTTTCTAGCGTCTCTCCTGCTCTCTCTCTCTCGAGCGTCTCTCCTGCTCTCTCTCGAGCGTCTCTCCTGCTCTCTCTCTCTCGAGCGTCTCTCCTGCTCTCTCTCTCTCGAGCGTCTCTCCTGCTCTCTCTCTCTAGCGTCCCTCCTGCTCTCTCTCGAGCGTCTCTCCTGCTCTCTCTCTCGAGCGTCTCTCCTGCTCTCTCTCTCGAGCGTCTCTCCTGATCTTGAGCGTCTCTCCTGCTCTCTCTCTCTCTCTCGAGCGTCTCTCCTGCTCTCTCTCTCTCGAGCGTCTTTCTAGCGTCTCTCCTGCTCTCTCTCTCGAGCGTCTCTCCTGCTCTCTCTCTCTCGAGCGTCTCTCCTGCTCTCTCTCTCGAGCGTCTCTCCTGCTCTCTCTCTTGAGCGTCTCTCCTGCTCTCTCTCTCTCGAGCGTCTTTCTAGCGTCTCTCCTGCTCTCTCTCTCGAGCGTCTCTCCTGCTCTCTCTCTCTCGAGCGTCTCTCCTGCTCTCTCTCTCGAGCGTCTCTCCTGCTCTCTCTCTTGAGCGTCTCTCCTGCTCTCTCTCTCTCGAGCGTCTCTCCTGATCTCGAGCATCTCTCCTGCTCTCTCTCTCGAGCGTCTTTCTAGCGTCTCTCCTGCTCTCTCTCTCTCGAGCGTCTTTCTAACGTCTCTCCTGCTCTCTCCAGCCCTTGTCTGCTTGATCGCTGATACTGCCATACTTTGTGGTCTGTATACACTGTGTTCCAAATTATTATGCAAATATTATTTTCTCAGATTTTCCCAAATTACCTATATGAATTGCAGTCATTGTAATTTTCCAGTCAAATAACTATTAGAGTACAATTGAAAGGTTTTTGTACAAACTGCCTATGATAACAGTATATTTAAAAAAATAAAACACTCAAACTGCACTCAAAATGCATGTTCCAAATTATTATGCACAGCAGAGTTTTCAACCTTTTAATTTTAATAAAGAACAAAAAAATGGTCTTTTTTGAAATTATAAGCATTAGCAGGTTATTACACACTGAAATCAAACAGTTTTCAACTCAAAACTTTATTCTAGGTGATGTTACATTTGCACATAGGACCGCTTGTTCGAAAGGAGCTTCTGAACTCTCTCGTCCATTGAATTTGTCAGGTTTTGGATGGTTTCTGCTTCAATTGTTTTGCATGAGGACAGAATACCCTCCCAGAGCTGTTGCTTAGATGTGAACTGCCTCCCACCATCATAGACACTCCTTTTGATGATGCTCCAGAGGTTCTCAATGGGGTTGAGGTCAGGGGAGCATGGGGGCCACACCATAAGTTTGTCCCCTTTTATGCCCATAGCAGCCAGAGATGCAGATGTGTTATGTGCAGCATGAGACGGGGCATTATCATGCATGAAAATGATCTTGCTGCGGAATGCACGGTTCTTCTTCTTGAACCATGGAAGCAAGTGCTGTTTGAGAAACTCAACATACATTATGGAGTTCATCTTTACCCCTTCAGGGATCCTAAAAGGGCCGACAATCTCTCTCCCCATGATTCCAGCCCAAAACATTACTCCACCTCCTCCTTGTTGGCGCTGTAGCTGTGTTTGCATGGGGTGTCCATCAACCAGCCATCCTCCACTCCATCCATCTGGACCATCAAGATCATTTCATGCATGATAATGCACCGTCTCATGATGCACATAACACATCTGCATCTCTGGCTGCTATGGGCATAAAAGGGGACAAACTTATGGTGTGGCCCCCATGCTCCCCTGACCTCAACCCCATTCAGAACCTCTGGAGCATCATCAAAAGGAGTGTCTATGATGGCGGGAGGCAGTTCACATCTAAGCAACAGCTCTGGGAGGGTATTCTGTCCTCATGCACAACAATTAAAGCAGAAACCATCCAAAACCTGACAAATTCAATGGACGAGAGAGTTCAGAAGCTCCTTTCGAACAAGGGGTCCTATGTGCAAATGTAACATCACCTAGAATAAAGTTTTGAGTTGAAAACTGTTTGATTTCAGTTTGTAATAACCTGCTAATGCTTAGAATTTCAAAAATGACCATTTTTTTGTTCTTTATTAAAATGAAAAGGTTGAAAACTCTGCTGTGCATAATAATTTGGAACATGCATTTTCAGTGCAGTTTGAGTGTTTTATTTTTTAAAAAATATACTGTTATCATAGGCAGTTTGTACAAAAACCGTTCAATTGTACTCTAATAGTTATTGACTGGAAAATTACAATGACTGCAATTCATATAGGTAATTTGGGAAAATCTGAGAAAATATTATTTGCATAATAATTTGGAACACAGTGTATATGTACAATTTTAATATGATCAATAGAAATATGTAAATATATTATATATATACACACACTGCTCAAAAAATAAAGGGAACACTTAAACATCACAACTCCAAGTCAATAACACTTCTGTGAAATCTACCTGTCCAGTTATGAAGCAACACGGATTGTGAATCAATTTCTCCTGCTGTTGTGCAAATGGAGCAGACAACTGGTAGAAATGATAGGCAATTAGCCAGATACCCCCTATAAAGGAGTGGTTCTGCAGGTGGTGACCACAGACCATTTCTCTGTTCTCATTCTTTTTGGCTGATGTTTTGGTCACTTTTTCATTTTGCCATTGCTCTCACCCCTAGAGGTACATTAGCATTAGGCAGTGTCTACAGTACAACCCACAGAAGTTGCTCAGGTAGTGCCGTTCATCCAGGATGGCACATCAGTGCGAGCTGTGGCAAGAAGTGTAGCTGTGTCTGTCAGCACAGTGTCCAGAGCATGGAGCAGATACCAGGAGATGTGCAGGGAGCCATAGGAGGGCAACAACCCAGCAACAGGACCGTTAACTCCTCCTTTGTGCAAGGAGGAACAGGAGGAGCACTGCCAGAGCCCTGCAAAATGACCTCCAGCTGGCCACAAATGTGCATGTGTCTGCACAAACGGTTAGAAACCGACTCCATGAGGGTGGTATGAGGGCCCGATGTCCACAGATGGGGGTTGTGCTCACAGCCCAACACCGAGCAGGACGCTTGACATTTGCCACAGAACACTAGGATTGGCAAAGTCGCCACTGGTGCCCTCTGCTCTTCACAGATGAAAGCTCAGTATTGTGTGTGGCCTCCACGTGCCTGTATGACCTCCCTACAACGCCTGGGCATGCTCCTGATGAGGTTGCGGATGGTCTCCTGTGGGATCTCCTCCCAGACCTAGACTAAAGCATCAGCCAACTCCTGAACAGTCAGTGGTGCAACGCGACGTTGGTGGATGTGACTCGCCCCCTGGGCCGTGGGGTACTCGGATCCGGGCAGTAGGGGAACGATGGGAGTAGTAGTGGCAACCCGGTTTCGTGGCTCAGGGTGGTCAGGCCAGTGGTAGTCCGTTATGTGCTGATGTTTATGTCCGACTACGCCACCCGTGGATTTGCGATTATTAGGAACCGCCGCTGCATGCCGACCGCTGGGGCTGATGAGGTGTGCAGCTAGGGTAGTGTGACTCCCCACGGGAAGAGTGCGGCCCCAGGGCAGTATAGTGGATGGTGGGAGTGATGGTGGTGAGAGTCCCAGTGCTGATAGTGCTGGAGAAGCAAGGAGCACACAGACAACAGGTTGCAGTCCAGGGTCTTTACTAGAACAGGTAAATTGACCCATAAACAGTCCCGGCTAGGAGGGGGACCTGGATGTCTGAGAGCAACGGGGAAATTGGCCCTGGTCAGGGTGAGGGTGTAGGCCTACCGTGCTTTCTGCGCTCCTTCTGGCTATCTCCTCCTGATAGGGTAACAGCCCACGTTTCCAAGCTTTCCATGTATTCTCGCCTGTATGGCCTGCGACGTGGGTTCCTTTCTGCTCCCAGCCTTGTACGGCTTTACTGGTACCTTCTGTTGTGGCAGGGCCTCCAGGCTTCTTAGGCCAAGGAATATACAGTCCCCTGCGGACTGGTTCTCTGCTGGGGGATGTGGAATCCTCTCAGCCTCAGACACCAAAGTCTGGTAAATTAAGTCCTCTTTCTGCCAAGACAGGCTCTCTTCGCCTCTTGTCTCTGGCTTGTGGCTCTCCTCCTGCCACACTTCCTCTTAGGTGCAGTGCAACTGTCTGTCCCTGTTCTGCTCTGGGACAAGTCTCAATGCTGAGACAGGCCATCCAGTTCTCTCTAACCCTGCCCCCAGCACCAGCTTTTATAGGGGCAGCCTGCTCCCCCTACTGGCCTGAGACAGGAGGCATTGCATGCTAATGTTCCCCTGACTAGAGAACCTCCCCCTTGCTCTCAGACACAGCTTTAATACATTTTGTGGCATCCAGGCCAGGGTGACACATTCCCCCCTAGTGAAATTTAGTACTCCGGGACTAAACAATAAACAAAGACAATAAAACATTAATAGACATTAATAGACAGACGACGCACAAATTGAGTTCTTAAGGTCACAGTGTGGCCTGTGACCGGGTGTCCATATCACCAATACAACGGGGAGCCTTAACCAGGTGGGGGTCTGTCCTACCCCAAGTCCTTCACAGTCTTAGTTCATTCCTTGGTTAGGCTCCGAACGCAGTCCATACCAGGTCCCGGTTATAAAAGGTCCATAACCTGTGAGTCCTTACAGTAACTGCAAGAAACTGAAACACGGAATTACCAAACATGCATGTAACTTTGCAAACAATTCAACATTTGGCAACAAGGTTATTTACAATTTTAGTGCGCTCTATATTCTCCAGCGAGCGGGTATCAGCCCCTTTGTGCTCCTGGTTGACCTACGTAGCCCACTGTCTGGTGGTGGACCAACCTGGCTTTCCCCACTAGCGTTAGGGGTACAGCTATCAGCTGGGTGTACAGGTAGGGAAGGCAGCTGTCTGTGGGTCCTTTGGCTTACCGCAGGCATGGCAGGCTCACTGTCAGCAGAGGGTTGACTCTCCTGGGCTGCTGGTACAGGCTCTTCTGCCTCTGGAACCGCTTGCTCCTCTTCACCTTCCGGCTCTGGTGTTGGTTGTTGCTGTGCCGGTTGCAGGAAATGCAGGACGGGTACCACTATGGCATCATTTATGCGAGTCCAGGACTGAGGGAACTCTCCGAGAACGGTGCTGATCATTTCTTCCTTGTCCTCTGCGGGTTCAAGGTCACTCTGATCCTCTTCTGCACTACGGAGTTGCTCGGGGCATCTTTTGAGATGGTCTCTGGAGACGGTACTAGTGGTTTCTCCTCCGTCCTTGGTGATCACGCACACCTTCGGGTTGTCGTGATCAGACTGCAGTACGGTGTAGGGTTCCCTTTCCCACTGGTCGTCCAACTTGTGAAGCCTTCTTTTTCGCTTTAGGACTTGCTCACCAGGTTCTAGGGGACCAGCAGGGGCGTGTTGGTTGAAGAGTTTTTCTTGCCTCTCTCTCACCTGGGCCAGGCTCTGCTCCACAGTCTACTGCACCTTCTTGTACTGCAGTTGCCTTTCCGTATCCCAGTCCGCATCCGGGGAGGTGTCCTCAGGCGTTAGGACTCCCATCTCCAGGTCTATAGGCAGCTTACCCGGTCTGGGTCGCATCAGGTAAGCCGGGGTGCAGTTGGTAGCATTCACCGGGATATGATTGTATAAGTCTATCAGGTCCGGCAGTTTTTCTGGCCACAGGCTGCGCTCCTCCAGGGGCAACGTCTTCAGGAGATCAATGACTATATTGTTCATCTTCTCACACATCCCGTTGGTTTGTGGGTGGTAAGGCGTTGTCCGAATCTTCTTACAGCCATAGAGGTTGCCGAACTCCTGGAAGATTTCAGCCTCGAACGCTGGACCCTGGTCTGTCAGGACCTGTTCCGGATACCCGTGTGGACGGCAGAAATATTGCTGGAAGGCTCTGGCCGCTGTTTGGGCTGTCAAGTCTTTTACTGGGACCACCACTAGAAAACGGGAATAGTGGTCCATGATTGTCAGGGCATAAATGTATCCTGACCGGCTGGGAGCCAATTTGACATGGTCCAGAGCTACCAGCTCAAGAGGCTGCGTGGTGACGATGGGCCTCAAGGGTGTCTTCTGGCTGGTGCGGTCCTTCCTCCTTAGGTGACAAGGGCCACAGTCTCTGCACCATTTTTCTACAGCTCCTCTCATGCCGACCCAAAAGAACCTTCCTCTTAGTAGGAACTCCAGTTTCTTCCAACCGAACCGATGTGTCCCGCTCTGTCATGGTAAGCCCCCAGGACCATAGCTGCATCCCGCCTTGGGACCACGACTTGCCAGGTCAGCTCGTGCGTCCGGTGGTTGACAATCCTTCTGCACAACTTGCCTTCGTAGAGGAACAGCTTGCTCTTCTCTTTCCATAGCTGCTTGGCTTCCTCTGGAGCATCCGGATCTATGCGTGCATCTTCCTGGGTCAGCAGATCTTTCACCAGGCGGATGGCAGGGTCACTATCTTGGGTCTCGGCCCAGCTGTGTTGAGGTAGGGGATTTATCATCACGGTTGTTAGATCCTCCTCCTTCACGCGGTGGGAGTATTGAGCAGCTCCATACCGGTGAAACGCGGGGAGTTCTACCTCCTCCAGCTCTTCTGGGTCTTCGTCACCTTCAGATAAGTGAGGCATCCTCGATAGGGCGTCAGCGTTGGCATTGGTTTTGCCGGCCCGGTACTTGATCAGTCATAGTTGGAGAGACGGGCCATCCACCGCTGTTCTAGGGCACCCAGTCTTGCATTGTCCAGGTGTGTCAACGGGTTGTTGTCCATGTACACGGTGAACTTTGCGGAGGCCAGGTAATGCTTGAAGCGTTCCGTCACGGCCCACACCACCGCCAAGAATTCTAGCTTGAAGGAGCTGTAATTCTCCGGGTTCCTCTTGGTGGGTCTCAGCTTCCGGCTGGCGTACGCGATCACCCTTTCTCTGCCCTGTTGGTTTTGGAACAGTACGGCTCCCAGTCCCACATTACTGGCATCTGTGTGGAGAATGAAAGGCTGGCCATAATCAGGGTAGGCCAGGATCTCGTCCCCTGTGAGGGCCATCTTTAGCTGGCGGAAGGACTCCTCTTCCGGTTTATCCCACTTGAAGGGCGGCTTTTGGCTCCTGGACTTAGACTGTCCGATCAGGAGGTCCTGCATAGGAGCTGCCATCTTAGTGAACCCGGGGATGAACCTTCGGTAGTAGCCTACCAACCCGAGAAACTGTCTCACCTCTTTGATGTTCGAGGGGCTTGGCCAGCTCTTGATTGCCGTGACCTTGTCAGGGTCGGGGGCCACTCCTTCCGCGCTTACCACGTGCCCTAGGTACTGGTCCTTTGGTTTCAGCAGGTGACACTTCGATGGTTTCACCTTCAGGCCATAGCCTGCCAGGGCTTCGAACACCTCGGCCAGGTGCTTTAGGTGGTCCTCGTAGGTCTTCGAATAGACGATCACGTCGTCCAGGTAAAGGAGGACCGTCTCGAAGTTTCGGTGCCCGAGACATCATTCCATCAGCCTCTGGAAGGTCCCTGGTGCGTTGCAGAGCCCGAAGGGCATACAGTTGAACTCACTCAGTCCCATCGGGGTGGTGAAGGCAGTCTTCTCCTTGTCAGCCTCTGCCACAGGAACCTGCCAGTACCCGCTAGTAAGGTCCAAAGTAGAAAAGAAGTTAGCAGATTTTAGTGCGGCTAAAGACTCCTCTATTCTAGGCAGCGGATATGCGTCTTTGTGGGTGATACGGTTGATTTGTCTATAGTCCACGCACATTCTCATGGTGCCGTCTTTCTTTTTGACCAGAACCAAGGGGGCTGCCCAGGGGCTACAGCTGTCTCTAATAACCCCAGCTTCTTTCATCTCTCTTAGCATGCCCTTTGCGTTCTGATAATGTGCAGGGGGTACAGGTCTGTGCCTCTCTTTTATTGGTGGGTGGCTCCCTGTGGGGATGTGGTGTTCTATCCCTTTTACTCTGCCGAAGTCTAGCGGGTGCTTACTAAAGACTCTCTCGTACTCCTGTACCACCCGGTAGACTCCTTGTTTTTGGTGCAGGGGAGTGGAGTCAGCACCCACATGGAGTTTCTGGCACCAGTCCTCCTTTTGTTTCTGGGAGCCATTACCCTCCGCCTGAGGAGATGGAGGCAAGGGTTCCACGGCCCTGATAGCTTTGTGTTCGACAACAAACAGTTTGGCGAGTGTAGCGTACCTGGGTAAGTGTACTTCCCTCTCCCCAATGTTGAGGATGCGGACGGGCACCCTCCCATGACGGACATCAACCACCCCCCGGGCTGTCAAAATGGTGGGCCTGCTGTCTGAGTACACGGGTTCTACCATGGCTTGGTAGTCTCTACCTCTCAACCCGATTGCAGTCCGACACCAGATCATCATTTCACTTTTGGGAGGCATGGAAATGGGGAATGGGTCACTCAGTCTTACGCTACCGATCTCACCACCAGACAGTTCTACCTGCTGCCGTCTCATCAGGGCTTTTATCTCCTTGTTGAGGACTCTCTGTTGGCTGGAACTAGCATTCACCGCCACCTGTTGTAGAATTACAATTACCTCTGAAAGACAATTTTCAATTACGTTAGTACCCACAGTTATTTTAGGGTGACTTTCACGACGGTCAATGTCCACAATAATCACCCCCTGTGCCGGCAGTTCAACTTTACCAATTTTAATGGTCATCTCCTTGAACCCCATCTGCGGCACGGGTAAGCCATTACTGGCGATGATGCTCAAGTTATTGTCTGGATACCGTGTGATATCAGCATCAGTCCAATACTGCTTAAAAAGTACATAAGGGATAGTGGTTACTTGTGACCTATTATCCAGCAAGGCGCTCATGGGGATACCGTCCAGCACCATGGGTAAAACCGGGCGCCCCCCAACGTACTTATTACGCCAATTGTAAGGGCCTGGTGATCTTATGCCTGGGGGTTGGCCCTTTGCCCCAGGTTGGACCCTTTTAAATTACAGTACCTGGAAATGTGTCCGGGCTGGTTGCATCGACGGCAAATGGGCTGTCCATCCTCTGCGTAGCGGTCTGTGGGCCTCCCTCGGAACGACGGGATCCTCCTCTGTCGACGCCACGGGACATCCTCCGGACTTGAAGCCAGCTCGATGGGTCTTGACTGGTCCACTTGCAACGCCTGGACGGTCCTGGTCAACGCCGCGACGCTCCTGGTCAGCTCCTGGACTTGGTGGTGCAGGTCTTTCGACGGGGCTTGGTTCAGGGCCTGTGCATCAGCCCCCACGGGATCCATAGAGGAGGGCGCCGCCTCCTGGTGGTTGGTGAGAGCAGGGCGCCGGGGGTTTATAGCGCCACTGGTTGCAGATTCACGGAGCACCCTTATGGCCCTGTCCTTAAATTGGGCAAAGGTTAGGTCGGGGTTCTGAAAGAACATGAGACGCAGTTGGGCCCTGTGGGCGCTAGACAGCAGACCTTCTATGAATTGTTCTGTTAGCAGCTTATCCGTTTCCTGCACACTGCCAGGGTCAGTTTGTTGAATAGCCCTCAAGGCTTCCTGCAGATTTAGGGCATAGTCTCTGATGCTGTCCTGTGCCCGCTGCTTACATCCATAGAACCTCATTTTAATCTCAGCGGAGGTACGTGTGTCAAAGGTACCCCGCAGCCGGGCCAGAATACCCTTCACAGTCCTTTTATCCTCAGTGGGCCATGATTTTACCTCCCTTTGGGCTGCGCCAGTTAACTGCCCTGTCAATATGCTGACCTTCTGTTCCTCTGTCAGGGGGTAAACGTGGAACAAACTGTATAGCCTTTCCTTGAAGTCAGTTAGGGCATGGGGCTCCCCTGAGTATTTGGGCAGCCAGGCCGCTCCAGGGATGTAGGGCAGGGAAAAGGGCATCACCGCTGCTGCAGCTGCGTTGGTGGTAGTGGGCGCCTCTGTGTCCGACATCTTCCTCCCCCCTAGTTAAGCGTGGCCTACCTTCCGACGATCCTCTTCTGTAGGCCGCGGCTCCGCTGCTGCTGCTCTGGACGAGGACCTTGCGTCGCGTCCTGATGACGTCAGCGTCGCTCTCTCTCCCTTCCAGGACCTTGCGCAGCGTCGGTGCGTGGGGCGGAGCTTCGGATCTCGCGCGGTTTTGAAGTCCACGCCCCTCTTCTTCCCGCGCGGCGTCCTGAAGATGGCGTCCGATGGCGAGAAACAGCTGCGGATGGCGGGAAGACGGCAGAAGACGGCGGGAAACAGTCCAAGATGGCGTCTGATGGCGGGAATCGGCTCCGGATGGCGGGAAACGACTCCGGACGGCGGGAAACTTCGCCACAGGTAAGTTACAAAAGTCTTTTTCAGGCACGCAGTACCCGGTGGTTGCGGGCATGAAATCCTGCCGACTACGCCAAAGCTGACTCGCCCCTTGGGCCGTGGGGCACTCGGATCCGGGCAGTCTGGGAACGATGGGAGTAGTAGTGGCAACCCGGTTCCGTGGCTCAGGGTGGTCAGGCCAGTGGTAGTCCGTTATGTGCTATTGATTATGTCCGACTACGCCACCCGTGGATTGCGGTTATTAGGAACCGCCGCTGCATGCCGACCGCTGGGGCTGATGAGGTGTGCAGCTAGGGTAGTGTGACTCCCCACGGGAAGAGTGCGGCCCCAGGGCAGTATAGTGGATAGTGGGAGTGATGGTGGTGAGAGTCCCAGTGCTGATAGTGCTGGAGAAGCAAGGAGCACACAGACAACAGGTTGCAGTCCAGGGTCTTTACTAGAACAGGTAAATTGACCCATAAACAGTCCCGGCTAGGAGGGGGACCTGGATGTCTGAGAGCAACGGGGAAATTGGCCCTGGTCAGGGTAAGGGTGTAGGCCTACCGTGCTTTCTGCGCTCCTTCTGGCTATCTCCTCCTGATAGGGTAACAGCCCACGTTTCCAAGCTTTCTGTGTATTCTCGCCTGTATGGCCTGCGACGTGGGTTCCTTTCTGCTCCCAGCCTTGTACGGCTTTACTGGTCCCTTCTGTTGTGGCAGGGCCTCCAGGCTTCTTAGGCCAAGGAATATACAGTCCCCTGCGGACTGGTTCTCTGCTGGGGGATGTGGAATCCTCTCAGCCTCAGACACCAAAGTCTGGTAAATTAAGTCCTCTTTCTGCCAAGACAGGCTCTCTTCGCCTCTTGTCTCTGGCTTGTGGCTCTCCTCCTGCCACACTTCCTCTTAGGTGCAGTGCAACTGTCTGTCCCTGTTCTGCTCTGGGACAAGTCTCAATGCTGAGACAGGCCATCCAGTTCTCTCTAACCCTGCCCCCAGCACCAGTTTTTATAGGGGCAGCCTGCTCCCCCTACTGGCCTGAGACAGGAGGCATTGCATGCTAATGTTCCCCTGACTAGAGAACCTCCCCCTTGCTCTCAGACACAGCTTTAATACATTTTGTGGCATCCAGGCCAGGGTGACACAGATGGAGCGAGACATGATGTCCCAGATGTGCTCAATCGGATTCAGGTCTGGGGAACAGGCGGGCCAGTCCATAGCTTCAATGCCTTCACCTTGCAGAAACTGCTGACACACTCCAGCCACATGAGGTCTGGCAATGTCCTGCATACTGCATAAGGGGCATAATGGGGGCATTACACTGTGTGGGGGCATAATACATACTACATAAGGGGCATAATGGGGGCATTAAACTTTTTGGGGCATCATACATACTGCATAAGGGGCATAATGGGGGCAATACACTGTGTGGGGGCATCATACATACTGCATAAGGGGCATAATGGGGGCATTACATTGTGTGGTAGCATCATACATCTTGTATAAGGGGCATAATGGGGGCATTACACTGTGTGGGAGCATCATACATACTGCATGAGGGGCATAATGGTGGCATACACTGTGTGGTGCATCATACATACTGTATAAGGGGCATAATGGGGGCATTACACTGTGTGGGGCATCATATATACTGTATAAGGGGCATAATGGGGCATTACACTGTGTGGGGGCATCATACATACTGCATAAGGGGCATAATGGGGGCATTACACTGTGTGGGGGCATCATACATACTGCATAAGGAGCATAATGGGGGCATTACACTGTGTGGGGGCATCATGTATACTGCATAAGGGGCATAATGGGGGCATTACACTGTGTGGGGGCATCATACATCCTGCATAAGGGGCATAATGGGGGCATTACACTGTGTGGGGGGCATCATACATCCTGCATAAGGGGCATAACACTGTGTGGGGGCATCATACATCCTGCATAAGGGGCATAATGGGGGCATTACACTGTGTGGGGGGCATCATACATACTGCATAAGGGGCATAATGGGGGCATTACACTGTGTGGGGGCATCATACATCCTGCATAAGGGGCATAATGGGGGCATTACACTGTGTGGGGGCATCATACATCCTGCATAAGGGGCATAATGGGGGCATTACACTGTGTGGGGGCATCATACATACTGCATAAGGGGCATAATGGGG
The DNA here is from genome assembly GCF_046119375.1 of Phyllobates terribilis. Lineage (NCBI taxonomy): Eukaryota > Metazoa > Chordata > Amphibia > Anura > Dendrobatidae > Phyllobates > Phyllobates terribilis. The sequence continues at coordinate 4,302,610 of NW_027362891.1, forward strand.
GCATTACACTGTGGGGGGCATAATGCATCCTACATAAGGGGCATAATGGGGGCATTACACTGTGTGGGGGCATCATACATACTGCATAAGGGGTATAATGGGGGCATTACACTGTGGGGGGCATCATGCATCCTACATAAGGGGCATAATGGGGGCATTACACTGTGTGGGGGCATCATACATTCTGTATAAGGGGCATAATGGGGGCATTACACTGTGGGGCCAGTAAAGGGGCCCTTTACTATGAGAACAATACGTTTCCTCCCTTCCTGTCTCCATAGTTGGGTCGTATGTATCTATTACAGGAAACAGAACAAAAACCTTATGATTCTTATAAAGGGGCAACACAAGACCCCAAAAGAGTCTCTGTGCTCAAGGGGTTAATGCCCCCTGCGCCCAGTAATGGGGGATCCCCACATACCTCCACCTGCAGAGCCGCCACCACATATATGGCTGCTCTGTGCGCACAGGAGCTGTGATGAGGTCACAGGAGGGGAAGAGTCAGGGGTCACATGATCAGGGGCCTCAGTGGATGTGTGACACCCCAGGGGTCTGGTTGCCACAGTGATAGAGATATTATGTCTGAGAGCAGGTGGGAGGTCCTTTGGTCAGGGATCCTGTGCATGCCACACCTCCTGCCCAGTCTTGGGAGGGGAAGGACTTCCCCTATATAAACCTGGGGCTGAGGCAGGGTAGGGAGTTCTGAGAGGAGAAGACAGGGAGCAGAGCTGCTCTATGGGCTCTGCTCCACAGGCAGGCCCTGTCCAGGGGCCTGAGCCTGGAGTCAAGGAGAGTAGAGACAAGAAACAGTCATATGAAGAAACAGCAGAAGCTCAGTGGGAGCAATACTAATACGAGTCAGGGGCTGGCAGCTGCAGAGCTCGCCCTGACTGAGAAGCTTTCTTACCGGACCCGGCGTCCGAGGCTGTGGGGACTAACTCTTACCCAGCAGCAGAAGCCGACCGGCAGGGGATTTCAGGTCCTCAGGCCCAGAAACCCGAAGGCACGGTCACACGCGTGGGACCAGCACCGCCATCGTGGAGCGGAAGCCATTAGAAGGCCCCGAGTCACCGGCTATACGGGTGAGCACCACACGGTACACTCAGGGACGTGGGCTACTTATATCCGCTTCTAGCAAGGTAGCCAGAAGAGTACAGTCAGTTTGGGAGGCCTACAACTCCGCCTGGCCAGGGGAGATCCCATCTGCTCAAGGACTGACCAGGCCCCGTTCGCTAGCAAGTACTCTGGGAGGGTCTATCGTTGTTACCAGTAAAGACCCTGAATTACACCGCACCGTCTCTGAGTGGTTCCTGCTACCCCCATTTTCCACGACGGCTGCCCTGAGGCCATACCCCTCCCGTTGGGGGTTATACTATCACGCTGCACAATTCTACACCGGCCTCAGCGGTCTGCCCTGCAGCGGCAGCTCCATAGCTGCAAATCAACGGGTGGCGTAGTCGACACTCAAATAACATCTATCAAGACTGCCACACACTGAGTTGACTCCCTGGGCACGGACCGGGTCCCCGCCACTCGGAGACTACAACCCTCATCTGATCCGGTTCCGGGTAAGCCCCGTGAGCGAGACGCTGCGCGACACAGCAGGCCCAGGGGCGCGTCAGATGCAGGACTCTGCTGTGCTGGTTGTCATGGTGCTGGATGAGCTGAAGTTTATGTGTGGGGTCAGGAGTAGTGTTGAGCGATACCTTCCGATATCGGGAAATATCGTATCAGATTGGATAGGACCGATACCCAAAAGTATCGGATATCGCCGATTCCGATACCGGAAACCAATGCAAGTCAATGGGACACTAATATCGGAAAGCCATCCCAGCGTGAGAGAATTCTCCTGATTGTTTAAAAGCCGGCGGGCGGTAAAAAGCCGCCGGCTTTTAAACAATCACACAGCCCCATACTGCTTCCCCGCAGCCTCCCACCCCGATCCTGCGCTCCCCCCGCCACCTCCCATCCCGATCGTAAGTTAGGACCGGGCGGGGAGCGCAGCACCAAGGAGCAGGGAGCGAAGGACCCGGGCGGGGAAGCCGGCAGTGAAAAGACTACACCGCCGGCTTTCCCGTTCTGTGCTGCGCTCTCCCGCCGGTTATTTCAAATGAACAGCTGAGGTATCAGGTGATGCTGATCAGCTGTTCATTTGAAGTAGCCGCGGTGCCCTCAGAGGGTTCATGTGAGTTCATGCTTCACTGCATGAACTCACATGAACTTTCCCACGGCCGCACAGGTCAGCCTCACCTCCCAGACCATCAGACCCATCATGATTGGTGTGTGCGCAGGTGTCTGTGCGATGTGTGCGGGTGTGTGCGCGATGTCTGCGGGTGTCTGCGTGCAGGCAGACATAGGCTAATGTGACACTACTACTCCCATCGGCCTATGTCTGTCCCCCGTCCACTTGTGCCAGCAGGATCAGCTCGATGGGAGCAGTAGCTATTTTAGCTGCCCCATATGTTATTTTTGCCCCTATACATCTTTTATGTTTTTAGGCCCCCCATATATTTTTTTTGTTTTTGGTCCCCAATAAATTTAAATACATTTTTCATTGGTGGCCAGTGGTTACCTAAAATAAATTAGTTCATACATTACCTGTCCCCGCCGATCGCCACCTAAAATAAAGTAAAAAATAAAAAACTACACCTATACTCACCTAGACACCTAATTCCCCGAAGCCATCGATCTCCTGTAATAAAATATAAAATAATAAACCACAACCTTATCCTTACCCCTCCGTAGTAGTCCACGAGTGTCCCACGAAGATCTCCAGTTTAGAGCAGCCACATAAAATGTGACCGCTCTAAACCACTGCCGCCGCTAGAATGACGGGGCCGTAAAGCAGCCCCATCATTGCATAAACCGGTGTCTAGGTGAGTATAGGTGTAGTTTTTTATTTTTTACTTTATTTTAGGTGGCGATCAGGTAATGTATGAACTAATTTATTTTAGGTAACCACTGGCCACCAATGAAAAATGTATTTAAAATTTATTGGGGACCAAAAACAAAAAAAATATATGGGGGGCCTAAAAACATAAAAGATGTATAGGGGCAAAAATAACATATGGGGCAGTTTAAATAGCAGGATCAGGCTGATGGGAACTACTGCTCCCATCGAGCTGATCCTGCTGGCACGAGTGGACGGGGGACAGACAAAGGCCGATGTGAGTAGTAGTGTCACATCGGCCTATGTCTGCCTGCACGCAGACACCCGCAGACATCGCGCACACACCCGCACACATCGCACAGACACCCGCGCACACTCCAATCATGATGGGTCTGATGGTCTGGGAGGTGAGGCTGACCTGTGCGGCCGTGGGAAAGTTCATGTGAGTTCATGCAGTGAAGCATGAACTCACATGAACCCTCTGAGGGCACCGCAGCTACTTCAAATGAACAGCTGATCAGCATCACCTGATACCTCAGCTGTTCATTTGAAATAACCGGCGGGAGAGCGCAGCACAAAACGGGAAAGCCGGCGGTGAAGTCTTTTCCCTGCCGGCTTCCCCGCCTGGGTCCTTCGCTCCCTGCTCCTTGGTGCTGCGCTCCCCGCCCGGTCCTAACTTACGATCGGGATGTGAGGTGGCGGGGGGAGCGCAGGATCGGGGTGGGAGGCTGCGGGGAAGCAGTATGGGGCTGTGTGATTGTTTAAAAGCCGGCGGCTTTTTACCGCCTGCCGGCTTTTAAACAATCAGGAGAATTCTCTCACGCTGGGATGGCATTCCGATATTAGCGTCCCATTGACTTGCATTGGTTTCCGGTATCGGAATCGGCGATATCCGATACTTTTTGGGTATCGGTCCGATCCAATCCGATCCGATATTTCCCGATATCGGAAGGTATCGCTCAACATTAAGTAATACATAAGAATAATATGTACTATGTCTGACCACTACAAACACTCATCTGAACTGGTCCAAGTGCTGTCAGGTTTTTTCACGGGCAGCACTTAGACAATACGGTCGTGTGAATATAGGCTTATGATGCATCTGGTAATAAACATGTTAAGGATGGGCCGCTACTCATGGGCCACTGCTGTGTGCTTGCCCCCCAGGCTAAAATGTGCCAGCCAGCCCCTGCTGCACCGGGTGCCAGAAAACCTAGATACACCTTTGGAATAGGTATCCTGCAAAGTAAGGATGGGGTTTGGTGTTTTTAAATGATTTTATTGACTCTGTGCATTTATATTTTGTATCAATAATATGATATGGTTATATATATCTTCTGGATATCAGGAGGGCTTATCCCTGTGCCTTGACTCTCTCCTTCTCCTTCGATGTCCTGTATAGGCCAAAAAAAACTACGCGTTTCGAGGACTCACAGTTCCTCTTCGTCAGCTTCTCGCTGGTAGTCAAACTGGTAACCTAATAAAGTCCAAACGCCCCCCACAAAGATAATACAACCAAAGAAATGGAGGAAGATCCAATACTAACAAGACGGTGCAAAAGGACATATGGAGGTGCAATAGAACTAAGATAGAATTCCAATAAGAATAGACTGTGTGTGAAAAAAATAATAATAAAAAAGACTTTGTTCAAACTTTCACAATTAGTTAAAAATGAATAAAAATTATATACTTATATTTCTGATGGCTATAAAAAACAGTCTGTTAATCAGTGTATATTACCAGGATAGTATAAATTCGGCACTTAGTACCATCCAGAGATAAAAAGGAAAAAATGAAGGAGAAAAATAAAAACATTATATAGTATCTCCAATAGGGGTATCAATGTATAGAAACAAATACATATATAAAATAGGTGGATTCAAAGGAATATATCCAAAAGACATATTATATTGATAAAATATAAGGAGGTTCATAAAAGTGCAATGTAAATGTTCAATTGGTACTGGGATAAAAAATACATACAGTATATACCGCTGCGAGTTGAAGGCATACAGCTGACTCTCGTGATTAAGGCCCTTCAGAGCCAAGCTATTTAATGTGAAGATCCATTTGGATTCCATCCGCGACATTAATCTCAGGTAATCACCTCCCCTCCATTTTGTGGGGACTAATCGGATCCCACAAAACTTAGTGTCCTTATAAGATTGGTTGTGGAACTTCCGGTAGTGCCGGGACAGTGGATGCCCTTCAAAACCTTCATTCATGTTGATAAAGTGTTCCTTCAGCCTTTTGATAACTTGCGCTTTGTACAGACATCTCCTCCTGCCAAGGCATAAAAAGGGCGTGGCTTGGGGTGTGGATAGGGGCGTGGCCAGACTACGCGTGCCGCATGGTTTCGCCCTCTTTCTAGTCCTCATAGGTTGGCGGTATGCTTGTACTGAGGAGATCTGGGATATCAGTGATTAGGTCCCATATTGTGCACTGTAAGGTCTGGAAAAGCTCCTTCTATCCGTCTCTGTAGCACCAGAGGAAGAACAGAGGGGAAAAGACAGGATTTTCTACATGTCGCGTTATGTAGATGTTCTGCAGATTTATCACAACCGTCCACAAGAAGAAACTGCCATCACAGAGCCGCCTTTAGCTGTTGGAAAAGTTTAAACTTAGTTTTGAATAGTTGCTATAGCCAACAAGGACTTTCTATTTATGCTGGGTCACATGATGCTGGTGCTGGGTGATTTCATGTGACGGAATGTTGTGGGTGATGATGTCACAGAGGGCGTTGTGATGTCACCCTTGGGGTATATAAGGGGGCTCCATCCACCTGGAGCTCATATCTCATTGGCCATATCTTGGTGCTGAGATACCCCCTGGAGACAATGAGGATCGCCATATTGTTTCTGTGCTGTACCCTGTTCTACCCTGTGAATTACCATAGGCTGCCGGTGAGTACCTGTCTATTATTACATATGGAGGACGTTTAGAATCAGCTGCGGCAGGGGAAGGGGATGGGGAGGGGGGTCCTGTAAGAATTTACCTGCGGGAATAAGAGGTTATGGCAGGGAAAGGAGCTTAGGAAGTGACAGTCAGAGGGGATATAAGTGTGGGGTGACCCCTCTGACTCCCACATTCCTGCCTTGTCCTTGTAGTGATTAATGACTTTGGTGTTGTTCCTTATATATCACTTTGCAGTCACCAGTGATCGCTCCGCACTGTGATCCTAAACTACAGTCTCATTTACCTTTTTGCAAACGCCCAGAAGGGGAGGAGTGACATCACACCCATGTGAGCAGATCCCGCCCACTTTTACTGCAGTCGTAATGCGAGCTAGCTGTATTCTGTTTTCATGGAAATATCAGCAGCTGCTCCCCCTAGTGTTTACAAGATGAAAACATCAAAAGAGTTAAAATATTTTTTTCAGATTTTATACCATTAAAACCTTTTTAAATATATATGTGTATTTATATATAAATATAAATACTTTACAATTTTACAATTGTAAAAAAATTGCTGACACTTTCCCTTTAAAAGATCTAAAGACGTTCTGCTTCATGTGCCATTGTGACCAATCACAGCACAGATTATATTTTTTAAACTTTTCTTGAAAAACTGAAGCTGCTCCGTGATTGGAAATCATGTGGAAGGGTTCTCTTTTAGACATTTAGTTAGGTCCAAAGTATCAGTGACATGATGGATAGAACTGTGCAATGATGTCACAGAGGGCTTTGTGATGTCACCCCTGGGTATATTAGAAGCCTCGGCCCATCTGCAGCTTGTATCTCATTGACCATACCTTGGTGCTGAGAGACCTCTGGAGATGATGAGTATCATCCTATCATTTCTGTGCTTTACGTTGCTCTACCCCCCACATTACAGTACACTGAGGGCGAGTATGTTCTCATCAATATGGAGGTCACAAGGATCAGCTAATGAGAATATCGCCTCTTGCAGGACTTCTCATACTGGACACGTGACCGTCCGTCATATGAAAGTCCAACTGTAAATAATATTCCATGGACCCTGGAGGTGAATCCCAAACTTCTTCCTGATCTTCTCAATGGGATATTTCTGAAAGTTGCTTGATAATGTATCCATCACTGTATAATAACAAGGGCTCTCTGTTTGACTGGATTGGGTATAAATATACAGGACTTTATTATGTTTTTTTTCTTTATTATAGGATGACCCACTACCCGTGGATCTCAGAAGAAGCACCTATCAAGCTTCCATCAATCTTCCTCTTTGGCTCTTCCGTGACGCAGTTTTTGTTGCGGTGATGACACTACTGACAATACTAGAGTATTTGGCCTTAAGTCTTGTCCTGAGCAAGTGGGCAATGTCTGAACCTGGTGAAACAATCAGAAAACTCCTGAGAACAAAACCATTCTGAAGGAACAAAGTGCTTGTAAGGAGCCGATTTGCATCCCTCAGATTCAGAAGCAAGACTCCAGGAGAACACCTTTCCTGCCCAATGGCAAATGTTCTACTCCATCCATGGCTCCTGCACCGCAGGATGCGAAAAAGGTTCCTAGTTGCAACTATAAAGTGGCGTTCAGTGATATTGTCTGGGTCAGAATGATCCCTCACAACAATATAGGAAGAAGAGCTCGAAGTTCAACGGAGCTTAAAGAGAGGTTACTGATTTTTCAGAGAAGCCAACAACCCAGAATTCCAGAGCCAAGAGCACCAGAACCTAGAACACCAGAACCTACCATGTCAGAACCTAGTATGTCAGAACCTAGAATGCCAGAGCCTGAAATGCCTACAACACCTCAACCCAAAATCAAGAGGAGAAGATGTTTCCTTAGATGTCTTAGAGGCGAGGAAGATTGAGAAGGCAACTGCTTGAACTTTCCCATTGCTCGTGTTTTCATCACAGGTTAGTCCTATACATGCTGTCTGATGGGCACCATCTTACTACATACAATGCAGCATTGCACCTGAAATCGCATGGATATTTTGTCACACACTTGCACTTTAGCACCTTATCATATGGCGCATATATCTATGAACGCTTTGCTAAGTATCACTGTCTAGTATGTGCTTCTGATGAACCTATTTTAGGAAAACGTGTCGAGGTTTGGCATACTATGTACTTGAGTTTGGCGTACTATGTGCTTGTTGGTAAATTCTATTGCCATCTATAATCTACTAGATATTATAATGTCTCTGGTGGGATGCCCCATGCCGAATTGTTGATAACTGACTATGAGCATTGTCCTCTATTTCTTATCTACTATGGTTACAGGTTGATGTGAAGAGAGCTGTGCCATTGGTAGCGATTTTTCTACTGATTTGTCAGTTATATTTATGTTAGTTTAGCAAATTTCTGCTTGTAGGGTCTAATGTTTTACCATAGTGTATGTTCTGTGAGCTAAATTGTCATACTTATGCACTAGATAGATTATAAATTGTGATGCTTATGTACAAGATAGATTATTAGTTTAATCGGTGATTTTTTAAATATTTTTTAGCATCAGGAGACTCAAGAATCGCATCTTACAGAAGACAAGAAGCCTAAATGCCGAAGGGTGATGACCTGTTGATGGCCCACAGCTGGAGGGTCATTACCTCTTGATGGCACAAAACTGGACAGAAGATAAAAACATTTGATGGCACACAGCCGGAGGGTGATGATCTATTGATGGCCATAGCCAGAGGGTCATTACCTGTTGATGGCACACAGCCGGAGGGTGATGACCTATTGATGACCATAGCCAGAGGGTCATTACCTGTTGATGGCACACAGCTGGAGGATGATGACCTATTGATGGCCATAGCCAGAGGGTCATTACCTGTTGATGGCACACAGCCGGACAGAGGATAATTACCTGTTGATGGCACACAGACGGATGGTCATTACCTGTTCATGGCGCACTGCCGGATGGTCATTACCTATTGATGGCACACAGCCGGAGGGTGATGACCAATTGATGGCCATAGCCAGAGGGTCATTACCTGTTGATGGTGCACTGCCGGATGGTCATTACCTGTTGATGGCACACAGCCGGATGGTCATTACCTGTTCATGGCACACTGCCGGATGGTCATTACCTGTTGATGGAACACAGCCGGAGGGTGATGACCTATTGATGGCCATAGCCAGAGGGTCATTACCTGTTGATGGCGCACTGCCGGATGGTCATTACCTGTTGATTGCACACAGCTGGAGGGTGATGACCAGTTGATGTCGGACTGCCGGATGGTCATTACCTGTTGATGGCACACAGCCGGACAGAGGATCATTACCTGTTGATGGCACAAAGCCGGTCAGAGGATAAGATCTTTTGATTGCATACACCGGGTCCCTCCCTGATAACAGGGAACCCTGGGGAATACTCGTCATCTTGATCCCCCACTGACTAAATACTTGCTCCACCTCAGCCTACACCATCATGGAGGACACTTCCACCTGTGTCCACTGTAAGGTTCGACTTTCTTTTATCATTTCAGCAGATTAATAAACATCATAAAGCTGTAAAACTATCGAGTAATTTATTATAAATTATTATAAAGAAATATAAAGTATAATAGATAGCTATAGAGGGCACAGAAGACGACTAACTATAGTAAGCATGGTATCGCCTGATATATACTGTATATTCTAGATGGCGCTATTACACTAAATACATCACAACCTCCAGGGTGATATTACCGTACAATGTGAGATCACTAATAATGGCCACAGATTATGAGAAAATGACCAGCTCCATAGTCCTGGAGTTATTATAAATGTCTCTAGTGTGAGTCAGGGACTGGACGAGTGTTGGAGGGAGGTATATTCCCCCAGGACGTCCTTTATGTATCCATGCTGTAGAATCTGCCGTATACTTCTGTTCTAGCAGTCAGACATTTCACTCTGCAAATCACAGGCTCAACATTGTGTAAAACTACCACCGTATATAAGAGCACTCAGAATAAAAACTAGCGGCATGCCGTGCACTGCCCACGTCATGTGTACGGGATACAGGACCTGCAGGACCTGGTACGGCCATTATAGTTGATAGATTAATGATACCTGTGCAGATGAAGGGAAAAAAATATGTGCAACAGCAGGAGGAGAAAGTCTCAAAATGTAATTTGAAGAGTATAATAGAGAAATGGGAAACTTCTGGAGATGCAGATAAGTGGTACCAGGGCGAAACGTAAGTGCAGTCAGACAAGGGAAAAGTGCAAATGATCCAGCGTAAAGGTTTGTTTAGTAGAAAAAATATTAAAACTTAGCTTTTATTAGCCATATAAAACACTGCTCCACAAAGAATACAGCAAATGTGCAACTATCATAGCTTACAGACCTACACGTTTCAACAAATCATGTCTTAATTATGGCCCTACTACTAGAATGACAAAAAGGCATATATATATATATATATATATATATATATATATATATATATATATATATCCACGTGCCTGTATGACCTCCCTACAACGCCTGGGCATGCTCCTGATGAGGTTGCGGATGGTCTCCTGTGGGATCTCCTCCCAGACCTGAACTAAAGCATCCGCCAACTCCTGGACAGTCTGTGGTGCAACGTGACGTTGGCGGATGGAGCGAGACATGATGTCCCAGATGTGCTCAATCGGATTCAGGTCTGGGGAACGGGCGGGCCAGTCCATAGCTTCAATGCCTCCATCTTGCAGGAACTGCTGACACACTCCAGCCACATGAGGTCTGCCATTGTCCAGCATTATGAGGAACCCAGGGCCAACCGCACCAGCATATGGTCTCACAAGGGGTCTGAGGATCTCATCTCGGTACCTAATGGAAGCCAGGCTACCTCTGGCGAGCACATGGAGGGCTGTGCGGCTCTCCAAAGAAATGCCACCCCACACCATTACTCACCCACTGCCAAACCGGTCATGCTGAAGGATGTCACTCTCCACGGCGTCTCCAGACTCTGTCACGTCTGTCACATGTGCTCAGTGTGAACCTGCTTTCATCTACGAAGAGCACAGGGCGCGAGTGGCAACTTTGCCAATCCTGGTGTTCTGTGGCAAATGCCAAGCGTCCTGCATGGTGTTGGGCTGTGAGCACAACCCCTATCTGTGGACGTCGGGCCCTCATACCACCCTCATGGAGTCGGTATCTAACCGTTTGTGCAGACACATGCACATTTGTGGCCAGCTGGAGGTCATTTTGCAGGGCTCTGGCAGTGCTCCTCCTGTTCCTCCTTTCACAAAGGCGGAGGTAGCGGTCCTGCTGCTGGGTTGTTGCCCTCCTACGGCCCCCTCCACATCTCCTGGTGTACTGGCCTGTCTCCTGGTAGCGCCTCCAGCCTCTGGACACAGCCAACCTTCTTGCCACAGCTCGCATTGATGTGCCATCCTGGATGAGCTGCACTATCTGAGCAACTTCTGTGGGTTGTAGAGTCTGTCTCATGCTACCACGAGTGTGAAAGCACAACCAACATTCAAAAGTGACCAAAACATCAGCCAGAAAGCATTGGTACTGAGATGTGGTCTGTGGTCCCCACCTGCAGAACCACTCCTTTATTGAGGGTGTCTTGATAATTGCCAATAATTTCCATCTATCCTCTATTCCATTTGCACATCAGCATGTGAAATTGATTGTCAATCAGTGTTGCTTCCTAAGTGGACAGTTTGATTTCACAGAAGTTTGATTTACTTGGAGTTATATTCTGTTGTTTTAAGTGTTCCCTTTATTTTTGGAGCAGTTTATATAGATACATACAGTGAGTACGGAAAGTATTCAGACTCCTTTAAATTTTTCACTCTTTGTTTCATTGCAGCCATTTGATAAATTCTAAAAAGTTCATTTTTTTCTCATTAAAGTACACTCAGCACCCCATCTTGACTGAAAAAAACAGCAATATAGAATTTTTTTGCAAGTTTATTAAAAAAGAAAAACTGAAATATCACATGGTCATAAGTATTCAGATCCTTTGCTCAGACACTCATATTTAAGTCACATGCTGTCCATTTCCTTGTGATCCTCCTTGAGATGGTTCTACTCCTTCAATGGAGTCCAAATGTGTTTAATTAAACTGATAGGACTTGATTTGGAAAGGCACACACCTGTCTATATAAGACCCCACAGCTCACACTACATGTCAGACCAAATGAGAATCATGAGCTCAAACGAACTGCCCAAGGAGCTCAGAGACCGAATTGTGGCAAGGCACAGATCTAGCCAAGGTTATAAAAGAATTTCTGCATTACCCAAGGTTCATAAGAGCACAGTGGCCTCCATAATCCTTAAATGGAAGAAGTTTGGGACCACCAGAAGTCTTCCTAGACCTGGCCGTCCAGCCAAACTGAGCAATCGTGGGAGAAGAGCCTTGGTGAGAGAGGTAAAGAAGAACCCCAAGATCACTGTGGCTGAGCTCCAGAGATGCAGTAGGGAGATGGGAGAAAGTTCCACATAGTCAACTATCACTGCAGCCCTTCCCCAGTTGGGCCTTTATGGCAGAGTGGCCAGATGGAAGCCTCTCCTCATATGAAAGCCCGCATAGAGTTTGCTCAAAAACACATGAAGGACTCCCAGACTATGAGAAATAAGATTCTCTGGTCTGATGAGACGAAGATAGAACTTTTTGGTGATAATTCTAAGTGGTATGTGTGGAGAAAACCAGGCACTGCTCATCACCTGCCTAATACAATCCCAACAGTGAAACATGGTGGTGGCAGTTGTTAGAACCCTCCTGTTAGTTTTTTCTATTTTGTGGTCATGTGACCTTCTGCCTATTTATTCCAGCTCCGCCCTTCAGGCTTTGCTGGACTTCAGTGTTACTTTGACTCTTAATCTAGCCAGGTGCTTTGTACCTACTGTATCTCTCTAGTTTGTTTGGTCCTTGGACCACTAAGTACTTTTGTCTGTTTGTCTTCTTCTGCTACTGTAGTGCCGGCGTCCCTGCCCTCTGCTAGGCAGGGACGCTGCTCCCCTCACCGCTCTGCTCCGTGCCCGGCATCCTCCCCCCGCTCTGCTGTCAGCGCGCGCTCCGTCCCGGCTTCCTCCTCCTGCTCTGCTCTCAGCGCGCGCTCCTTCCCGGCCCCTGTGCTTAGGGCGCGCGCGCGCTCCCCTCCTCTTAAAGGGGCCGCGCGCGCCACCCTAAAGAGTCCCCGGCCAATGGCCGGAGGACTTCATCATATATAAGGCACCTCCTCCAAAATGGAGGTGCCCGAGCAATGTTTTTTGCACCTGTGTCTCATCTGTGCTTCAGCCCTCAGGTCCCGTTGCCAGTTACCTGCCAGTTTCCTGCCAGTTACCTGCCTGATTCCTGCCTGATTCCTGCCTGAATACTTGTTACCTGTCTGCCAGTCTGAGGTCCGACGGTCTGCCTTACTACTCCTGTCAGTCTGTCTAAAGGACCAGCCTGCCCGCTCACCTGGGAGCGCATATCAGCTACCTGCCTGCTTGCCTGAGGTCCGACGGTCTGCCTTACTACTCCGGTCAGTCTGTCTATGGACCAGCTTGCCCGCTCACCTGGGAGCGCTTCTCCGTTATCTGCCTGCTTGCCAGCCCGGAGGCTCCGTTGTCACGTGCTGTGACCACCAGCTATCTCAGAGACTCTTGCCCGCTCACCTGGGAGCGCATCTCCGTTACCTGCCTGCTTGCCAGCCCGGAGGTCCCGTTGTCACGTGCGGTGACCACCAGCTATTCCAGAGACTCTTGCCCGCTCACCTGGGAGCGCTTCTCCGTTACCTACCTGCCTGCCAGCCCGGAGGTTCCGCCGTCACGTGCCGTGACCACCTGCTATTCCAGAGACTCTCGCTTGCTCACCTGGGAGCACACATCTACCATCTGCCTGCTAGCCTACCCGGAGGCTCTGCCATCACAGGTCGTACCTACCCCTTACCCAGAGACTGCCCTGATCACTTGCCGTAACTCCCTGTCCGTTCACCCAGAGACTGCCACCCGCTCCCTTACAAGGGCCGCCCCCTTGTATAGTAGCTCAGAGGTTCCGCCTCCCGGATCCGTTACAGTTTGCTCGGGCCATGGAACCCGGTGGCACCCAAGCTCCCTCGCTCACGGACCTGTGTCATGAACTGTCCCGTCAAAGGTCCCAACAGGAGTCCATCCTGGGTCACCTGCGGAATGTCAATACTCGCCTGGACACTCTGACTGCACCACCTGCAGCCACTGCCAGTACCATGACTCGCAACCCGGCAGCTCCGCTACCCACTAATACCATGGTAACCTATCCCGGTCCCCGGCTGTCTGCACCTCCTCGCTTCGGAGGCGACTCCGTCCAGGCTCGGGGCTTCATAAATCAGTGCACCCTGCACTTTGAACTTTTGTCCCATCAGTTTAATTCCGACCGGGCCAAAATTGCCTTTATCATGTCCCATCTCACCGGGGAGGCCCTGGCCTGGCTAAATCCTCTATGGGAGAGAGGAGACCCCCTGGTGTCCAACTTGCCTGCTTTTCTCTCGGCTTTCCGGAAAGTCTTCGACGAACCCGGACGGAAGACCTCATCCGCATCCTCTCTGCTACGCCTCCGTCAGGAGGGTCTCACCGTGGGCCAATATGCCATACGGTTCCGCACCCTTGCCTCGGAGCTGGCCTGGGATAACGACGCTCTGGTATCCGTCTTCTGGGAGGGTCTGTCCGGTCGTATTAAAGATGAACTTGCTGGTCGGGACATTCCTACCTCTCTCGATGATCTAATAACCCTTGCCACCCGGATTGACCTACGGTTCCAGGAGCGTGCCAAAGAGGTCACCCGTGAGAGAAGGATTCCACGTTTAGCTCCTACTTTCCAGAAACCCGTCATTCCCTCCATCTCTCCCCAGGTACACTCTCCTGAGCCTATGCAGGTCGACCAGACCAAGATGGTCAAAACCCGTCAGGACTCACGCCGTGCCGAGGGGAGCTGCTTCTACTGTGGCAGTAAGGAGCACCGGATCCGTGCCTGCCCGGAGAGGTCGGGAAACGCCTGTGTCTAGGTTCGCTCAGAGAGGTCCACCTAGACAAGAATAAATCCTCTCCATCCCTGCTGTTGTCAGTTTCGATCATCTACGGGGAGAACCGTTATTTCGAACTAGCCCAACTTGACTCTGGAGCAGCCGGGAACCTTATTTCACAGTCCCTGGTTGAGAAATACCGCATCCCCACCAAACCTCTGGCTGTACCCTTGTCTGTCGCTGCCGTGGATGGGGGCCTCTTACCTCGCCCCATTCAACTCATCACCGAATCCATTACCCTGCAGGTGGGAATGCTGCATTCTGAAAGTATCTCCTTTCATGTTCTGCCTGGACTCTCTCACGCCCTCTTGCTAGGTCTGCCCTGGCTCCAGAGACATGCACCCGTGCTAGACTGGCAAACCGGAGAGGTCCTTCGCTGGGGACAAGACTGTCATAAAACCTGCCTGGTTCCCGTCCATCCCGTCCGTCCCTCTCCTACCCCAGCTAATCTACCTGGACTTCCGATTCCTTATTGGTCTTATGCAGATGTCTTTAATAAAAAGGAGGCAGAGACATTACCACCACATAGACCATACGACTGTCCCATCGATCTGCTACCCGGTACTACTCCTCCCCGTGGGCGTATCTATCCTTTATCCGCTGCTGAGACCCGGTCAATGTCCGAATATATTGAGGAGAATCTGGCCAGAGGATTCATCCGGAAATCTACCTCCCCGGCGGGAGCAGGCTTCTTTTTCGTCAAAAAGAAGGACGGCTCTCTCCGTCCCTGTATAGACTATAGAGGCCTAAACCTGATCACGGTGAAGAATAAGTACCCCCTTCCGCTCATTCCAGAATTATTTGATCGTCTGAGGGGGGCTAGGATCTTCACCAAACTGGACCTTCGTGGGGCGTACAACCTGGTTCGTATTCGTCAGGGGGATGAATGGAAGACGGCATTCAACACCCGGGACGGCCACTATGAATACCTGGTAATGCCCTTTGGTCTCTGTAACGCTCCTGCCGTCTTTCAAGAGTTGGTCAATGACATCTTCCGGGACCTTCTCTACTCCTGCGTAGTGGTGTACCTGGACGACATCTTGGTCTTCTCTCCGGATCTCCAGACTCACCGGAGGGACGTTCGTCAGGTCCTGCTCAGGCTAAGGCAGAACCATCTCTACGCTAAATTTGAGAAGTGCCTCTTTGAGCAGACCTCGCTTCCGTTTCTGGGCTACATTATCTCTCAGACCGGCCTACAAATGGATCCTGAGAAACTGTCTGCCATCGAGAAATGGCCCCGACCGGAGGGGTTGAAGGCCATTCAGCGATTCCTGGGCTTCGCCAACTACTACCGCCTCTTCATACCACACTTCTCTTCCCGGACGGCCCCAATTTCTGCGCTCACCCGTAAAGGTACTAATCCCAAAGAGTGGCCACCCGAAGCAGAGGAGGCCTTTCTTTCCCTTAAACAGGCCTTCTCTTCCGCCCCGGTGCTGCATCGCCCAGATGGCAACAAGCAGTTCTTCCTGGAAGTTGACGCCTCCTCCTCTGGAGCCGGAGCGGTACTTACTCAAAAATCATCTTCCGGGAGGATGGTAACTTGTGGCTTCTTCTCTAAACTCTTCTCCTCCTCTGAGTGCAACTATTCCATAGGAGACCGAGAGTTATTGGCCATCAAACTGGCATTGGAGGAGTGGCGTTACCTGCTCGAGGGGGCTCTTCACCCGGTAATAATTTACACTGACCACAAGAACTTGGCTTACCTCCAGCATGCCCAGAGACTTAACCCGCGCCAAGCCCGGTGGTCCTTGTTTTTTGCTCGTTTTGATTTTGTCCTTCATTTTCGCCCGGCTGACAAAAACGTCAAGGCGGACGCCTTGTCTCGATCCTTTCTGGTGTCTGATCTCGAGGAGGATCCGAAACATATCATCGATCCCGCCAGAGTAATGCAGGTGGCTCCCGTGAGTCTAAATCGTCTTCCTCCTGGTAAGACGTTCGTACCAGTACCTGATCGGGAGAAGATCCTACACTGGGGTCATTCGTCTAAACTAGCTGGCCACGCCGGTCAGAAAAAGACCCTCCAGCTTATTACCCGGCACTACTGGTGGCCTAACCTGCACAAGGATGTAATAGACTTTGTTTCTGCCTGTGTGTACTGCGCCCGCAACAAAGTTCCGAGACACCTGCCGGCCGGCCGCCTCCTACCTCTGCCAGTACCTGCTGCCCCCTGGCAGCATATAGCGATGGACTTCATTACTGATCTGCCCGTCTCTGCCGGTTGTACGGTCATTTGGGTGGTCGCTGACCGCTTCTCCAAGATGGCTCACTTCATTCCACTGCCAGGTCTTCCGTCTGCACCCGAGCTGGCTAAAGACTTTATCCGCCACATCTTCCGTCTTCATGGCCTGCCCCGTCACATCGTGTCGGATCGTGGGGTACAGTTCACTTCCCGTTTCTGGAGAGCCACTTGTAAATTGCTGGACGTCACCCTGGACTTCTCCGCTTACCACCCACAGTCTAATGGTCAAGTGGAGCGGATCAATCAGAACCTGACCAGTTACCTTCGGCACTTCGTTAATGCCCACCATTCTGACTGGGTGGATCTCCTGCCATGGGCCGAATTCTCGTACAACAATCACGAGAGCGAGTCTTCCTCCAAATCCCCGTTTTTTGTAGTCTACGGTCAGCATCCTCGGATCCCGTTTCCCGTCTCCACCTCGGCGGACAATCCGGCTGCGGAATCTCTTGTTAACAAATTTTCCTCCA
Source organism: Phyllobates terribilis (assembly GCF_046119375.1). Lineage (NCBI taxonomy): Eukaryota > Metazoa > Chordata > Amphibia > Anura > Dendrobatidae > Phyllobates > Phyllobates terribilis. The sequence goes on from NW_027362891.1 coordinate 4,320,092, forward strand.
TATGGGAGAGTACCCGGTCCGCACTCCTTCTGTCATCCGAGCGTATGAAAAGACACGCTGACAAAAAACGTCTGGACCCTCCTCAATTCCGCCCTGGGGATAAAGTCTGGCTCTCGTCCAAATATGTCCGGCTCAAGATCCCTTCCTATAAGTTAGGGCCTCGGTTCATCGGCCCACTGGAGGTCATCAGTCAGATCAACCCGGTGGCCTATAAATTGAAACTCCCGGCCAACTTACGGATCCCTAACTCCTTCCATGTGTCTCTCCTCAAACCTGTGGTGCTTAACTCTTTTTCCAAGTCTACAGGTACGCCTCCTGCTCCGGTTTCTGCTGAGGACGAGTTTGAGGTAGAGAACATTCTTGCCACCAAAAGGGTAAGAGGAAAGACCTTTTTCCTGGTAGATTGGAAGGGGTTTGGTCCTGAGGAGAGAACGTGGGAGCCCCGGGAGAACATCCATGCCCCTCTCATCCTAGCTAAATTTCTGTCTGGCCTAAAAAAGGGGGGGCCTAAAGGGGGGGGTACTGTAGTGCCGGCGTCCCTGCCCTCTGCTAGGCAGGGACGCTGCTCCCCTCACCGCTCTGCTCCGTGCCCGGCATCCTCCCCCCGCTCTGCTGTCAGCGCGCGCTCCGTCCCGGCGTCCTCCTCCTGCTCTGCTCTCAGCGCGCGCTCCTTCCCGGCCCCTGTGCTTAGGGCGCGCGCGCGCGCGCTCCCCTCCTCTTAAAGGGGCCGCGCGCGCCGCCCTAAAGAGTCCCCGGCCAATGGCCGGAGGACTTCATCATATATAAGGCACCTCCTCCAAAATGGAGGTGCCCGAGCAATGTTGTTTGCACCTGTGTCTCACCTGTGCTTCAGCCCTCAGGTCCCGTTGCCAGTTACCTGCCAGTTTCCTGCCAGTTACCTGCCAGTTACCTGCCTGATTCCTGCCTGAATACTTGTTACCTGTCTGCCAGTCTGAGGTCCGACGGTCTGCCTTACTACTCCTGTCAGTCTGTCTAAAGGACCAGCCTGCCCGCTCACCTGGGAGCGCATATCAGCTACCTGCCTGCTTGCCTGAGGTCCGACGGTCTGCCTTACTACTCCGGTCAGTCTGTCTATGGACCAGCTTGCCCGCTCACCTGGGAGCGCTTCTCCGTTATCTGCCTGCTTGCCAGCCCGGAGGCTCCGTTGTCACGTGCTGTGACCACCAGCTATCTCAGAGACTCTTGCCCGCTCACCTGGGAGCGCATCTCCGTTACCTGCCTGCTTGCCAGCCCGGAGGTCCCGTTGTCACGTGCGGTGACCACCAGCTATTCCAGAGACTCTTGCCCGCTCACCTGGGAGCGCTTCTCCGTTACCTACCTGCCTGCCAGCCCGGAGGTTCCGCCGTCACGTGCCGTGACCACCTGCTATTCCAGAGACTCTCGCTTGCTCACCTGGGAGCACACATCTACCATCTGCCTGCTAGCCTACCCGGAGGCTCTGCCATCACAGGTCGTACCTACCCCTTACCCAGAGACTGCCCTGATCACTTGCCGTAACTCCCTGTCCGTTCACCCAGAGACTGCCACCCGCTCCCTTACAAGGGCCGCCCCCTTGTATAGTAGCTCAGAGGTTCCGCCTCCCGGATCCGTTACAGCTACTACTTCTGCCAGGAGGTGTCCAGTTTTGTCCCAGTCCTTAGTTCTTTTAGGGACCCCTCCCTTTAATCTATAGGTCTGTGTTCAGATTAGCCGCGGACATAGGCGGGTCTGTTTGCAAGGAACAGGTTGCCTGCTGCATCGTAAGGAATCAGCTTAGTCCTATTGTATGGACAGATTTCCTCTCTTTCCTTAGTTCTTGTAGCAGATCATAACAGCAGTATCATGCTATGGGTGTGTTTTTCAGCTGCAGGGACAGGACGACTGGTTGCAATTGAAGGAAACATGAATGCGGCCAAGTACAGAGATATCCTGGATGAAAACCTCTTCCAGAGTGCTCTGCACCTCAGACTTGGCCAAAGGTTCACCTTCCAACAAGACAATGACCCTAAGCACACAGCTAAAATAACAAAGGAGTGGCTTCAGAACAACTATGTGACCATTCTTGACTGGCCCAGCCAGAGCCCTGACCTAAACCCAATTGAGCATCTTTGGAGAGACCTGAAAATGGCTGTCCACCAACGTTTCCCATTCATCCTGACGGAACTGGAGAGGATCTGCAAGGAAGAATGGCAGAGGATCCCAAAATGCTGGTGTGAAAAACTTGTTGCATCATTTCCAAGAAGACTCATGGCTGTACTAGCCCAAAAGGGTGCTTCTACTCAATACTGAGCAAAGGGTCTGAATACTTATGCCCGTGTGATATTTCAGTTTTTCTTTTTTATTAAATTTTGCAAAAATTTCTTCATTTCTGTTTTCTTTCAGACAAGATGGGGTGCAGAGTGGACTTTA